>NC_080540.1:111976988-112315202 GCF_028640845.1 Ahaetulla prasina
ATTTTCACATAAATGAGCCTTATTGTAACCAAAATGTCTGCTCTTTTATTGTGTGCATTCATCTATTAATATGCATAATAAAATAATTAAATGATGAAGAAGGGACAACATTCATCAAGACAACATTCATCTTGAAAAACCACCTAAGGTCAGGTGTCAGAAGATAAATAAAGAACTCCTACAAAAAGGACACTGATGTGTAAATCTTTTTTGAATACACTGCAACTGGGCTAAAAATAAAGTAGCTCAGTTCTTGAATACAGTTGATACAGGAGATCAACAAGGTCTAAAATTGTTTTGGAAGTGGTGAAGAATCCTTATGCCCATTTTTCCCAATTAAAACTCCTTTTACAAAGTAGGTAATTTCATAATATTTCTCCTTTGTGAGTACTTTTGTGCCCAAAGTGCTTGACTCTGAAAATTAGCAAAAGTATAACATATTTTATGGGGGTTGGGGGGTTGTGACTAACATCACCCTATTAATGGATACAACAATCTATAAAGGTATACATTTCAATAGCACATTGCAAAATATATTATTCTTTGAAAAAAAAAAATTCCAAGCTAAAGTCTTACTTCTTAATTACACAGTAAAATGAATCCGTTTTTTAATATTTTAAAATATTTAAAAATCTTAGTGTAGCACATTAGAAGTACCACTAGCCAGGGGTGATATTCACTTACCTTTGCTACCGATTCACAAATGTGAGCATGCACACCTCCACCACACATGCGCAGAGCCTCCTGTGCATGCCTAGAGGGTCAAAAACAGGACGTGATGATATCTGGGTTGGTAGATGGAGCCTCCCACCACAGGCGGTACTGGATTGTGCTGTCGTGTCCCACTCCCACTCCAACGAATGAGTCAAGGAAGTCTGTAACAAACTTGGCAACTTGCCTCTGCAGCTTGCCAAGTTCCTTCGAGGTTTATCAGGGCAGGCAGGAGTCCAAGTTGTGATTTCAGCGATAGGGTCCGATATCAGCAAACTAGATAAGACTTTGCTTGACTCAAGGTTGGAATGCCAAAAGCAGGTCCTTTATATAGGCTATGGAGTGTGGCTCCATGACTCAGCACTTATCCAGGCCTGCCCCACCCTTCCTTCTGCTGGCGTCGCCTCTCAGATCTCCGGAAGCGAGGGTCCATCCTATCTGAATTGTCTTCAGCTGGATCTGCTGCCAGCGTCTGGGAAAGGGAGGGGTCAGAGGGAGTAGGCCTGGGTAATTCTACCACCTGGCTGGCTTCCTGCTCTGAAGGCTGAGCCAAAGGAACACACGCTGTATGAATGAGGTTTATCGGCCTTTTCCTTTAACTCCTTGTATCCTCTCCGGGCATGGGGCCAGGACTGGGGGCTGGAGTCATGACAGCCCATTCATCTTCATTATCAGACTCAGAGTCTGATAAAAGACCTGGTTGGAGGCAGGAGGGGCCCGGCTGAGGAGAGGAGGGAGGACGAGTCACAACATGCGCGATCCGGATAGAACTGGTTGAATTTCACCATTGCCACTAGCCCAGTCCCTTGTAAAAAAAAAAAAAGTCCATGTAATGTTGCTCCCTCAAAGTGACTAGGCATGCAGGAATCATGCATATGAAATCAGAAGGCAAATAGAGAACCTCTATTGGGAATAAGCCTTAATTTACATTGTTTTATCTATATACAGGATTCTTTGCTACAGATATGGAGAACCTTTTCTATAAATATTCCTGTAGGTGGCTGAGAGAGGATGATATAGTACTTATGACAATAGGGACAAGATTTCTTAGGGTTGCTCTTGTGTCTAAATAAGAAGCAATTTTTGAGCCCGGAGCCAGGAATGTTTCCTTTCTTCTCCATCAATACATCTATTCATTTTTTAAAAAAGATTTTAAATGCATTAGATTACAAAATTTAGCTTGATCATGCATGCCCTGTTTGTTAGAGTTAGTTCTTGATCGGGTGAACCGACTTAAAAAGAAAATTATTTTAATTCCTCAAATCTATTAGTAGTTACCAACACTATTAAATCTGTTTATAGATTGCCAAACATTCATTGGATAGCTTAAGTAATTAAAAGTCATGGTGCACAAATACAATTTTCTACTAAATCTACTAAATTCTAGTAAAATTTAAACTACAGTAAAAGAATCTGTAATAATGGTCAAATCCACCACACTTTAGTTATGTTTAAGAGTGCAATCATATCAAGGAAGAGATTGGGATTGGGATTCTGTTTCACAAATAATATACACAAGCAAATATATGTGTCCCAGGATAATGTTGCAGGATCCAATCTGGGTGGGGAACAATCAGGGAACTTCTCTCTACTAGAATAGCACAAGTCCAAAAGCTTGGAAAACTAAATCTCTGGTCCTGGTGATCAACCCAGATTGGATCCGGCAGCAAATAACAGAACACTAACAATAAATGATATGGTATAATTAAAGAGATCTAGGGAAGATGCTATATTTTACTGAAATGCCCACCATAATAAAAACTGGAATATTTAGTATCATATCACATCACATACCATGTGAAGAAATTCTTAAAACTTTAAATAAATCTGTTAAGGTCTTCAACTTATTTATTTTTTCTGAGAGATGAATCATTTTGTTTCCTATTAAGTGGAACTATTTATTGATTCAAAAATATATAAAAAAGAAATCTTATTCATAATATTGGTAAATAGAGTGCAGATTTTTTTAAGTACACACAAATATTTAAAAATTATTGAGAAGATTTAGTTATGTAATGCAGTTGTATTAGTATAAGTAAAATTTAATCAAGCCAATAGAAATGATGGGGGGGATTCTGGAAAAAGTAAGCATGTAATGTTGGAGCTTTTAAAGAGAAACTAAAATGAAACTATGGCTCCAGCCTCCTCCCCCCTGGCCTGGTCCCCTGCCAGAAAGTGACTCAGAGAGTGAGGGGGAAGGGCCATGAGGGCTCCTTTTTGCAGGGCCAGCCTCTGTGGCTCAGCTCCAGGAGCCAGAGGCAGGCCAGGTGGAGTAGGTAATGACGCCTCTGTCTCCTGTACCTCCCCCTGCCCAGGAAATGCTTCCAGACCCAGCTGTGGACAATCAGCCCTGGTTAGATCCCAGGTTTCATAGACAAGAGAGGAGGGAACAACAGAAGCAGGGGTGGGGCAGGCCTAGAAAGTGATGAGTCATGGAGCCACACCCCACAGGGTATAAAAGCTGCTATACTACTTCGTGACAAACAAATCAACTGACTGGAGAACACTTGAGCTGAACTATCTGACTAAGCATTTGGCCTGCATTGCTGTTTGCTCCTGACTTCCTGGTTGCTCCGGTAACAAGCTCTGCAATGCTGGCATCAAGGATATAAGAAAACCTTGGCAGACGAACGCCGATTTGCTGCCAGAGCTGATAGTTGCCGTGGACTAAATTGCTGGCTAAGTGAGTCAGTTCACGTGCCTCCCAGACTGAGGTGGGAGACGGAACAACTAATAATAACAAAAGGGCTTCTTTAGAATGTTCAGACTAAAAAAGAGGATTAATAAAATGTCAGCGAAAAGTAAAATGTTGAGAGATATGATGGATTGGGTAATTCTGATAGAGATAGGAAATAGATAGAGACAAACAGACAGACAGACAGACCAGAATGAGAAGGTTGAAGGGTAAGGATTTAGATAGAAACGTGATTGGAGAATAATCTTAATTTTGAAGAAAGTTAAATCTCCAGGACCAGTAAATTGCATCCTAGGGTTATTTGATAGTCTAGAAAAGATTTTGTGTATTATCCTGAAAAACCTCTAGTATATTTTTGATATGTCAGATGATTGCAGCACAGCAAAAGTTATCCTAGTTATCCATCTACTTAATCTAACAGTTTAGGCAGTTCATACAGAGAGCAGTTTGTAATCACTTTGAAAACTAAGTGATAATTACCGGAAATCAGTATGGATTTATCAAAAACAAATCTTGTCAGGCTAATCTTATCTCATTTTTTGATTGGATAACTTCTTTAATGGAGGGTGGAAATAGTATAGACATAACAAACTTGACTTCAGCAAAGAGTTTGATAAATTCCCCCATGACATGCTGGCTAACAAGATAGTTAAATGTGGCCGGATGGCATAACAACTACATAGCTGGATCAAAAATTGTACTCAAAATACTCTTATGAATGGTTCTTCATTAAATTAGAGAGAAGTATCAAATGGGGTATCACAAAGGAAAGTCTTCAATCTTCTGTTCTTCAATGATTTCATTAATGATTTTGAATCAAAAGTTGGATGTTGCTTATCAAATTTGCAGATAATAGCTAGTATCATGAAAGACAAAAATGGGAGCAAGTTGAAGATTCTTGATGACATGCAATGTCTCCATAATGGTTCTTGCAAAAATATCCTGTAATTCAAGGCAATTTGTATATGAGCAAAAAAAGCAAATGCAAGTTTAGGTTGCATCAATAGAACAACTGCTTCTAATTATTGGAAGTAATTATTCCATTATATTTAATTGTGTTCAACCTGAGTTCTATGTCAACATCTCGGTACCACACCACACTATTTTAGATCTCACAGAAATTGGAACAGGTTCAGGAAAGGGCAATCAATATAATCGGAAGACTAGAAATCAAGCTGAATGATGGATTAATCCTGCAAAAAGATGAGGATATATATACGCTTCAAATCCTTGAAAAGATAGAGAAGATCATGATCTGTTCTCCTTCAGTCTAGAAATGAAGAATAATAAATTTAAATTATAGAAAAGCAAATTCTAATCCAATCATAGAAGCATCCTAACTATTCAGTATTGGTTTTACTTAATCCAGAGTTAATTCCTGAACTAGTTAAGCTAATTCCAACATCTTAAACATATTGTACTGATTTTACAAAACATTTTTTAAATTAAATTTATAAAAAGAATGTAACAACATTTAAATCTTAGCAATGTAAACCCTGTCTAGGTTTATTATTTCTTGCAATGTCATTTTGTTATCATCATGTTTGAAGAAATTGAAGAATTTGGGTCATAGAGGTAAATAGGTCTACCATTGGTATTTCTATCCTCCTAAGGAAATTGTCATGTTGTTGCTATGAATCTTTATCAGACAGCTGTTTTAATTGCTTTGTGCATTCAGTAGCTAATTAAACATGTCTAATGTTACCATACACTGCTCTTACCATTCTGAGCTTTTTGACTAGTGTCACATTATTTTGAAGCTATTGACACTGTGCTAACAAGATCCTGGCATGCTGACTATTATAAAGACGTTCTGTTTTGCTATTTATCCTGCTCACCTCCTTAGAACTCAGAAATAATTTTGTGACAGAGACCCTAAACCCTTATATTTGGTACATTTTACATACCGAAGATATATTTCACAGAAAGATTTTTATGAGACTCAATTTAGAATTGAGGAAGTTCACAATCTTTAGAATATTGATGTATTACATAGTTTATTTATTTATTTATTTATTTATTATTTAAATTTGTATACCGCCCTTCTCCCGAAGGACTCAGGGCAGTTCACAGCCAAGTAAAAATACAATACTATAAATACAAATTAAAATACAATTAAAAAACTTATTAAAATTGGCCAGAATTAAAATTTAGAACTAAAACCCATTAAAACCCATTAAAACACTAACCCAGTCCAGCGCAGATGAATAAGTAAGTTTTAAGCTCGCGGCGAAAGGTTCGGAGGTCCGGAAGTTGACGAAGTCCTGGGGGGAGTTCGTTCCAGAGGGCGGGAGCCCCCACAGAAGGCCCTCCCCCTGGGTGCCCCCAGACGACACTGTCGCGCCGATGGCACCCTGAGGAGCCCCTCTCTGTGAGAGCGCACGGGTCGGTGAGAGGTATTCGGTAGCAGCAGGCGGTCCCGTAAGTATCCCGGCCCTATGCCATGGAGCGCTTTAAAGACATTCACCAACACCTTGAAGCGCACCCGGAAGGCCACAGGTAGCCAGTGCAGCCGGCGCAGGATAGGTGTCACTCGGGAGCCACGAGGGGCTCCCTCTATCACCCGCGCAGCTGCATTCTGGACTAACTGTAGCCTCCGGATGCCCCTCAAGGGGAGCCCCATGTAGAGAGCATTGCAGTAGTCCAGACGAGACGTCACAAGGGTGTGAGTGACTGTGCACAAGGCATCCCGGTCTAGAAAGGGGTGCAATTGGCGTACCAGGCGGACCTGGTGGAAAGCTCTCCTGGAGACGGCCGTCAAATGGTCTTCAAAAGACAGCCGTTCATCCAGGAGAACGCCCAAATTGCGCACCCTCTCCATCGGGGCCAATGACTCGCTCCCGACAGTCAGCCACGGACTCAGCTGACTGTACCGGGATGCCGGCATCCACAGCCACTCCGTCTTGGAGGGATTGAGCTTGAGCCTGTTCCTCCCCATCCAGACCCATACGGCTTCCAAACACCGGGACAGCACTTCGATGGCTTCATTGGGGTGGCCCGGTGTGGAAAAGTACAGCTGGGTGTCATCAGCGTACAGCTGGTACCTCACACCGAAGCCACTGATGATCTCACCCAGCGGCTTCATATAGATGTTGAACAGAAGGCGAGAGAATCGACCCTGCGGCACCCACAAGTGAGGCGCGCGGGGTCGACCTCTGCCCCGTCAACACCGTCTGCGACGGTCGGAGAGATAGGAGGAGAACCACCGATAAGCGGTGCCTCCACTCCCAATCCCCCAACCGGCGCAGCAGGATACCATGGTCGATGGTATCGAAAGCCGCTGAGAGGTCTAATAGGACCAGGGCAGAGGAATAACCCCTATCCTGGCCCTCCAGAGATCATCCACCAACGCGACCAAAGCCGTCTCAGTGCTGTAACGGGCGGAAGCCGGACTGGAGCAGGTCCAGATAGACAGTTTCCTCCAGGTGCAGGGGAACTGATATGCCACCATACTCTCTACAACCTTCGCGGCGGGTTGGAGACTGGGCGATAATTACCTAAAACAGCCGGGTCCAGGAAGGCTTCTTGAGGAGGGCCTCACCACCGCCTCTTTCAAGGCGGCGGAAGACTCCCTCCAACAAGGAAGCACTCGTAATCCCTGGAGCCAGCCTCGTGTCACCTCCTGAGTGGCCAGCACCAGCCAGGAGGGCACGGGTCCAGTAAACATGTGGTGGCATTCAATCTACCCAGCAACCTGTCCATGTCCTCGGAGTCACAGGGTCAAACTCATCCCACAACATCACCAAGACCGCCCTCAGGCGTCCCGTCCGAATCGCTGCAATCTTGGTCCAGACCGTCCTTCAGCTGAGCGATTTTATCGTATAGATAACCGTTAAACTCCTCAGCACGTCCCTGCAGCGGGTCATCCGCTCCCCTGGTGAAGGAGGCGGGTCACCAAACAGGGCAGCTGGGCGGTTATCTGCCGGCGCAATGAGGGAGGAGGCGTAGCGCCTCGCTTCCTCAGTGCCACTAGGTAGGTCCTAGTATAGGATCTAACTAGTGTCCGATCAACCTCTGAGCGGCTGGACCTCCAGGAACTCTCTAGGCGTCTTCTCCGGCGTTTCATCCCCTCAGCTCCTCGGAGAACCAAGGGCGGTTGGGATCTCGCCGGGTCAGAGGCCGCAAAGGCCTGACACGGTCTAAAGCCCCAGCCGCAGCCCGTTCCCAGGCTGCAGCTAGTTCCTCTGCCGTGCCGTGAGCCAGACCCTCAGGAAATGGCCCAAGCTCCGTCCGGAACCTCTCTGGGTCCATCAGGCGCCTGGGGCGGTACCAACGTAATGGTTCCGTCTCCCTGCGGTGTTGGGTAGCGGTCAGAAAGTCCAGGCGAAGGAGAGAGTGATCTGACCATGACAAAGGTTCAATGACTATTTCCTTTAAGTCCAGATCTCTCAACCACTGACCAGAGACAAAAATCAGGTCCAGTGTGCCACCCCCGATGTGAGTGGGGCCATCCACTACTTGAGTCAGGTCCAAGGCCGTCATGGAAGCCAAGAACTCCCGAGCTACCGTCGATGACGAGCCGGCAGATGGCAGGTTAAAGTCCCCCATGACTAAGAGTCTCCACCGCCACCCCGGCAAGCACCTCTAGGAGCTCGGGCAGGGCAGCTGTCACGCAGCAAGGAGCCAGGTACGCGACCAGCAAGCCCATCTGACATCTATGACCCCACCTCACAAAGAGGGATTCACACCCGGCTATCTGAGGTACAGTGGTCTCCCTCGGCTCTAGACTCTCTTTGATCACAACCGCCACCCCTCCACCCCTACCCTGGGCCTCGGCTGATGGAATGCACGGAAACCGGTGGGCACATCTCAACCAGGGCACACCCCTTCATTGCCCAACCAGGTCTCCGTGCGCCTATAATATCCGGGGCACCCCCCTGAATTAGATCATGTATTAGGGGGGCCTTATTGGCCACGGACCGTGCGTTGCATAACATCAGACGAAGGCCCAGGCTCTGAGGGTCCTGACCATCCGGGGAATGGGTAAAGTTAGGGGGATCGGGCACGCGATCGCCTGCATACATCGAACGCGTGACCCCTATGTCGATCGATCCCCCTTCCGCCATATCTGCCCCTCCCACTTACCGTGCCAATAGACTCACCCTCACACAAAGGAACACCTCCCCCATAACCTCCGAACCCATTTGATAATCGCCACGAGCATGCGCTGGAACTGGTTTCCCTCGACGGGCTACCCCATCACCCGCCCTACCCCTCCCACCCCTTAAAAATGCCCTGTCTAAAAACCCCCAAAGGCTCTTTCTTCTCGCATGCCACCTCTGTGGGTCCCAAGACCCGTCATTGAGGCCGGCCCTTGGTAGCGATATGGGCCATTCCTGCGAGGCGGGGGCACCTCGCAGGCGCAAGAGTTCACGTGCAGTGTAGCGCATAGGAAAGTGCGAATCGGCGAGGGATGCTAAGATGGTAAAATCCCAAAGTAATAGAAATGGTGAATCTTCCAGGGAGTCCAGTTGGTCAAAGGACAAATGGAGCAGGAACCGGATAGCGATGACAAAACCGGAACAGACAGGCCACCAGTCTCCATAGCGTGCCTATGGGGAGCAGTTCTACAATAGATCTTAATCAGGTAGACGTGGCTAGCAGTCTGCCCAAGTCCCTAGACCAGTCCAAGCTAGTCCAATCCAGTCCAATCCACTCCATCCCGCAGATGGACATGCATGACCGCCCAGTTTAGATGACCCATGGTCCGGGATAGGGGGGGGCGGAAATAAAATGGAGCAAGCCAGGCCATAAGGCCATAAAGGAAAATACGATGGAGCAAGCCAGGCCACCAGGGGCCATTCGATGACACGCGATGGAAAGATATGACAAAACAGGCCACAAGAGGGGACAAACCTCAGCCACGGTTCCGGCCTCCTCTCCCACCGAGGCCTTACCACACCCATCCTCGGTGGGGCTGCCAAATACAGGGCGCCGTTGGACAGGCGCCTCGCGGTCCACACAGCCTCGTCGATAACTTATTCATGGTTATACTTATTTCCCTTTCCCCTTTCCACTCCCTTTCTCTCTTTATTATTAGTAATTATATTCTAAAATGTTACACTTTAGAATATAGAAACTGTAGATTTTGACATAAAACTAGGTAGCTCATAGCACCATCTTCCCTTAAAGTTTAGTTTTATCTTTGGTATCCATATAAGCTGTACAATAGATTTTGAGCAAAGTGGTAAAGCAAAGTTTTATTGATTTTTCACGGTATAGTGTCACATTTTACAAATGAACTATCATTTCATTGACAAAGAAAAATGATTGGAATCCTCTAAATTTTATTTCTATATGCACTTTCAAAAACGTTCTTTTCTGGTGCAAATGAGGTCAGTAAGGTGATATGATGAAATGCTATTGTCTGTCAAATACTACTGTAGGAGATGACCAGGCTGAGCCTCAGGGAGGGGTCAAATGCACTAACAATCATGAGTCCCTGCATGCCCACAAGAGATCAAAGTCCAGCCCACCTTGAATTCGTTCCTTAACTCTTGCTAATTTCCCTTGACTGTTAGTAGTTCAGATTCATGTAGAGAGTTTAAGCTTGCATTAAATCTTTATATTCAATTGAACTGCCTGAATTTCTTGATTTCCCCAGCATTTGACAACTACTGCATTTTAAGAATAAGTGTGCAAGTATGTGTGTTTATAGCTGCCCAAACATCTTATGTTTTATAAAAATATTTAATATTTTCTATTTCTAGAAAACAAATGCACAAGAAAAAAATGTAACTTTTTTTCATCTTATGTATGGTGATTCATTCAATATAGTGCATTATTTTCTATATATCATGGACAATTATAATATATACATTATATTCACATGTGCGCAAGTAACTTGTTTTAGAAAATGCATTTCTCTGTGTAGTTTTTGAAATATGTTAATTTTTCTTCATTTATTCTTGTACTTGATTATTGTTGAATTTTAAGCGTGAATAAAAGCTCATTATTGTCTTTTATTTTGTTAATTGTTCTGAGGGCATATTTATTTAAATAATGACATAATTTTATGGTTGGCTGTGTGGTTGCATCTTGATTGGTAGGTGGGGTGGATGTTTGCAGATTAGTCTATCTATCAAACCAAACTATCCAACTATCCAACCTACTCAACCAAGCAGGGTCTTGCTTACACACCTCTAAACACAGATCCCACCACCTATCTGGAAAAAAACCCACCAAATCCAAAATAAAAGCCCCCCCCCACATCAGTGAAGAGATCCAGCAAAGAATCATCCCCAGAGAGAAATCATCCAGATGCCCAAAGCTTTATGGCCTCTCCAAGATACACAAAGAAGGAACACCACTCAGACCCATAGTCAGCTCCATAGGCTCACCTCTACAAAATCTTGCCAAATTCCTTGCCAAACAACTTCAGCCCTACGCAGAATCCATCACCTCACAAGTACAAAACTCATTCCACTTCAGAGAAACAATAAAGAAACAAAACCTACAACCCAGCGACCTATTCATGAGCTTCGATGTCATATCCCTCTTCACCAAAGTGCCTATTAAAGAAGCCTTGACAGATATCCAAAACAAATACAACCCCCCCAAACACATCCAAGATCTAACCAACCACTGCCTAACCAACACATACTTCATCTATAATGGACAAAGATACAAACAGATAGAAGGAGCTCCCATGGGATCACTCCTCTCACCTGTCATCGCAAACCTATACATGGAACACTTTGAAACCAATGCTTTAGATAAATCTGAACTCAAACCCAAACTCTGGCTTAGATACGTAGATGATACTTTCATAATTTGGCCACATGGCAAGGAAAAACTGGACAACTTCCTTACACATCTCAACAGCCTATACCCCAAAATACAATTCACTATGGAAATAGAATCTAACAACCAACTCCCCTTTCTGGACGTCCTAATCTACAAAAAACTCAATGGCTCCCTAGGACTTACCATCTACCAGAAAAAAAACAACACACCAACAGCTACTTAAATGCACAATCACATCACCACCCTGCACAGATCAACTCCGTAGCCAAGACTCTCATTTCCAGAACAAAATGCCCTAGCCGACAAAGACCACCTGAAAACTGAATTACACAGTCACAAACATATTAATTTCCAATGGATTCCAAAGAAACACAATTACCAACCTAATCCAAATGGAGACACCGCCCAGGAACCAAGACACAGAACACCCTCCTCCCGTACATCAAAGATAAAATCAGCAAAATTCTCCACAAACACAATATCAAGACAGCTTTCTGCACAGACCAAAAAATAGCCAACATCTTAAGAAACCCCAAAGACAAGATCCAACTAGAAAACCAAGGAGTCTGTGAAATACCATGCAAAGTCTGCCCAGCCACATACATTGGACAAACTAATAGGAGAATAAGCGCACGCATCGCAGAACACAAGAACACAGTCAGAAAAGAAGAAAAAACCTCCTCCCTTTTCCAGCACCTTAAAACCACAGGGCATGAAATTGATTTTGAAGGAACCAGATTAATCTCCAGAATTGAACACTACAACAAGAGAATAATTATGGAAGCCATCGAAATAGGGAAACATTCCCAAAACATGAACAAACGTGATGACACCTCCTGCCTACCAGACATCTAGAAACTGGCCTTAGTCAACAAATGAGTCCTAGCCACGAAAATTGACACCAGACCCAGGATAACACACAATGCCACCACCGATTATCCTCACCAGATTCAAACCCAAACCCATCCCACAGATGAAACACAATCACCATCCAGAAGCCAGACCATGCTGGCACCACTGGCTGCTGCACCCCACTCCGATCCCCATGCAAAGCAAGCTGACACAGTCAGGAACACATGACAGGACCTCAGACTTGGAGCCAGGCTAGGGCCCGGGATGCTGCATCACAACCATCTGCTCAAGACATCACATCCCAGAACTCCAGAGGCCACAATACCAAAGCCCAGGAACAAAAGACTAGGACCACACCCACACAGGACGCTGCGAGGCAGCCGACCAATCTGCAAACACCCACTCCATCTATCAATCAAGATGCAACCACACAGCCAACCAACCTGCTCACAGCAACACTCCCCACCTCGACCAATCTGCAAACACCCACTCCGTCTACTAATTAAGATGCAACCACACAGCCAACCAACCCGCTCACAGCAACACTCCCCACCTCCCCACCAGTATTTATAGAGAGATGGCAGCTCCGACCATGCTTTGCTCACAGAAGCACGAAACTGAAAGCACCAGCCTGAAGATGATGAGTAAGATGTTGTCAAAACGTCACCAAGATACTCTCAACTTACACAGGAAAAGACCCGAATATGCCAAGACACATATACATATACATATACATATACATATACATATACATATACATATACATATACATATACATATACATATACATATACATATACATACATACATACATACATATACATATACATATACATATACACATATACATATACATATACATATACATATACATATACATATACATATACATATACATATATATATATAATTGGCATTGCCCACAAATTACATTAAGAAATACAAACACTCCAAACTATTATTCAAATTCTATGTGCTTGTAGAGTTCCACTGAAAACAACTGGGCGTATGTCCATTTAAAAAAATTCGGATCACTGCCAAATAAATCATTCTTTTACATTTCCTTGTCAATCAGAAACCTACTGGCAAGCTATTCATTCATTAGAATAAATTATGTAGTTAAATTTAATAAATATAATTGACAAATCTGAGCTACATATTTTTCTCAAGATCAATAATTGGAAAGTTCAACCCAAGATTTCCCTCTTCTATTTGTGCTACTACAGTGGAAGATGTTTTTAGTTTCTCTCTTCTTTCTCTCTCTTTTTAATTTGCCTGCGTAATGATTGTAAAACAAAAGGCAGAAATGATGTGTACAAATAAAATTGAACTGTTTGTTCTCACATTCTCTTGGTGAGTAGTATGCAATCTGGCTTTGTTTTGTATTTCATTTTTCATTTTACATAGTCCTTTACAAGCATTTCACAGGTGTTTGCAGAAGCTCATTAGAGGATTTGGAACTCCTATGTGCCCTCTAAAAAGCAATTAAAATGTTTCCACAAATTACCACATGCAGTCCAAAGCCCCAAAATGTTCCCCTTTCATTGTATGTGATGTCCACACAGAATAGAAAAGCGGATGTCATATTTATGACTTATAACCATGACATAGTTTCATACCTGAGTGATAAAATATACTTGAATTCTTTGATTTGTGTCACACTTGACTTTGATGGCATAATATAAACCAAAGCTGGGAGGAAAATGGAGAGACCCAACTAATATACAGTATGAAGTGGCTGTTGCATCTGATTGCAAATCACAACTAATTGAAGAAGGAAAATGGCCTGATCTTTAAGAAACCCAGGAGCCCATATTGTGACACACATAGGAGATAGTAAGAGGAAATGAGTGTAAAATTAGGAGCTTTGTTTGCTTGGAAACACTGTAGCAGCTTCTAGGAGCAAATGAAACAGAGAAAACCTGTCTGAATTTTGAAATATGTAGAATGGAAATAAAAATGTATCTGTCATGGAAGGATGTGAAAGTCTCAAAGTCATTTCGCATTTGTACAGTTGCTTAAAATCTCTGGGGAAAAGATTAAATTATAGATACTTCTTGAGCGACACGGAGCATCAAAATCTGATCTGGGAAATCTGAGACTGGTGAAGCGCGGTGCTGCAGGTACAGGATCTACAGATGGAAAGTTGGTGGGGAAAATGCAATAGACTGAGCTAACTTCTCAGAGGGATGTTGCTGTGGCTTAGACAGAACATGTTTTTAGATGTAGATTGGAGCATAATCATAAACAAAGCGTATCTTTGTTTATGGAGAAGCAGCATGTTTGAGTAACTGAGTAAATTGATTAGCTTTGACAGGATTGCCTTACAGAGAAAGAAAATAACTTCACTCCTAGAACTCATTTTATTTCGATAGTTATCTTTGTTAGCAGATAATGAATAAAAGCTAGAAATTGTTTTCTGTTGCATCTTGGCTTTCCAACAATCTGGTGAATCCGCCTGTTATGGGCCAAGTGATTTCTTAGGCTGTCAATAGCATAGCAGGGGCCACACACGAAAAACAACAACAATAACAACAGTAGGTAAAGTTAAGACTAATAAAGAGTACCTTTGTTTTTCTTCATATTTGACTTCAGTTAAAATTAAATGCTTTATAAGATTACTTTCCTGCCATGGATAATTTCTTCCTTCATATTATCCAGTATGGTGTAATGATTAAGGTGTTGGGGAAACATATTCTAGTCCAGAATCATAGTATAAATTTAACAACTCAAGTAAATAATGAAATCTATGTTTCAATAACAAATTCTAGAGTCCTCTAAGAAATAAATCCAAGGATTTCAGGACCATATATTTTCCAGTAACTTCAAGTAGTGATTTTCTGGTCTAGGTAGATCTTTGGCCCTTAGATAGATAGATAGATAGATAGATAGATAGATAGATAGATAGATAGATAGATAGATAGATAGATAGATAGATAGATAGATAGAATGTGTATGTTTTTGTGTCTAGTGGAATTGTGAAAGAAGGGAAAGAACTAATTGGTTGCATCCATTTTCTTTTGTGAATGCGTTTCATATTAGGTGATACATAAATATGGGCTGTAGTTGATGGGTCACATAAATCTTATTTATCATACTTTGGTTTTTCACAAAAGATCATCATAGCATGACTTGAAACTCTTAATAATCAGATTAGCTATCTGATGTAGGGATTTAGAGTTCAAATCAGCCAATATTTCTTCATGTATCCATGTATGTCTTGAGCATGTATACCAGTATTTAGAAAAGATATGTTCTGAAATAATGGATGTAATTAGATAATAGGGAAATTTATACCGTATGTTGTCTAATCACCCCAGAGACTTTTAGATGTCCTCAGGGAGAGAGCTAGAAACACTCATAGCTATGTTTGTTGAGGATGATGGGATCCCAGTTGCTGAAATGATGTGATATTTGTCATATACTTATATTTCTATATTGAATGTTGCCAAGTTTTATTGCCTGGTATATGGGTATTTCCTGTTTGTATTATGTTCGCAGTAAAAAAAAAAAATTGCTATGCTTTGTTTAATACTTTTTTCAGTTTTTACCTTATTTATGCTTATTGCTTTCAAAGCCAGGGACATCTCCTGCCTATATTGAGAGATGGACAGATAAGTATTAAAGCAAAAGCCAAGCCACGTATGCAATTCACAATATGTTTTATTTTTTTCTAGATAAAATGTTACTGTACTTAGATACGTTCAAATGTCATGCGTCAAATGAGTAAGCAAGTGTTTAGAATGAAAATGGCAACCGATTCAAATAGTCAATGTACTGTATTTTTGATAATAAATTGTCCATGGAGCTTGACTTTGGGTACATGGAGTTTGTGTGTGTGTGTGTGTTTGTGTGTGTATGTTACATAAACAGTAAATAATAAAACATTAAATATAGATGCACAGAAATATTAGTGCTGAAATGATTAAAATGCAGGAGGTATGAATGAAAATGGAAGGAAAGCTTTTGATCTACAGATGACGCTGATGATGAATTTACTATTAAATATTGTCCTGCAATAATAATAATAATAATAATAATAATAATAATAATAATAATAATAATAATAATAATAACAACAACAACAACAACAACAACAACAACAACAACAACAATAACAATAACAATAACAACAACAGCAATAATAATAATAATTTATTATAAGGACATACTTTTATTGCTTTGCAATAAAATCAATGTGGTCTCAAGAAACTTCAACACCTAGTAGTCTTACCTACAATGATCAGTGCTAAGAAATAATAATAATAATAATAATAATAATAATAATAATAATAATAATAATAATAATAATAATAATAATAATAATAATATGTGAATGCAAATCACATAAACTGATTACAAACCTAGGCACGATCAAGTTGCTAAATTAATCCACTGGTCATTATGTAAAAAATACAACTTACCTGTATCCAAAACATCATGGGAACATAAAGTGAAAAAGTTATAAAAAATGAGAAGGTGAAGATTTTGTGGGACTTTCAAATACAGACACATCGTCACTTGGAATACAAAACACCAGATATCACAGTTGTCCAAAACCGAAAATACAATTTATTGACCAGGAGATGCCAGAGTCAAAGAAAAAAAAACTGGAAAAAATCATGAAATATCGCAACCTGGCCATCGAAACCACATAGCTATGGATGAAACATGTAACAGTGATACCCATTGTCATTTGGGGCACTTGGAACCATGTCCAATAATTTTATAAGATACATCAACAAATTCAGCTTCCTGCAATAACACCAGCGGAATTGCAAAAAAACTGTGCTACTTTGAATATTTATTTTATTTTTATTTATTTATTTATTTTTGTCACAACAATATACACAAGCATCACACAAAATGATTATATAGTATATAACATATATATGAGGAAATATAAGGAAGTATAAGCATATATATATATAAGAAAAACAAAAACCAATAGGACAGGAACGGTAGGCACATTTGTGCTCTTATGCGTGCCCCTTATAGTCCTCTTAGGAATGGGGTGAGGTCAATAGTAGATAGTTTTTGGTTAAAACTTTTGGGATTATGAGAAGAGACCATCTTCTCTTAATCTTAACATCTTAAGAAGAAACATCTTAAGAAAATACATGGTTGATAGTATTAACTTTTTAGGAACTAATATCCTATCATGTTCATTTGATGTCCCCTAATTCTAAGGATAATTTCCCTCTCAGTGTCTGGGAGTATCTGGGAGTGATTCTTCCATGGTGTTGGGAGAATACTATGACATAGTATGACATTTTTATCTCTGCATCTATAAAAACATTTTTGTTTGTTTCAAATAGCCTAGATCTGTAAATTGATTCATTACAACAGATATCAGCATAGAACAAACCACCTCTATACAATGAGCATATTGGTGCCTTACTATCACCAATACATTCATTGTATTTTTAAAGAAAAGCTTTATGTGATTGCAAGATTGTGAACTTCAGTACCAACAAACAAAATAGCTGTGAAACTCTGCACAGCAAACATAAATGTGGCCATCAACCTCATCTTGAACTTGGACTTTGAGAAAGTGATGCACACATAAAAGAAATTTAGTTGTTTCTGTGATTTCTCATATATCAACAACTGGAAGTATGGTAGAAATAGAATTACAGATTTCTGCGTCAGATTTAAGAGCCTCAAGGGGACTGTTTGACTCCAGCAGTGCTTGTTTGCTGAAGGTATGGTTGATATATATGCTTAGAACCAATTGTCTCAGCACAGAAGAGGAATATCCAAAGCTGTGGATAGATTGAAGCTCCAGGACATAATGATAAGTGAGAGTAAGTAGGGAGATTGAAACCCAAGAATTTCTACTGCAATCAGCAGTAAATGTGTCGTAACAGTGACCAAAGCTTGTTTTCCTCTGCTAATATTTTGTTGGAATAAATGTGTTAGAGCTCTTGGAGAATTAGGGAATTTGTTCTCTGTTTGCTCAATGCCTTCTCTCAGATGTTCATCCATATCCTCATAACCCACAGTTTATGAAACTATTTGTCTTCCTTTGCCTTTTTTTTTCTGTATGCTTTTTTTGACACAAAGAATTTAGCCACTTTTTGTAAAGATGTTCATTATGTTTAAACAGGAACATTTTTTAAAAAAAAAAGCTTGTTTAATGATAGTTAACAAATCAAGATAAGATGTTTTGATTTTGAATATTCTGTTTTTTTTAACCAATATTAAGCCAGAGAACTAAGAATCTGAGTTTAAGGCAATTCATAAAATGGAGGGAAGGAAGGGAAAGAGAAGAGAACAAAACAACAACAACAACACATAGCTTCATCAGCCAAACATAAAAAATACACCTGTCATTTCTATTTGAGTCTCCCAGTAGGGTGTTCTTTGGATAAATCCCATAGGAGACAAAATCCTTTCTGTGGAACCTGATAGGCCTCAGTTTCTATCTGCTTTAGTGTATGAATTTATTATTCTGAGCCTTAAATTTCTAAATTCTAAATCTAATTCTAAGCCTTAAATTTCAATATAATATATTTTAATCCCACACCAGTATACAGTATATCTTTATACTGTATCTTTATACAAGTGGCTGGGATGCGAGTTTGAAAAAGAAGTTGCATTCTTTTTAAGATCATCTCTTCCTCTTGATGTAGTTTCATGAGGGGATCCATGGCATGTGTGTATTTAAGGGGGATTACTATAAGAACATTCCTTGTTATGTCTTTAACAGAGATTAGTGTAAAAAGTACATTTGGAGCATTTGCCACAAAGCCCAATTGATGTTTATCACCTTTTAAACTTGGGTCAGATTAATGCCTCAAGACAAACTGCCTGAGTTGTTATCTGTGTTTTGTCCAGTTTGAAATCAGAAAGTTACCCAGCAATCTGTAAAGCAGGCCTGTGTCATGTTGCCTTGTGGCAAGATGGGTGGCAAACAAATTTAAATAAATAAATAAATAAACCAACAAATAAGCAAATAACTGAAAAATATAGTCAGATTTACTTGGAAGAGCATATAAGAAAAGTTTATGCCATAGAAAAAATGCTGATGATTATTTTTTAATCCAACCTGACCAGGCAATGCTGATTTTGCAATGAAAACAGCATTATTTGTATAAGGTAAAGGTAAAGGTAAAGGTTCCCCTTGCACATATGTGCTAGTCGTTTCCGACTCTAGGGGGCGGTGCTCATCTCCGTTTCAAAGCTGAAGAGCCAGCGCTGTCCAAAGACATCTCTGTGGTCATGTGGCTAGCATGACTAAATGCCAAAGGCTCACATAACGCTACTTGCATTTTTTACATGCTTTCGAACAGCTAGGTTTGCAGAAGCTGGGACAAGTAACGGGAGCTCAACCCATTACGCGGCACTAGAGATTTGAACCACTGAACTGCCAACCCTTCAATCAACAAGCTCGGCATCTTATCCACTGAGCCACCGCATCCCTTATTATTTGTATAAGGAGAGCCATATCACAACCTATCAATAATTTTCCTTTGATTTCTTTCTGAAACTGCACTTCTGTAAAACATAGATTGCTTTGCCATTAACAGGTGTTCCGAAAGATTAAAAGAGAAATCTGCCCTTTACATAAACATGAGTTACAAAAGTAATGAGCCACCAAACAGTTACACATTCAGAGAATGGAATTTCTGCATGATAAAGGAAAATTTTCTGCCCAACCTAATTGCATAATCCATGTTCAACAAATAGATTCATGAACCAAGCAGTTATCTGATCTATTTTAAACACATTAAAAAAAAAGTTCAACTCATCTATTTTTCCCCCTGACATTAACTACTTCTAGTCCTGATTTTTTGCATTTTTAAAGGCTGGGTTTCCTTTTTACAATCTTGAAAAGTCTTACATAAATTTATTATATCTTTAAAAACAAAAAGTAAATTACAAATCATTTCCAGGAATTGCATATTATGTTGATCTCTTTGTTATTTATTCAGATAAAATATGTTTTTCCATACCTATCTATCTGTCTTATCTATTGTCTATCATCTCTATCTATCTATCTATCTATCTATCTATCTATCTATCTATCTATCTATCTATCTATCAATCATCTATGGCAGTGGTGGAATACCAGTTTTGTGGGCATGGCTTGGTGGATGTGGTGTGGCTTGGTGGGAGGGGAAGGATATTGCAAAATTTCCATTCCCACCCCACTCCAGGGGAAGGATATTACAAAATCTCCATTCAGTCCCCACTCTGGGGCCAGCCAGAAGTGGTATTTGCCGGTTCTCCAAACTATTCAAAATTTCCACTATTGGTTCTCCAGGAACTGTTAGAACCTGCTGAATAGCACCTCTGATCTATGGTAGCTATCTACCTATCATCTATCTAGCTACTCTTTCTGATGACATGAAGGGGTAACAGGTATCTCTTCATCCGAACTGAGAAAAATGCTCAACTGGCAATTTTTTTCCACCTGTCTTCTATCAAACCATAGATAGTATGAAAACTACACCCTGGGGGGTCAAGGAACTGAATCAAAGTTGGAATCCAACAGGGAAGCCGGACCTACTTGAACAGTTTCCCTGAAGTACACTGACATTGTCCTCAATAAAACGTTAAAATTTGAACTAGACTATACTACTGTTGGACTGATTCACAGTTGAATGAATGATTATACTCCAGAGTGTCAATAATAGTACCACATGGAGAAAAGTATTGGGTAGAGTGTCATGATTCTGTGTTCTAGGCCCATATCTGTTCAATATTTTAATCAATGACCTGGATGAGGCAACTGAGGCAATACTTAACAAAATTTGCAACTAACACAAAGTCAGGTGGAGTGCCTTGGATAAAAGGACAAATTAATATATAAGATTCCATCTGCCTGCCTGCCTATTTGTCTATCCTATTTGTCTGCCTATCATCTGTCTGTCTGTCTGTCATCTATCTACTCTTTCTGATGGTATGAAAGTGTCACAGGTGTCTCTTCATCTGAACTGAGAAAAATAGTCATATGGGATTTTTTTATTAATCTTCAATTAAACCATACTGAAAATTATACCATGGGGGTCAAGGAACTGAATCAAAATTGGAATTCACAGGTAATCAGGACTGTAGAATCCTGGGGGCGCACATCGCCGGCTAGAGCCTTGCCAACAGCAAACGGCTGCTGATTGGCTGCGGCGCGAGCCAGATTGGAAGCGGGAAAACAGAGAGCCGCTATTGGTGTAGCTTCTGACAGGAGCCCTATTTAAGAGCTGTCAGAGAGGCTCGCCCCGTTCGTTGTTTTGGTTGTTGCCTGTTTTGGTTTTCCAACCAGCGCCGTTGCGCTGGTAATAAAGAACGTTGTGAATGCACTCCTCAGCCGTCTCATTTCCCACTCCGCATAATATATAATACTGGCGACGAAGGTGGGATGCTGAGGGGCTAAGAGCAACAACAGTAAGAGCGGCTAGCGTCGGCTCATCCAGTCGCTCGCCAGAATGGCAAACCAACCTGTTTTCGGCCCGTTTGAGCCGGCCGCCGAAACTTGGGATGTTTTCATTGAGCGCTTTGAGTGTTACCTACAGGCTAATGATTACATGGAAATGTCCAAGGTGAGGAAGAAGGGGTATTTTCTCAGTTTTTGTGGTCGCGAAATGTTCAAGACAGCCAAAGCTTTGGTGGCCCCACAGCAGCTTCGAGATGTCCCCTGGGAGGTCCTGCTGGACAAGTTGACAAACCACTACGCCCCTGCACCCTCACGAATTGCCAGAAGGCATGTTTTCCGCCGCCGTTTTCAGCGGGACGGAGAATCTATAGCTGATTTCATAGCCTCCCTCAGGTCAGCAGCCTCACAATGTGACTTTAGTGACCTAGATGATGCCTTGCTAGAGCAACTGGTGAACGGGGTTCGCGACATGAGGCTGCAAAGGCGGTTATTGGCTCGCAGAGAACTGACCCTAACATCGGCTATCGATGAAGCCCAAGCAAGCGAAATGTCGGAAAAATCAGCGTCGGAACTACAAAGCTTCAATACTTCCCGGGGACCCCCATCTGCGGATTCCACTGTCCACCAAGCAGAATCTGAGGGCACCGAATCATCGGATGACAGCAACAGCGTGAGTCGCCTCAGAGCCGCGCAAAAGAAGAAACGGGCCCCTACGGCCCATCCGTTCACCCTCAAGTGCGCGGGTTGCGGTGAGAAACATGACAGGGCAACCTGTCGCTTCAAGACCACAATCTGCCTGAGGTGCGGAAAAAGGGGTCACTTGGCAAAAGTTTGCCGGGCCACGCTGCCTACTAGCGACGCATGGGGGGAACCGACAAGAAGCAGGAAACCCTTTAATAAACCCTTCGCTCGGCGAACCGAATGCCATGAAGTTAACCATGCCACCGCGACAAAAGCCTCCAACAAGCTCTACCTCACAGTAAATCTGGAAGGGGTTCCCTGCAAATTTGAGGTTGACACGGGGTCTTCTAAATCTCTAATTTCCTGGCTGCGCTAAAACAAGTGATACCAAAATTGTCTAAAAGTCACCTCAAGCAGTGCGATGTTAGCCTAAGGGACTACCAAGGCCACCCCATTCCGATTGAGGGATGCGACCTTTTCAACGTCAGCCATGGCCGATTTTCGGGGCGTCTTCCCCTAGTTGTGGTGAAGGGCAACCTGCCCAGCCTACTTGGCCTTGATTGGTTTGAGGCATTCGGCCTCAATGTCTTAGGGATCCATTCTACCACAGCTGGTCCGTTTGAGGATGTTCTACAAGAATTTTCCGACGTGTTTGACGGCAAATTAGGTGAATATAAGGGGAAGCCTGTGTCTTTTCATTTAGACCCCCAAATTGCCCCTATCCGGTTGAAAGCTCGGAGGGTGCCATTCGCACTGAGGCAGAAGGTGGATGTAGAGATTGATAGGCTTATCGCGCAGGGAGTCCTAGAGCAGGTGGAGCATTCCCCTTGGGAAACCCCTATTGTGGTTCCTATTAAGCAGGACGGATCCATAAGGATCTGCGCTGATTACAAGGAACCATCAATAGGGCCTTACAAACCAACCCGTGCCGGTCCCTGTGGTGCAGCACCTGTTGCACTCACTGGGACAGGGAACCCTATTGCCAAGCTTGACTTGGCACAGGCATACCAGCAGTTGCCAGTCGACGGCGACGGCAATGGCACAGACTATAGTTACACACGGGGGCTTTTAAGTGCAAAAGGCTTCAATTTGGCGTTAGCGTGGCCCCTGGTTGTTCCAGAGTCTCATGGGCGATTGCTCCATGGACTCGAGTGTCGTTCCTACTTTGACGACATCCTAATTTCCGCCATTAATCACGCTGACCTGCGCGTTGAGAGCGGTTCTACAGAGGATCAGGTCAGCAGGGCTTAAATTAAAAAAACAAAAATGCAAGTTGCGAGTGCCAGAGGTGGAGTTCCTGGGATTCCTTGTGGACTCTCAGGGCATCCACCCCACTCCCTCCAAGATAGAGGCAATCCAGGACACCCCCACTCCGGCCAATAATGCTGAACTGCAGGCTTTTCTGGGGTTACTCAATTTCTATGCCATATTTTTGCCACATAAGGCATCCTTGGCAGAGCCCCTACATCGGCTCTTAGATACCAAATCCCCGTGGCATTGGGGCTGTGAAGGACTTACTCACGTCCTCATCTGTTTTGGTCCAATATAATCCCCTTCAACCAATTTCCCTTTCCTATGATGCCTCCCCGTATGGGATTGGGGCAGTCTTGAGCCACCTCCTCCCCAACGGCTCCGAGGCTCCAATTGCCTATTATTCCAGGACGCTATCAGCGGCCGAACGGAATTATAGTCAATTGGATAAAGAGGCGTTGGCAGCGGTGGCAGGAATCAAGAGATTCCATGACTATTTGTACGGGCGATTCTTCCTTTTGATCACCGACCACAAGCCCCTTTTGGGTTTGCTAGCCGGTGACCGTCAAACTCCACCCATATTGTCGCCGCGCATGTCTAGATGGACAGAGTTTTTGGCGGCGTATAATTACCGTTTAGCATACCGTCCCGGCAGGGCGCTCGGGCATGCGGATCCCCTCAGCCGCTGCCCGCTGCCCACGGCCGCAGTAGACCCAGCCCCCGCCTCCACAGTATTACTCATCGACGAGTGGCAAGGGCCGGTCTCGGCCTCGGACATCGCCAGACTTACAGCCAAGGACCCGACCTTATCTCGGGTCCTCGACTGGGTAAGAAGGGGCTGGCCTGCTGTGGCCACCTCTCCTGAATTCCTACCCTTCCAGCGCAGACAGCATGAACTGTCTGTGCTGAAAGGATGCCTATTGTGGGGCACCAGGGTAGTGGTGCCCTCGGCGGTTAGGGCACCGGTATTAGATAGCCTTCACAACGCCCACCCCGGCATTGTACGAATGAAGGCTCTGGGCCGCAGCTATGTGTGGTGGCCTAAATTAGACCACGACATAGAGCTGTGGGTATCCATTGGAATTCACAGGTAATCAGGACCTACTTGAACAGTTTCTCTGAAGTACACTGTTCAGCTGAGACCTTGGTTGCCACCTAGAATGAAAGGGCAATGATTGTCTTTGATTTCATATGGCTTACCAAAGTTTTCCATGCTCATGTATTCTGGAGAACTCCTTGATTTTCAAAGAACCTCTGCTTAAATAAAGAAAATCTGTGCTATCTCATAAAAGTTTTTCACTATTAAAAAGTAGACATAATTCAACGTGCTTCCCTCCCATCCTAGTTCTAGATCTATAACTAGTTGAACTTTTTTATCTGCAATTACATTGAAATTGCCAGTTGATTCCTTTTACTCACTAGTTTAATGATTATGAATAGTCCTATACAGAGAAGGTATGGTAAAACATGAACGTTCTAATTATTTGGAAATCTTTATATCTGTTACAGTGTAAAAGACAACTTCTGGAAATAATTTGAAAAATATTTTGGCCTTTGTCAGAATGGGGAAAAAAAGACAACAACAGAAAGTGGAATATATTTGTCATGTCATTAAAAGGAATTTATTTTGACTTTATTTCTGTAAGAATTTCCAAAAGTTAGTTGCTCATATAAGAAGAACTCAAGAAAATTGTGACACTAGGCTATGGAAAACAGTCAGTCAAGTTGTTAACAGAAGCAACAGGATATCTACTTTCAGCAACTCTCCAGTGAGCAGCATGGCTAGGAATACATTAATGCCAAGTGGGAAATATTATTAATACAAGGAAGGATTACCTTAAACAATGGGAGTGTTTTCAGGCCACTGGAGGGTTCTGGGACAGTGAAGAGGAGTTCACCACTAGCAAATGAGAAGTGGGATTTTCTCTTATTTTATCAGGTTAGAAGCCTAAGATCAAGCCTGGGATGTTTATTCTTGAATTAAGAAAGACACACTTGCATTTAAATTTACTTTTACAATTATGTTGCAGATTATGGAAACATTATTGACAAATGCATTGTATATCTTCAAATAAATAACCCTAATTTTAATTCTAAACATTTTTATTCAGTTTGTTCTTAGATGATAGTTATAGCTATATAGGGCCGTAATAGATGATAGTTATAGCTATATAGGGCCGTAATAGCTCAGGCTGTAAGGAGCCTGTTATTAGAACACAGTAGCCTGCAATTACTGCAGGTTCAAGCCCGGCCCAAGGTTGACTCAGCCTTCCATCCTTTATAAGGTAGGTAAAATGAGGACCCAGATTGTTGGGGGGGCAATAAGTTGACTTTGTAAATATACAAATAGAATGAGACTATTGCCTTATACACTGTAAGCCGCCCTGAGTCTTCGGAGAAGGGCGGAATATAAATGTAAATAAATAAATAAATAAAAATAGTTGAAATCCAAATAATTTGTAAAAAAACTAAAGTTTTTTCTTACCACTATTCCTACTGTATTTTTTTAAAAAAAATACCTTTTATTTTCTGTTTTATATTGTTTCCTTTAGTGCTAGCCAAAATAAGTCAAGATTAATTCATATCCTCATTTTTATTAGTAATTGGGCAGAATTTATTCTTAGGTTAGTCTAAGATTGTATAGAATAGAATAGAATAGAATAGAATAGAATAGAATAGAATAGAATAGAATAGAATAGAATAACAGAATGGAAAAGGACTCTTCTAGTCCAACTCCCTCCTTAGACAGAAAATATAGTCCAACCCCCTGCTTAGACAGGAAATATACCACTTCAGAGAAATGGTTTTCCAACATCTTAAAAACTTTTAGTGTTGGAGCATTCACAACTTCTGGAGGCAAGTTGTTCCACTGATTAATTGTTCTAGCTGTCGAGAAATTTCTCCTTAGTTCTTAGTTGCTTCTCTCCTTGATTAGATTAGAATAGAATAGATTTTTTTATTGGCCAAGTGTGATTGGACACACAAGGAATTTGTCTTGGTGCATATGCTCTCAGTGTACATAAAAGAAAAGATACATTCATCAAGACTCATAAGGTACAACACTTAATGATAGTCATAGGTTGCAAATAAGCAATCAGGAAACAATCAATATTAATATAAATCATAAGGATACAAGCAAAAAAGTTATAGTCAAACAGTCATAAGTGGAAGGAGATGGGTGATGGGAACAATGAGAAGTTTAATAGTAGTGCATTAGGTTCGACCCATTGCTTCTTGTCCTGCTCTCAGATGCTTTGGAGAATAGCTTGACTCCCTCTTCTTTGTGGCAACCCCTGAGATATTGGAACACTGCTATCATGTCTCCTGTAGTCCTTCTTTTCATTAAACTAGACATACCGAGTTCCTGCAATCGTTCTTCGTATGTTTTAGCCTCCAGTTCCCTAATCATCTTTGTTGCTCTTCTCTGCACTCTTTCTAGTCTCAACCAGTGATGGTATTCAGCCAGTTATATTCAGTTTGGGCGAACCAGTAGCAGCAGCTGCGGGAGGCTCCACCCACCCACCTGGACATAATCATGTCCCATTTATCCACATTTTTGACCCTCTGTGCATGTTCACAAGGCCCTGCACATGTGCAGAATGCCCTGTGCATGCATGGAGGTGGTATGTGTGAGCAAAGCAAGTGTGCATGCATGCACACTCACATTTGTGAACCAGTACTGAAGGTAAGTGAATGCCACCCCGGTCTCAATATCTTTTTTACATGGCAGCCAAAACTGGATGCAGTATTCAAAGTGTGGCCTTACCAAGGCATTATAAAGTGGTATTAACACTTTACATGATCTTGATTCTATCCCTCTGTTTATGTATATGCATGTGTTGTCTCTCTCTCTCTCTGTGTCTATAGGTTGTATATACTTTGAAGAATATATATCTTTTTCCATTCAATCATGCCTGATTCTCAGAGATTGCTTAGAGTAACTCATCAAATTCTTGATCCATGGAGTTTAGGTCATTATTTATGATCACTGCTATGTCAGTCTATGTGTGACAAATACCTCTTGAAGCAGGTTGTTGCTGATCTTTTAGAATTCATGGACAATATTTCCAGACAATCTAAAGCACATGTTAGATTCAGAAATATTTTTCTGTATAGGATTCCATGCATATCAAGGGTAAAAAAAGACTCCATATATACAAAGATGTTTATGTTGGAGAACCATAAAACCATCTAGGTTTGACCATTATACATAATTGTATAATGCAGTCATTCAACAAATTCCAGGGTGTGTCCTTTATAATGCTACAGTATTTTCTGTAGCCTTTTGGATTGGACCACTACTATTTCATCCAGGGGTGGGTTCTAAATTGTTTTACTACCGGTTCTGTGGGCGTGGTTTATTTGGTGGGAGTTGCTTGGTGGTCATGTGACTGGGTGGGTTTAGCCAACTTGATGTCACTTACATCAAAGGTTAGGGTTAGGGAGCCTGGCCTCTCCTCGCCTCAAAGTTCTCAATGAGATACAATTTCCCTGTCTATTTACTACTATTGAACATCCAAAATATACTATTTAATCCTATATATATATGCCATATATGTACATACATATTACATAGTATAGTGTGTATAGCCATACAAAAAGATACATTATCTATTATATATATATTACACACACACACACACACACACACACACACACACACACACACCTTCTAAAACTATACACATTCAACCTCACTTACTACATTTGGAAAAACACACCCAGAGTCCACTTTCTGCCACACATTTAACTATAACTTCTGTACATTTAGAACATTACACTCACCTTCAGATGTTGTTCCCTAACTTGCACATGACTGTTAGAGCCAGGAGAGATCATGGATTGAGTAAAATGTGGTGAAACTCACTCAACTCTCTCTCAAATCTCAACCAAAATTTTGGACTCAATTCTGGTCATAACTCAAGGACTATCTCTGCCTTCCTCTTCATGGCAACCTTGTCCTAGTAAACTCCTTCTCCTTTCTGGCAATTTTCCTCTCTGTTAGAGGCACCAAAATAATCCAGATGATGTAAGGTTTCCTGCTGGAGCAGGGGGTTGGACTACATAGCCTCTAAGTTTCCTTGCAGCCCTAGATTGCTGTCGTGTTTCAAAGCGGTCTTCTGAAGCCACATCTAGTGCCAGGGTTTGTGGTCCTTCCTTCCTCTTCTCTCTGTCTCTCTTTTTCCCCTTCCTTCCCCTTCCTTCCTCTTTCTTCTTTCTTTCTCTCTTTCTCTCTTTTTCTCTTTCTCTCTCTCTCTCTTTTCTCTCTTTCCCTTTCCTTCTCTTTCTTTCTTTCTTTGTCTCTCTCTCTCCCTTCCTCTTTCTTTCTTTCTTTCTTTCTTTCTTTCTTTCTTTCTTTCTTTCTTTTTGTGTCTCTCTCTCTCTCCCTCTTTCTTTCTTTCTTTCTTTCTTTCTTTCTTTCTTTCTTTCTTTCTTTCTTTCTTTCTTCCTTCCTTCCTTCCTCTTTCTTCTTTCTTTCTCTCTTTCTCTCTTTCTCTTTCTCTCTCTCTTTCTCTCTTTCTTTCTTTCTTTGTCTCTCTCTCTCCTTCCTCTTTCTTTCTTTCTTTCTTTCTTTTTCTTTCTTTTTCTTTTTCTTTCTTTCTTTTCTTTCTTTCTGTCTTGTCTCCCCCTTCCTCTTTCTTTTTTTTCTTTCTTTCTTTCTTTCTTTCTTTCTTTCTTTCTTTCTTTCTTTCTTTCTTCCTTCCTTCCTTCCTTCCTTCCTTCCTTCCTTTCCTTTCCTTTCCTTTCCTTTCCTTTCTCTTCCTTTCTCTCTCTTCTCTTTCTCTCTCTCTTTTCTTTCTCCCTCCTTCTTTCCTTCTTTCTCTTTCTTTCTCTCTTTTTCTATTTCCCTCCCTCCCTCCCCTCCCTCCTGAAATGCCAGCAAAACCCACTACTTTGCTCCTAAAGTGGTCTAGGTTAGGGGTCTCCAATGGGGTGAAATGTAAAATTTGTTACTACCAGTTCTGTGGGCGTGACTTGGTGGGGGGGATTGCTAGAGGAGCCTTTTAAAAGCATTTTTATAGCCTCTTCAGCCAAAGAGGTTATAGAAAAAATGCTTTTAAAGTGTTCTGACAATCCCAGCTGAGTTGCTTGATCACCAGAAGCCTTTAAAAGCACTTTTTGGGACTTCCTGGTTGGCTCCGTTGGTAATGGAGGTGATCTGTTTGATCATCATCCTCTGGATTGTGTTGGACCACTAAGACAGTGACAATCAGCTGCCCAGCGGTTCGAAATTCCCCCTCTTCGGGCGAAGAAGAAGAGGTGAGCGAAAGAAGCAGAGGTAGAGCTTCCCTAGAACTCCTGGAAGACACCAGGGGGCTCGAACGGTTAAGCCCCCTGAGAACTTCAAAGAGCTTTTTTCCTGCTTCAGCAGACCTAATTGCCGCGACCAACTGCTGGGACCAATTTTAACTTAAAGAAGAAAATACCAGACTGAACAGAAACAGGAGAGCTCTAACTATAAAAGCAAGTAATTAAATCAATTCCCTGTTATTTTTTTTTTAAGTTTTGGAGTTGACTTTAAAGTGAAAATGGCGGCTGTTCTTTAATGAGCTAAGCAGTTGAAAACGAAAGTGTTACAATTCTCACTGTTTGCTGTTTATTGCTGAAGACCAGCTGGAGATTCTTTAAAACATTGTAATGAGAAGGGGGAAGAGACATTGAGACTGTTTCTTTAAAAGACTTAGAAGATTTATACGTAATATTAAGTTAAAGAGAAATTTTAAGAGATGGCAGCACAACAATTAAAGACAACTGTAACAAAAAACCCAGGAACATTAACACCGGGAGTCTCTCCAGCACATACAGCAGATACAAAATCACTAAATTTGGAAGCACTTCAGGATAATTTGAAAGATTTTATGAAAGAATCTCTTAATGATGCTATGAATTTGCAAACCTCTCAGATAGAAGATAAGTTTAAATTAATTACAGAAGAAATGTCAGAGATGAAAAAACAGATGTTAGAAATTCAAATTGGAAATAAAGAAGTCAAGGAAGGTTTGGTGTCAGCAGTACAAGGTCTGGCATCAAATGTGATTTTACTGGAGTAGAATAAATAAAGAAAGTTAATTTAAAATTGGAAAATAAGATTGAGGTAGTTCAAAGTAAAATGGATAAAGCTGATGATGAAATTGTTTTGGTACAATATAGAGCTATGGAATTTGTTCTAAGAATACGTGGTCTGAAAGAGAATAGACAAGAGAATTTGAAGCAAATTTTTTCTGAGGCCTTTGCGGAGATTTTGGCAGTTCGGCCAGCAGATGTGGCTTTTCATATTGACAAAATTTATCGTGTGAATTCCTAGATAGCAAGACAAAGAAATCTTCCGAGAGACATTGTCATTTATTTTACTACTAGAACAGTGAGAAATGAGATTTTACAAGCTTCTTTTAAAGGAGACAAGATTCAAGCAGCTGGCCAAGATATTTTAATACTAAAGGAAATTCCCCCCAAAATGTTGAGAGGTAGGAAGGAGTTTGCTTTTTTGGTGAACGAACTTAAAAAACGTCAGATTGAGTACAAATGGGACATCCCAACTGTATAATAGTTTACTATGAAGGGAAAGCACATCGTCTTAATACAGTTAGTAAAGCACGAGAGTTTTATGCTTATGTGCTTAAAGCTGGAAGTCCACCATCTCCGGATGGTAGGAGAAAGGAAGGCAAAATTAAAGAAAAAGAAATGATAGTAATGGAAGAAGACCTTTTACAAGTGTTGGATGTGTCTAAGATGGGATCAGAGATTCCAAAAGAGCCAAGGATGACAAGAGCGGCTGTCAAACGCAAGGAACAAGAAGAAAAGGCTCAACAGGCTCAATCTGCTACTACCAAGATGGAAACAGAGGGAGGAGCAAGGCCCAAAGAAAGATATGATTTGTGGCTGGTGCTTCAAAAGTTTCCGATCGCTGATAATGGCAATTAGACTTTTATCTTGGAATGTTAATGGATTAAACTCACCACAAAAGAGAAGAAAGATATTTCATTATTTGAAGCAATTTAAAAATGTCATTTTATGCTTACAAGAAACACATATTAGAACATTAGACCAGAAATATTTGATAAATTCAAAATTGGGAATACATTTTGTTGCATCTGCTACAGAAAAGAAGAATGGACTAGTTGTTTATATAAAGAGTAATTTATCTGCAACATTAATTGAGGCAGATAATCAAGGAAGATATATTGCTATTGAACTTTTATGGGAGAAAAATACTTTTAATAGGAGTTTATGCACCAAATCAACAAGAAGAAAATTTTTATAAGTTTTTACATAAAAGAATAACATCTTGGGATTATAAAACTCATATATTAATGGGTGATTGGAATGAAGTGATGGATATCCAGAAAGATAAAAGAAGTCTTAGAAATATTTCCAATCGTGTAAAACTGCCAAAGGCCTTCTTTGATTTGATGGAAGATTTAGAATTGAGAGATGTATGGCGAGAACGCAATGAAAAAGAGAGAGATTTTACATTTTTTTCTGATAGACAGCAATCTTTTTCTAGGATCGATTTTATTTTAATTACTAATGATTTGTTTTTCAGAGTGAAGAAGACAAAAATTTGTTCTAGAACTTTGTCTGATCATAGCCTGGTTTGGATTGAGCTAGATCGGGAAAAGGAGGCCAGGAGGTCGTGGAGGATGAATGAGTATTTGTTTAGATATGAACAAAATGTAAATGAATGTAAAATTCTAATGAAGGAATTTTTTTCTTTGAATATGGATAAGGGGACACCTATAGAGATAGTTTGGGATACCAGCAAGGCTTATATGAGGGGAATTTTATTAGATATGAATAATAAATATAGAAATAGATTGCAGAAAAGGCGAAAAGAATTAGAAGAGGAAATTAAAAGGAAGGAGCAGTTATTGGTATGTAATCCAGGAGATAGTAAAATAAAAGAGTCAATAAATATATTAAGAGGTCAATTTAATATGTTAATGGCAGATCAGGTGGTAACTAATTTACAATATGCAAAACATAATTTGTTTAATAATTCTAATAAACCTGGAAGGTGGTTAGCATATTTATTAAGAAAGAAACAGAAATGACATATAATTGATAAAATAGAATATAGAGGTAAGGAAGTATATCAGCAAAATTTGATTAAAAAAGCTTTTTTAGAATATTATACTAAGTTATATTCTAGAGATGTGATTAATGATAAAGATATAGATAGATATTTACAGGACCACGGTATCTTAGAAATTACAGTAGATCAAAGGGAAGAGTTGAATCAATTAATTTCTTCAGAGGAAATAGTGTTTGCAATTAAGCAGCTTAAAGCGAATAAAGCACCAGGTACAGATGGTTTGACAACTACTTATTATAAAAATTTACAAAATGAGATGATTGTACCACTTAAGGAGTTATTTAACAGAATACAAAGGGGAGGAGAAGCTCCTCCCTCATGGAGGACAGCTTTTATTTCATTAATACCTAAAGAAGATCGAGATGGTGTTAAACCAGAGAATTATAGGCCAATATCGCTTTTAAATACTGATTATAAGATATTTGCTAAGATATTAGCGAATAGATTGATGCCACTGATGACTCAATTAATTCATAATGATCAAACAGGATTTATTAAGGGGAGACAGATGAGATATAATATGAGACAAATTGTAAATTTACTTGAATATTTGGAAAGAAATAGCCAGGTCTCAGCAGCATTCTTCTTTTTGGATGCGGAAAAAGCTTTTGATAGATTGGATTGGCAGTTTTTGTTTAAAGTAATAGAAAAAATGCAATTTGGGGATTATTTTATTCAAGCAATTAAGGCTATATATCAAAAGCAAACAGCTCAAATAATAGTAAATGGTGGATTAACAGAATCTTTCAAGATTGAGAAAGGGACTAGACAAGGATGTCCCTTGTCACCATTATTATTCATTCTAACTTTGGAAATATTATTGAGTAATATACGTGGTTTAGATCGAATAAAAGGAATTAGAATTAAAAATCAAGATTATAAATTAAGAGCGTTTGCAGATGATCTGGTTGTTTCTTTATCTCAACCAATACATTCAGCTGTATATCTAAAGGAGACAATTGATCAGTATAGTAAGGTATCTGGGTTTAAAGTGAATCAACAGAAGACAAAATGATAATTAAAAATATGAATACACATCAGAGGAAGAACTAGAAAGAATAACTGGATATGAAGTAGTTAAAAAGGTTAAATACCTAGGAGTATATATTACAGCATCGAATGTAAAGTTATATAAAAATAATTATGAGGTATTGTGGGGAAAAGTAATTAAAGAAATGGAGAATTGGAAGAAGTTACAATTATCATTGTTGGGAAGAGTGGCAGCTATAAAATGAATGTTTTGCCTAGATTTTTATTTTTGTTTCAAATGATTCCAATATTGAAGAAAGATGCAAATTTACAAGAATGGCAAAAGGATTAATAATTTTGTATGGAAGGGTAAAAACCGAGAATAAAGTTAAAAATAATGCAAGACGTTAGGAAAGAGGGGGTTTAAAAATGCCTAACTTGAAATTGTACTATGATGCAGTTGCTTTAGCTTTAATTTCTGATTGGATTAATTTAACAGAGGAAAGGATTTTGAATATAGAAGGTTATGGTTTGTTATATGGATGGCATGCATATGTAATATATGACAAGAAAATTGATAAGATATTTAAGAATAATATGGTCAGAAGTGCTTTGTTGAGGGTTTGGAAAAAATATCAATATAAGTTAGATGGAAAGATACCAATATGGACTATCCCCAGACATATGATAGAGAATATAAATATATTACAAAAAATGGAGGTTATCACTTACAAAGAGCTTTTGACTATGGAAAAAGGGGAATTACAGTTAAAATCTAGGGAGAAATTGAGGGATGAAGGGAGAAATTATACATGGTTCCAGTATGGACAATTGCAATCTAGATGGAAAATAGATCAGAAAATTGGTATAAGGCAAAGTGATGATAACTTGGTAAAACAAAAAAAAAGATCAAGGTCAACAGCATATAAAGAGATTATATAATGTATTGGTTGAAATTGATTCAGAAATGGAGTTGGTTAAAGATTGTATGGTAAAATGGGCACAAAATTTTCAACAACCTATAATGTTAGAAACATGGGAAAAAATTTGGGTGAGGAATGTTAAATTTATGCAAGCACAAAATTTAAGAGAAAATTTTTATAAAATGTTTTATAGATGGCATTTAGATCCTAAAAAACTGTCATGTATGTATCCAAATGTGAAAGCAAAATGCTGGAGATGTGATTGTGAGGATGCTACCTATTATCATATATGGTGGACTTGCAAAAAAGTTAAAGCTTTTTGGATTAAAATATGGTGGATTATGCAGAACATTTTGAAAAAGAAGATCAAGTTTGTTCCACAGTTCTTTTTATTAGGAATAATTCCAGATTGCACTGTTATAGAGACAAAACTGATTTTGAATTTAATAACTGCTGCAAGACTATTGATTGCACAATATTGGAAGAAAGAAGACTTATTTATTTATTTATTTATTTATTTATTTATTTATTTATTTATTTATTTATTTATTTATTTATTTATTATTTAGATTTTTATACCGCCCTTCTCCCGAAGGACTCAGGGCGGTGTACAGCCAGATTAAAACAATAATATAGAGAATTAAAATAACCATTAAAATACATATTCAAAGATGGCCGAAAATCAAAACCGTCAAATTGACCTATACTAAAATACCCCAATCTAAAATTATAAAAATCCAGAAATTTGAAAATTTAAAATCAAGCCAGTCCTGCTTTGATAAACAGATATGTTTTCAATTCACGACGAAAGGTCCGAAGGTCAGGTAACTGGCGTAAACCGGGGGGAAGTTCATTCCAGAGGGTAGGTGCTCCAACAGAGAAGGCCCTTCTCCTGGGGGCTGCCAGCCGACATTGTTTGGCGGACAGCACCCTGAGAAGACCCTCTCTGTGCGAGCGTACAGGTCGGTGGGAGGCATAAGGTAACAGCAGGCGGTCCCATAAGTACCCGGGCCCTAAGCCATGGAGCGCTTTAAAGGTGGTAACCAACACCTTGAAGCGCACCCGAAAGACCACAGGTAGCCAGTGCAGACTGCGCAGGAGCGGTGTTATCCGGGAGCAACGTGTGGCTCCCTCAATCACCTGCGCAGCTGCATTCTGGACTAACTGGAGCCTCCGAGTGCACTTCAGGGGTAGCCCCATGTAGAGAGCATTGCACTAATCCAGACGAGAAGTGATGAGACCATGAGTGACTGTGCATAAGGCATCCCGGTCAAGAAAGGGGCACAACTGGCGCACCAGGCAAACCTGGTAAAAGGCTCTCCTGGAGACGGCCGCCAACTGATCTTCAAACGACAGCCGTCCATCCAGGAGAACGCCCAAGTTGCGCACCCTTTCTGTTGGGGCCAGTGACTCGCCCCCAACAGTCAGCCGCGGTTGCAGCTGACTGTACCGGGGTGCCGGCATCCACAGCCACTCCGTCTTGGATGGATTGAGTCTGAGTCTCTTTCTCCCCATCCAGACCCGTACGGCTTCCAGGCACCGGGACAGCACTTCGACAGCTTCGTTGGGGTGGCCTGGGGTGGCCTTACCTACAATTGGAGAATGGATTAGTAAAGTATCAAATTTAGCAGAAATGGCAAAAATTTCTGCCTACTTAAAAGACTGTACACAAGAAAAATATATTTTGGAATGGAGAAAGTGGATCAATTATATTCAAAATAAGTATCAGATTAAAAAATATCAATTAGTTTTGGAGTGAAGTTAGGAATTGTTATGTATTAGAGTTTAAGAAAGAAGGAAATTGATAGTGTGATGGTGTGAAATGGAATATGTTTTATGTTATATTTTAGATTATGTTTGTTAGTTACAATACCCTGTATTCTCTTCTGGGAAGTCTCGGGGGGGGGGGATGTGGGGGGGGGAAGGGGAAGATTATAAATTGATTGATTGCCATTGTACAGGAATAATGGTAGAATTAAACAAGTTGGAATGGTGTAAACTCAGGACTGCTCGGTAACCACTCCCGAAGGGAAAGGGTAAGGAAAGAGGAGTAAAGAAGGAAGAAAGTAGGTAGGCAGGTAGGTAGGTAGGTAGGAAAGAAGGGAGGGAGAAGAAAGGATAGGAGGAGGAGAAGGAGGAGAAGATAGAGGGTTAGAAAGGATGGTAGTGAGAAGTGGGAAAGAGGAGGGGAAGTAGGAAAGCAAGGAGAAGGATGGTGGGGAAAGTAGAAGAAGGATGAGAAGGGTAGAAAGGATTAAGGGAGGGAGTGGCGGTCGAGCAGGCCTGATTGAGCATAATTTGAGTATAGGATCGATTGTTGGATAAGTGATTGTATTGTACACTGGTCAAATTGTGGGAATTATTATGGAAAATAAAAAATTTTGCCCGGAAAAAATAAAAGCACTTTTTTACAGCCTCTTTGGCCGAAGAGGTTGAAGAAAAAATGCTTTAAAAGTGTTCTGGTGATCCCAGCTGAGTTGCCTGATTGCCAGAACCCTTTAAAAACACTTTTTTTTACAGCCTCTTCAGCCAAAGGGGCTGTAGAAAAAATGCTTTTCAGATGATTCCAGCTGAGCCGCACGATCATCAGAGCCTTTTTTTTTTACTATTAAAAGCATTTTTTTGGCTGAATAAAAAATGCTTTTAAAAGTAAAAAAAACACAAAAAATTCTGATGATTGCATGGCTCAGCTGGGCATGCAGAGGACCCACACAGTCTAAGTGAGGAGTGACTGGGTGGAGATGGGCAAGAGTCAGGTGCAGGGGTGAAATCTATTTTTTTTGCTACTGTTTCTGTGGGCGTGGCTTGGTGAGGGGCATGTGACTGGGTGGGTGTGGCTATGTAACTGGGGAATCACAAGATAAAAACTCACTAGAAATGTCCTGCTGGAGCAGGGTTGGACTAGATGACCTCCAGGTCCCTTCCAGCCCTGGATTATCCTTTGAAGCTGCCTCTAGTGCCAGGTTTGTACTCCTTCCTTCCTCTCCTCCTTCCTTCCTTCCTTCCTTCCTTCCTTCCCTGCCTCCTTTTTTTCTCTTTCTCTCTGTCAAAAATTAACCCCCACACCCCATTTTTCTTCCCAGCAGGCTCTGCTAGCCAAACTGAAAAACGGGGAGGGGGAGTCCATTTTTCCTCCCAGCAGGCTTCCCTGAAGTTTCCCTGAAGCCTGTTGGGAGGAAAAACAGACTCCCCACCCGTTTTGGTTTGCCTAGGAGACCCTGCTGGGGGGGAAAATGGACTCTCCCCCCCACACCATTTTTTGGCTAGCACCCAGCTGAGCTGTGCGATCATCAGTGTTTGTTTTTTTACCTTTAAAAGCATTTTTATTACAGAAGAAAAAATGCTTTAAAAGTGTTCTGGTGATCCCAGCTGAGTTGCCTGATTGCCAGAACCCTTTAAAAACACTTTTTTTTACAGCCTCTTCAGCCAAAGGGGCTGTAGAAAAAATGCTTTTCAGATGATTCCAGCTGAGCCGCACGATCATCAGAGCCTTTTTTTTTTACTATTAAAAGCATTTTTTTGGCTGAATAAAAAATGCTTTTAATAGTAAAAAAAAACACAAAAAATTCTGATGATTGCATGGCTCAGCTGGGCATGCAGAGGACCCACACAGTCTAAGTGAGGAGTGACTGGGTGGAGATGGGTGGGGTGAGCAAGAGTCAGGTGCAGGGGTGAAATCTTTTTTTTTTGCTACTGTTTCTGTGGGCGTGGCTTGGTGAGGGGCATATGACTGGGTGGGTGTGGCTATGTAACTGGGGAATCACAAGATAAAAACTCACTAGAAATGTCCTGCTGGAGCAGGGTTGGACTAGATGACCTCCAGGTCCCTTCCAGCCCTGGATTATCCTTTGAAGCTGCCTCTAGTGCCAGGTTTGTACTCCTTCCTTCCTCTCCTCCTTCCTTCCTTCCTTCCTTCCTTCCTTCCCTGCCTCCTTTTTTTCTCCTTCTCTCTGTCAAAAATTAACCCCCACACCCCATTTTTCTTCCCAGCAGGCTCTGCTAGCCAAACTGAAAAACGGGGAGGGGGGGAAATCCATTTTTCCTCCCAGCAGGCTCTGCTAAGCAAACCAGAAAATGGGAGGGGGAGTCCATTTTTCCTCCCAGCAGGCTTCCCTGAAGTTTCCCTGAAGCCTGCTGGGAGGAAAAACAGACTCCCCCCACCCGTTTTTTGGTTTGCCTAGCAGAGCCTGCTGGGGGGAAAAATGGACTCTCCCCCCCACACCATTTTTTGGCTAGCACCCAGCTGAGCTGTGCGATCATCAGTGTTTGTTTTTTTTACCTTTAAAAGCATTTTTATTACAGAAGAAAAAATGCTTTTAAAAGTAAAACAAAAAACCTCTGATGATCGCGTGGCTCAGCTGGACATGGGAGGGGGGGATTTTTGCTACCTGTTCTCCGAACCACCCACCACCATCGCTACTGGATTGGGCAATCTGGTCTGAACCAGCAGCATTTCACCCCTGGTCGGGTGGCCGGGGTGAGCGAGTGGAACCGGTTCAGGAGCAATTACTAACAGTTCTCTGAACTAGCCGAAATTACCACTACCAGTCCTCCTGAATCAGTGCAAACCAGTAGCAACCCACCACTGATTTCATCTTATAAAACACACCCTTGTCTACATGCAATTATATGTATCTAGTTAAAGGAGATGTAATTCTTGTCTGGGATTTTGTTCTGGATTATCTTCTAAACCAAAATGCTTCTGCATCTAAAGGATAAGAAATTGCCTCTGCCATATATATATTTTAGAAAGGTTTCACTGGATGTATTCCAATAGTCCAACAAACATACAATCTTTGCAAAAGGGATCTTTCCTAATATCTAATCTAATCCAATCTGTTTAGCACTAGAGAATGCCTTACTAGTGACCTTTCTTAGCAAGGATTTTATAGTCACGAGCTAATTTCCTACACTATATATGAGCTTCTGCTATAATAAAGATAATTTATTTTATTATTTTCTTTTAAGATTTGGGGGCCATAAGACTCCAGAATTGTTTGGGGAATTTTAAAATCGAAAAATAATCAGAACATTTCAGAACATCAGTAAGGTGGGACCTACATGGATCTCTGGGGAGACTGGATTTGTTCTCATCTCCCTCCCTCTCTCCCTCCCTGCCCCTCAATTTTGGCAGAATTTTGCTCAGTCTGTTCCTCCTCATCCATATCTGTACAATGTCTACACTCAGGATATTATAGCATCATTTGGTTACCTCAAGGTCAAGCGATACCACTGGGTGACATCCACATATACAATCCATACCCCAAAGGTGTTTTTTCAAGCGGTAAAAAACTGGACTTTCTGGTTTTTCTTTGAAGACATTTCACTTTTCATCGAAGAAGCTTCTTCAGTTCTAACTGGATAGTGGGGAATGGAAGGATTTATACTCCTTGAAGACATCTGGTCATTTACATTCTTTTAGAATCATTAAGGCCACCTGACAGTTTATCTGTGTCATCAGGATTACCTGAATTGTTCAAGTGGGTGTGGAGCCTTCTTGGAACTGTTGAAAGGACTGTTCAATTTGACATAGATGGCTTTTTTGATCCCTCTTTCAAACCAATGGTGCTCTCCAGTGGTGAAATCTGAACCGGTTCATTACTGGTTCACTGGCTGCGCATGTGTGCTGTGTGCGCACACGCACAGTGTGCACCATGCACCAAATGCGAGGTGTGTATAGGCGTGCGCAGTGTATGCCAAAAAGAGGCATGGAGTAAGTAAACAGTGTGTGCGGGTGTGTGTGTGATCAGCTGTGGTGCACAATCTTTTTTTTTACTTTTAAAACATTTTTTAACAACCTATTTGGCCGAATAGGTTGTAAAAATGCTTTTAAAGGTAAAAAAATGATGATCAGGCAGCTCAGCTGTGATCATCAGAGCCGTTTTTTAACCTTTTAAAAGCATTTTTAAAAAGAATCGGCAAGCGAGAAAGCAGGCAACTGGGCGATTGGGTAGGCACGGGTGAGGGGGGAGGGATTTTTGCTACCGGTTCTCTGAACCACCCGCCGCCATTGCTACCGGATCAGCTGATCTGGCCGAACTGGGAGCATTTAACCCCTGGTGCTCTCTGTCCAAAATATGGACTTTGCTGTCTTCAAAAGAGTGTCTTTTAAATGCAGATGTACTTTTAATACAATCCATATGGCAGACCACAAATAATGGATTACCAGAGGTTGGCTGCTTCCAGTTCAGACTGGTTCAGGTGAACTGGTAGTTCCGACAATCAGCTGGCCCAGCCCATCCACCCCTGCCCTATTCTGTCCTATATTGCCTTCTTTCTGGCTCAGCTGATTTGTGCAGCACAGCTGATTTCTCTGCCTCCACTATTCTACTTACCAGGGCTGCCTTAGAAGGTTAGCAGCTAATCTTCAAATTGCTGTATTCTGAATGCTGTGCACAAGCACGTTAGACGTGTGTGTGAAGTGCACATGCGCACAGTGGTTCTTAAACTGGTTGCAGCCCACCACTGTGGATTACCCTGCCTAGCAGTTTCATATAGTTATTAAATAGGAGGGGGAAATATGTTGATTTCTGAGGTACACCACAAACGAAGTGTTGAGGCTCTTCTAGCAACATTGACTGGAATTGGTCACTAAGAAAGGAAGAGAACCTTTATAACAAAATGCCTACAGTGAGTTGAAAAAGAAACCATGATCAATACTATCAAAAATCACTGGCAGATTAAAGAGCCCAAGGATGGATGCATCTATCCTGGCTCTGTGACAAATCAGGTGCAACCTGAAATCCAACTGAAATGGATTTCATCTTCCTTAAATAAATTCTCTCAAAGGTTCTTATTTATGATGGTAAATGAATTCTTATAGAAATGTTAATGGAACATCTTTAAGCCAAATAAAATAACCTGATTTCTTTTCTTTTCTTTTCTTTATTTACAGATCCCTCACATCCAGGACATAAACTGTTTCAATTCCTACCCTCAAACGATGCTATAGAGCACTGCACACCAGAACAACTAGACGCAAGAACAGTTTTTTCCCAACATCTTCACTCTGCTAAACAAATAATTCCCTCAACACTGTCAAACTATTTACTAAATCTGCACTACTATTAATCTTCTCATCGTTCCCATTACCAATCTCCTTCCACTTATGACTGTATGACTGTAACTTTGTTGCTGGCAATCCTTATGATTTATATTGATATATTGACCATCATTTGTGTTGTAAATGTTGTACCTTGATGAATGTATCTTTTCTTTTATGTACACTGAGAGCATATGCACCAAGACAAATTCCTTGTGTGTCCAATCACACTTGGCCAATAAAAAAATTCTATTCTATTCTATTCTATTCTATTCTATTCTATTCTATTCTATTCTATTCTATTCTATTCTATTCTATTCTTGAGAATTTCCCTTGTTGAACTCTTTAGTCATCTTTATGCGTCTTTATTCCTCCAATATCATTTTTGGGGTAGGGGGAACAACACAGTTCCTACTCCATACACTGAAATGTCATAGGCCAGAATTTATTCCTTCATGAGATCAAAGCAAACCTAAATAACTGAAGAACTGAATATATATCTGAAAAAGTTTTATTTTTTGTCTTGTGTTGTTTTTCTTTCACAGCTATTCAATTTCTTACTTTAAAAGTTGGAAAGTAACTATTTTCATGATTTGAAAAATGTTGCAAATATGAGCAGGAGCTGATAATAGGAACTGATCCCCAGACAGGCCTGATGTTGTGATTTGTGCCATTATAACTTAGTTCTGCAGGAGCAAACATTTTTCCTGTCACAGGATGAATTTTATCTTTGTCACTTTTGTCTTTGAGCGTTGTATTTTGGGTCCCCTAGAAAACACTTGTCTTCAAGATTTCAGTCTTGTACCTCACTCTCTCAGGTATTAATGGTACTAAATTTTTTACAGTGCTTTTCAGGTTCCATCTGCTGGTATAATTGGGACATATCCAACCTACTGTTGTTCGCTATCCAGCAGGGCTAAGAAGTTTTTAATCCATGGAACCAGACAGCTGTCTAACTTAGAGACTCAATTAATGGCAACTGCATCATTTTCATAGATGCAGATGGTTCTAATTGGCATTGTCATGAGACAATGGCTATTGTCCACTAGAAAACTATTTAAGGGAAATAATATATTCCCATTCAAATCTTTCCAATATTATTTTGTTTTTGATTTGTTTTTTTGTCTTGAGAATATTAAATCACTCTCAAAGATTTTAGCTGACTATTGTCTTGAGTATAAATTTGGACTTTTCATCTTTCTAGTTTACTTAATATTTTCTGAAACACTGTTGGGTAAGATGACATTTTTTTTGCAAGGTTGGGGCTTTTTATATCTCTACTCTGCATATTTCATCCGATCTAGGATGAGTTTTTCCCCCCCAACCGTGTTATAACAAAGAAGTTTGAACCTTCCTGTTGTACTTCTAGCCTTTTAAAGATTTCCTGTTATTCTTTACATGTAACTACACTATTTACTGATCTTAATACAGAATCATTTCATCATTATGAGTACTTAATTTCATTCCTCTCTTGGACACTGTACTCAAGCTTGCTTTAAAATTTAATATGAACCCTAATTTATCATCATAATTCAAGTGCCAATATCTATTTTGCAGGCTACAGGTAGGTTGTTAAATTTTACAATCACTTTATAAGGTTCAACTTTCTCAGTAATACAGTGTGAATCTCTTTATCTGATTCTTCTCTTTTCTGATTAGCCTGTCGTTTTTTGAATTTCCCCTGGGCCTGAACAGATTGCCTAACCCGTTGGCCTCTTCTGTAATTCTTTGCAAACTCTCTCATTGTCAAGGATTTCTGAGCATGGGTCAGGTTGTGAAGGCAAATTCACATTTTTCCCCATACCCTGAAACATTTACTGTAGTTTTATACTGATGTATAGACTTATTTCAAATTTTCTTAGGATGTACATGTAATACTTGTAAACATTTTACTGTTGCTTCCAAGGTACTAATCAGCTTTATAGCTGTCCTAGGTCAAGATTGTATCTGTTAGAAGTTATTTCTGGATTTTAGCATCACTCAGTTCATTTGTTGCTTAATAATTTGTTTAGAATATTTTGAAAAGCAAATATTCCCAACTTTTCTTTGATGGGAAAGAAATCTACATTCCTTTTTCAAGTAGATATAGAATTTGAAATGTTCCACAATGATACATGGTTTGAAAGTGCAAAATCTTTGTAACATCCACATTACCATCATTGTATCATATCATTATGCCACTATTATATTGTATCTCGTTGTCTCTTACTGTATCATATCTTATTATATCGTCTTTTAAGGTGTGTTTTTCAGTCTGTTAAGGCACTATGACTTTTATGGTAATATATATTTAAACAGGGAGTGTATTTAATATGATATACAGAAAGATTGTTTTTTTCTTATCCTTATCTGTAAATCATCAGTCAGAAATAATAATTTAGCTAATATTTAAATATAGTAAAATTAATTACTAGATATTTTTAAAATGGTACAGTTAATAAAAATGAATAAATTTGGAAAAATTGATAAGTGGGTCAAAATAAAATTAATAGATGAAGTTGTTAGTATTAATTATGAAAAACTTAGAAAATTTAATTTTAACATATTATATTAGTTAAGGAAACTTATTTTTGTCAACAGGAGTCTCATTTAATGGAACAGGATAAATCTCTATTAATAAAGAAGTAGTGGAACTGTTTTACCTCATGATGATAGTTTAACTGATGACAGTTAAAGATGTTGCTATTTTGGTTCAGAAAGGATTCCCACTTTATATACAAGTTATTACTGATATAAATTGGTGTTATTTTAATTTTATTTGCTAAATAGCAGGGAAAAGATTTATTCACCTAATTCAACTTCTCCCATTATATTTTATCAAAATTTTTAACACTTGAATAACCACAAACATGATAAAATGGCAATAGGAGAAGATTTTAATGCAATAGTTGATCCATGATTTGCACCTCTATAACTGTATGGTTCGGTTCTGCAACCCAACAAGAAAAACACAGACTTCAGAGGATAATTAGAACTGCAGAAAAAATAATTGCTACCAACCTGCCTTCCATTGAGGACCTGTATACTGCATGAATCAAGAAGAGGGCCGTCAAAATATTTGCAGATCCCTCACATCCTGGACATAAACTGTTTCAACTCCTACCCTCAAAATGACGCTATAGAGCACTGCACACCAGAACAACTAGACACAAGAACAGTTTTTCCCCGAAGGCCATCACTCTGCTAAACAAATAACTCCATCAACACTGTCAGACTATTTACTGAATCTGCACTACTATTAATCGTCTCATAGTTCCCATCACCAATCTCTTTCCACTTATGACTGTATGACTATAACTTGTTGCTGGCAATCCTTATGATTTATATTGATATATTGACCATCAATTGTGTTGTAAATGTTGTACCTTGATGAACATATCTTTTCTTTTATGTACACTGAGAGCATATGCACCAAGACAAATTCCTTGTGTGTCCAATCACACCTGGCCAATAAAATTCTATTCTATTCTATTCTATTCTATTCTATTCTATTCTATTCTATTCTATTCTATTCTATTCTATTCTATTCTATTCTATCCAGAGCTGGACAATACAAAGAAAAAGAAAAATGAAAAATCACAGCCTGAGCCCCCACTACAATTGTAAGTAAATGGAGAAATTAAGATCTATATGGAAGAACTGAATTTGATAGACTTTTGGTGTTGGATGTATTCAACTCCTACCCTCAAAACAATGCTATAGAGCACTGCACACCAGAATAAATAAACACAACAACAATTTTCCCCCGAACGCCATCACTCTGCTAAACAAATAATTCCCTCAACACTGTCAAACTATTTACTAAATCTGCACTACTATTAATCTTCTCATCGTTCCCATCACCCATCTCCTTCCACTTATGATTGTAACTTTGTTGCTTATATCCTTACGATTTATACTGGAATTAATTGTTTCCTGATTGCTTAATTGTAGCCTATGACTATCATTAAGTGTTGTATCATTAAGTGTTAAATTTGTACCCTATGAGTATCATTAAGTGTTGTAAGTGTTGTACCTTGATGAAGGTATCTTATCTTTTATGTACACTGAGAGCATATGCACCAAGACAAATACTTGTGTGTCCAATCACACTTGGCCAATAAAAAATTCTAAAAATTCTATTTTATTAAAATGTAATATATATTTTATTCACACCAGAAATTTGTAGTCTTCGTTGTTTTTAAATATTGTCAATTTTGTGTCACCAAATTTAAGAATATAATATTGATGTTGGTTATATATCAAACTAGGATGCAATTATTCTGAATTATGTTTCTCAGCAACTGGTATCAAAAACTGTTTACAATGATGCCTTAATAAATGACAAATAATTTGTACAATTATTTGTACAAATAAGGACCCGGGATAGAGGTTATTCCTCTGCCCTGGTTCTCCTTGATCTCTCAGCGGCTTTTGATACCATCGACCATGGTATCCTGCTGCGGCGGTTGGAGGGATTGGGTGTGGGAGGCACCGTGTTTCGGTGGTTCTCATCCTATCTCTCCGACCGATCGCAGACGGTGTTGCAGGGGGGCAGAGGTTGACCTCGAGGCGCCTCCTTTGTGGGGTGCCACAGGGGCCGGTTCTCTCAGCTCTCCTGTTCAACATCTACATGAAGCCGCTGGGTGAGGTCATCAGTGGTTTTGGGGTGAGTTATCAACTGTATGCGGATGACACCCAGCTGTACATTTCCACCCCTGACCACCCCAATGTAGCTGTTGAAGTCTCGGTGTGTGGAGGCTGTACGGGTCTGGATGGGGAGAAACAGGCTCAGGCTCAACCCCTCCAAGACTGAGTGGCTGTGGATGCCGGCATCCCGGTACAGTCAGCTGCAACCGCGGCTGACTGTTGGGGGCGAATCATTGGCCCCAATGGAGAGGGTGCGCAATTTGGGGGTTCTCCTGGATGGACGGTTGTCTTTTGAAGATCACTTGGCGACCGTCTCCAGGAGAGCTTTTTACCAGGTTCGCCTGGTCCGCCAGTTGCGCCCCTTTCTAGACCGGGATGCCTTATGCACAGTCACTCACGCCCTCGTCACTTCTCGCCTGGACTACTGTAATGCTCTCTACATGGGGCTCCCTTTGAGGTGCACCCGGAGACTTCAGTTGGTTCAGAATGCAGCCAGCGGGTGATAGAGGAGCCACTCGTGGCTCCCATATAACACCGATCCTGCGCAGGCTGCACTGGCTACCTGTGGTTTTCGAGTGCACTTCAAGGTGTTGGTTACCACCTTTAAAGCGCTCCATGGCATAGGACCGGGATATCTTGGGACCGCCTTCTGTTACCACATGCCTCCCACCGGCGATGCGCTCTCATAGAGGGCCTCCTCAGGGTGCCGTCAGCCAAACAGTGCAGGCTGGTGACCCCAGGAGAGCCTTCTCTGTGGGGCACCTACCCTCTGGAATGAGCTTCCCCAGGACTTGACAACTTCCAGACCTCCGGACCTTTCGCATGAGCTTAAAACATATCTATTCTTTCGAGCAGGACTGGCTTAATAGGGTTTTAAATACGGATTTTATTGGGGTTTATTTTATATTTTGTATAGTATTTTAAATTTAGGCTATTGGAATAAGTTTTTTAAATATTGTTTTTATTGAAATGTATCGTTTTTATTTTATCTGCCTGTTCACCGCCCTGAGTCCTTCGGGAGAAGGGCGGTATACAAATTAAATTATTATTATTATTATTATTAAATATTGGTAGAGACTTTAGAATACTTTGATTTCAATTCAGAATCATGAAGTGCCCAAAATTTTGAAGGAAAGCATGTAAATCCTATATCTGAGATAGAATTATTGCTTTCATATTTTACTGAAAATAAGATTAAATATAACAAGGGGAGATAACTTAAAAAATGAATTAAAACATTTACCATCACAGATGGTTGAATGCACATTTACTACCTTATACAGAGAAATATAGAATTAAATATCATAATATTACATAAGACAGAATTCATATTAACAAGTTTACAACAGAGATATTGAGATAATGGTGAAATCTGATAAGATTTTGGACAGTCATTTAAAGCAAACAAAAGGTTTGCTTCTAATTTTTAGAGATGAAAAAGAAAATATATAAAATGTCAAAGGATATAAATTGTCATTTTTAAAAATTTTATTCAGAATTATATAGCAAATCATAGGAGATACTGGAATTGGATATGGACGCTTTTCTAAATAATATATACCTATCACACTCAGATGACACCAAACAACTTTTATTTGTCCCACTATATAATTAAATAAATAATTTACAGGATTGGATGGATTCTCTATGGTCTGGTAGAAAAAATATAGTGTTTTTTTTTTGTACCAAAACTTTTCAACTCTATTCCCTTAATAAAGGAATTTTATCAGAGGTATTTAATCAGGCTTATATTACAGTTATACTAAAATCAGGTAAAGATCATTCCAATGTACTAATTATCATCCAATCTCACTGATTAATGTTGATTCAAAGCTCTTAACTTTGCAAATAGATTACAGCAATTACAGCATGTTACCATTCATTATTAAGAATGATCAAGCAAGGTTTATAAAAACTAGAAAGCAGCAAAAAATATTAGGTTGATTGTAGATTTAAAAGACTTGAATAAAAATGAAGACCAATTTGTATTTGTATTGTTAGACATTGAAAAAGCTTTTGACAGAATATATAGGCTGTAAATGTTTGCTCTATTAAACAAGTTTGGATTTCCTTTGAAGTACATGAAAACGATAAGGATATTATATAAATCACTCACATCTAAAATTAGGTTAATTATATATTTTCAGTTACTTTGCCATTATTTAGAAGAATCAGACAAGGATGTCCACTTTCACCCTTGCTTTTTGATATTTGGGTGAAACCCTTGGCTTGTGCTATTAGATAACAGGAGATTTACAAAGTAGTACATAATTTAGTTGAACTTAAACTGGTTTTATTTGCAGATGGTATTTTTCTGATTATTACTAAACCTCATGCCACTATTTTAATGCTGATGAAAATGATGTCTTTAATAAAATAGCAGGATATTCTATTAACTGATCTGAGTTATCAGTAGGTAAAGATTTGGTTACCAATCCATTTGGTAGGTTTCTTTAGATATGGATAGATAGGAGATTAATTGGGGAAAGGTGAATGCTGTCAGAATGAATATTATTCCCAGATCAATTTATATTCCAAGAGGATTTCTGTTCAAACATCTGGAAAATGTTTTCAGAAAACAAACCACTGTTTAATATTCTAACAGAATATTATACTTCATATATTATTTTTTCTGAAGTATTTTTCCACTTATTTTAAGCATTTATGGATTTTTTGATAATATATGTATTTTTCTGTTTTGTTCCTTTTACTTTTTGCTTTTTCTGTTATTATTTTAAAAACAATTTGTAAAAAATAAAGAAAGAAGTACTTTAGCTGCTTGACAGAGTGCCACCAGTCAAATCATCAAATTTCTATAGCTTACATAGTTCTTCGTTATTTATTTTTGTTAACTTTTTCTCTTTGCCATTATTGACTTCTTGTTCTCCAAACTGACATAGGATTTAATTACTGTTTGTAAGTTACAAACAGGTAGTACATTGAGAAAAAACATACAAATTGTATTTAGAAAGAAAAAGAATATACAAGAAGAATCAATGGAATTTAAACTTGAGTGCCTACAGCTAAGAGATTTCATCAATATAATGCCACAATATAATTTTGTTTTGTGACATTGTAATGCACAACTCATCATTCCTTTCTCATCTTCTCACCAATGGTTACTGATTAGTGTCGATTACTATTAGTGAATCCACTTCTGGAAATGCCACCACAAATCATTTATAATGTATATTGGGTACATTTCAGTTTTAAGGCAGAAAAGTTTTTTTTTTAAGTACACTTAAAAGTTTGCAGGCAGTTATTTGTTTTTGGATATAGCCATTTTAGTGTCATTTATTTCTTTTAGCTTTTCTGGACCGGCTCAAGATTCCATTGCATCTTCTGATCAATCTGGAGCAGACATATAAAGCCTTGGATGATCAACATAGTGATTATACCTATCACCAACATGATGAATGACCTCCTGAGTGGTTTTATGTCACTATTGAGCAATGTTGGGCTGAGCCTCTTCTTCCCTATCCTCTCTACAACACATATAACGTTTAATGTTTTCATTTTCTTTAGAAAGATGTTTCTCTTTGCATGATATTTCCCTCAAATCATGCTATTATATAGATGATTTCATGTGACTGATGGTTTTATTATCAGTTCTAAACTCTATTCATAGTTTAAGGTTTATTTGAAAATAAGCTCATAGGGCCATCTCCCTCCCTCCCTCCCTCTCATACAAAAACACAACTATGTTTAGTGGGTTTATTAATATTCCCCAGCAGTTTCTTTCACCAAAAACCCAGAACTGTCCCAATTAAGTCCAGCCAAAAGCAGACCAATTCTAGTCCAATGGCCAATGAGTCCACAAGGCCCTTAAAAGCTTCCCAAACAAGATAAATCCACTAGGCAAAATTAAATCCACAACACAAAAGGGTTCAAAGAGGCAAGAAAAGTCTAGAGTTGACAAGGCATGATCCAAAGTCATTTGCATGGTGCAAATCCAAAGCAAGGTGGGAAACACAATGACTAGGAAATACGGAACTAGGAAATGAACTCATTGTTCCCAGCATCGTCACCAGCTGTCTTCTGTATTAAATAGTCAGCTTCTGGTACAGTCCATCAAGAGGGACATGAATGCCTGCCCATAGACTGACCTTGGCTGCTCCTGCCTTTTCTCTGTCCTACATGTTCTTGGATCAGGTGCAGAAAGCAGTTCCTTTTCCTCATCACTGATTGGCTGTAGTTGCGCTCTTTCCCCACCTGAAGCCTCAGGGCTGTCCGGCTGCAGCTGTATTTCAGCCAACTCACTTTCAGCTGGCTCATCCAATTTCTCTCCCATCAACCATTCTCCCTCACTTGGATTCATAGCCCCTGCCTCATAGCTATTGATCAACTCTCTCATCCTGTCATGCCTGGGACTGGTTCATCCTCCTCTGAACTGACATCTAGAGATGCATCTGGGTAAGCATTTGGGAGAGCATCATTAAAAAAATACTAGGACTGGAAAAATAAGCCAATCTTTTAAACTATTTTTTTAATATTCAGAAACATCATACTGATCTAATGCACCTTAACACCTTAACAAAATATGGAAACCTGGTTAAACAAATGAGAACAGAAACTGCTATTACATATGATTTATTCATAAGTAGGAAACTATCCAGCACAATTACATTTGATAGCAAAAAAGTTTTTTTTTCTTTTTGTAACGTGAGAACATAGTTATAAAGCAAGCTGAAAGAAGAAGTCAAAAATGTCTTACTTCTCCAGATTCTTGAATTTTCTCAAAAGCCCTATGTCATGTCAGTGGCTCAATTAGAATGTATAACACAAGTTAAGACAGATACCACCAAATCCAAGAGGTCAGAACCATACAGAGTCATAGAAATTATTAGACCAAAACAAACACAAATGAAATACCCCATTATTTCTTGCTTTTGAAAATGATAATAGCAATAGCACTTATATTTATATACCACTCTACAGACCTTTACAGCCTTTTCTAAGCAGTCCACATCATATATTGTCCCCAACAATCTCATCATATTGCCCCCAACAATCTGGGTCTTCATTTTACCAACCTTGGAAAGATGGAAGGCTGAGTCAACCTTGAGCTGGTGAGACTTGAAGTCCTGGAAGTGGGCAGAATTAGCTGAAAACTGCATTCTAAGCACTGTGTCAACACACACACACAGCCCTTTTTGTTGCCGCAGTATGTAAGTATCAAAGAAAGGGCCATACCCCCATCTTAAATATCATATGCAAGTCATATTAAAGGAATTGCAACAATGGAATATAGTTGAATCAAGGAGGAAAACATATCCCTAAAACAATGACAATCTCTTTACCACCTTATTTACAGTCTTTTTTATTCCAGTGTCATAAAGATTAATAGGAGAAAGCAATGCTTTCTTTTTAAATTTGTCATCTCTGGAATATGGGCATCTATCTGAAGAAAAAGACACAGAGTCCTGGAAAAGGATATTACACTTAGGAAGCCAAGTATCTTGATTTTAAATCATTTTCTGATTCAAAATGTCCATGGGTTTCTTATAAAATACCTTTATGCCGGCTGATCCAGAGATTGGAATTACTATGCTGTAGACATGTACGTAGACATACATAACTTGGAAATATTAGAAAACTAGTGTGCCAAAACTGTTGATAAACTGATATCCTTCTTTTCATAGCTAGCTGATAGAATGACTGACATTATAAAGATAACATAAAATTTAAATTAGGGGTGTACGGAACTATTTCCACAAATTGATTTTCATAAGGTGGGTGTAAACAGCATGGCTGGGAGCCGATGATGTTGCTATAGTAGCAGTAATAGTGTACTAATTTATTCCCTTTTAAAATCCGTTTCTGAATAGTGCAACAGCAACAAGCTGTTTTCCCTTGTTAGCTTCAGATTAAAGTTGGGATAAATGGACTTTACGGTCTGCCATATTCCTTCTCTTCTGGCGTGGTAAGAATACTAACATGACCAAGTCTTTTGTTCTAGAGATATTCTTTTAAGCACAAGAAGAGATGGGCTTAAGAATACAATAAAGTTGACTAATACCCCTTATTTGCTAGTATCTTAAAATATTTAAAAAAAAAAAAAAAAAAGGTGGGGAGGCTAATTTTATGATTAGAGTCCAAAGCTCTCCCCAAGTCTGAATTTTGTAGCTTTCTTTTCAACCCTTGTGAGATTGTGTAAAGTTACATTAGTTGAAATGTTTGTTGACATCTAACATCATGGAAACATTAAAGATGCAATTATTAAAATGACCCCATATTATGGAATATCAGTGAATGAAGGGCATGCTATTGTTTGAATTCCAGCAGTTGCCATGCCGCCAAAAGCAAGGTTATCACATACACACAAATGCAGTTCGCCATGACCCTTTCGTTTCTGATTGATAGTCTAAAGATAACACCAAACGTGAGAGTAGAAACAGTGTGTTCAGCTCTGTCATTGAAAAAAGCATGACAATTCTATTAAAAGCTGAAAAATGTGACTTAAGGTGCTCCTACTTACAAATGTTGAAAAAAAGCAAGCAGACATTTTCATGCTCTAAGAGGTCCTGCATGACTGAACTGCAATCACGTAGTTCTATGTACATTGGTCTACAGCTGTGAATGAGCTTGAGGATTAAAAGACCTGATCTGACTTCACCTTCCTTCAACAATCATTTTAAAAAATTCAATTACTTTTGCACAATATATTCCAAGCTAAGGAGGAATATCTGCCTGTTTTACAACCTATGAAACTCCCCCCTCCCTCCCACTTACCTCTGGAGAAAAAAAAGGAAACACGCCTTACATTTCACTCAATTAGTTACACTATAGCTACAGATTTTTCATTATGCAGAGGATAGGAGTTTTCTAAGCTTATCTTTTAACAGGAAAAATGTCAAAATGCCTACACGATGAAATTTAAAAGTAGTTTTGTAGACCCTATATTATTAAATAATTCAAAATAAAGGACTGTAGCAAATGAACAGGTGCTGCAATTAGTACTATGTTCATTATACTTCAGTTGATGTTGCTATCAAATTATCATAAAGGATTCATATACACATTCAGGTGTACTGTAATCATCTTGTAGTATTATCATCTTCACCCCATCAACGTTTGTGGTATGATCATCTTTGTTCAGGCTATATCCCTTCACTAAGTTTTAAAAAGATATTGGATAAGAAAAAACACCAGCATCCTAGCTCTCTGGATCTACAAGTAAAGTGCAAATAATACAATATTTGGTGCTGAAACACCCACCTTATGCAAGTAACAGCATGTAGCTGATTGTTTCGTTTTGTTCTAAACCTTTATATAGCCATCCATCTAACCAACTCTGGGCAGCTCCCAATCAAAATTAAATTAATTAAAACAATATATGAAACCATGTTAAAAATATAAAATTGAACACATAAAAACATTACACACAAAAAAAAACCTGGTGCCAAGTCATATAGTCTCTTATTCTCACATTTGGAGGAAATGCAGGCCTTCAAAACATCGTGGAAGGCGAGGAATGCAGAGCTTTGCCAAACTTCTGTGTTCCCTAGGTCAGGGGCTATAATAGAGAAGGCACTCTCTAGCTCCCATCAGATGGGAGTAATATTTAGGGAAGGGGCTAGGAACATTATGTGTGAGCTCAAATCAGTGTGAACTCTTAGCATCTTTATAGATAGAGCTATTCTATCTGCTCCATCCCACTAGTTCATCTTAATACAGGATTATGCAGCAGTCAGTGGTGGGTTTCTACTGGTTCGCCCCGGTTTGGGAGAACCGGTAGTGGCAGTGGCAGGAGGCTCTGCCTACCTGCCCAGACATCATCACAGATGCTCTGCGGATGTGCAGAAGGTTCTGCGTATATGCAGAAGCGCCATGTGTGAGCGAAGCATGTGCACATGTACGTGCGCTCACAGTTACAAACCAATAGCGAAGGTGGAACCCACTGAGCTTGTCGATCGAAAGATTGGCAGTTCAGCAATTCGAATTCCTGGTGCTGCTGTGTAATGGGGTCAGCTCCCTTTATTTGTCCAAGCTTCTGCCAGCCTAGCAGTTTAAAGCACCTAAAAAATGCAAGTAGAAAAAATAGGGACCACCTTTGGTGGGAAGGTAACAGTGTTCCGTGCGCCTTTGGCGTTGAGTCATGCTGGCCACATGACCACGGAGACATCTTCAGACAGTGCTGGCTCTTCGGCTTTGAAACGGAGATGAGCACCGCCCCCTAGAGTCGGGAACGATTAGCACGTATCTTTTGTGAATAGCATTAAGGAGTACTTAAATTGCTTGTTATCATTGACGTTTTTCTTCCTTTTTTTTCCTTACTCATCTTTGCTGAACATAATTGGAGCAACCCAAATAACTGTCAAAGTTGCTGGAATACTTTGCAAATTTCAGTTCTTTGAATTGCCATGTGAGCATTCTGGCCTAAGGATCAGGCCCTGATGATTAGTCTGGCATGACAAATGAAAGGTTTCCCCTCTTGCTGGTTTCATAAGAATGAGTGAGTCATTGTGAAATATTGATCAGCTGCAGTGCTTACTTAGCTTCTCAATTTAGCATTTTGACAAATGCCTTCCATTCATTTTGCTTTCATATTTTACTTTCAACTGAACTTTACTTACATAGCCTTCATAAGTTTTATGTGATGGAGGGTTAGGCAGGGAAGTCAATATTTGGCATAATCATGTGCAGTGCTTATATACTTTGGGAGACCATTTTAGTGATCTGTTTTAGAAGATGGAGAGTGCCAAGCTCTGCTGTTTTATTAGAACTGTACAAGGAAGGTGGTTTAATAGGAATAGCATGAGAATGTAATGTTTTAAGCCAAAACTAGAATAAACATTGTACTGTATACCTTAAGCTTACCTGCTATTACAATAAGCAGATGACATGGTAGGTTTGGTAGAAATATTCTTCAACTTTTCCTGTGATCCAGGGATGAGATTTAAAACTGATTCACAATCAAGTACAAGTGCCATGATGGAGGAAACATATGAAGATAATTTGATATCCATGATAAAACTTTCTATTGTTCTTACAACAATGGACTAATAAACAACAAATCCAAACACAACCCCAGCATTTTTATTCATTCATTTATTTAATTTGTGTTTTTTAAGAATCACCCATCATCTCCTTCATGGAGTGACATATGGTTTCTAGGAAACAGAAGTCAACTTCATTATACATAGTAAAATCATGCATTGCTGATTCAATCAAAGGTAAATTGCCTTGTATTAACTGAGCGATATTTGCAGAGGCCATCAATGTAATATTGACAGTAATAACTCTCTAGCTTTCCACATACTCCTCCAAAGAGTTTTCTACATATCTTTCTAATTAGAACATAATTATTTTCTTAAGAATTACGGATCTACTGCCAAAACAACCCCTTCAGATCACAGCTTCTCTCCTATTGTCTGTCTCTGATACAGTATGTAGTTTAAATCCTGAATTTCTCTGTTCTCTGCTTTACAATTTTGGTTGTTATGGGATGGGGAGAGGAGGATTTTTGGAATAGCATTAGAATAACAGATATATATTCTGCTATTTGTCATGTACAGGGATGTTGCTTTAATGTGCATAACTGACAAATAGAGAGAGAATATTCAGTTTTTTATATCAGTTATTTATGCATGGGTGTATTACAATAATGTGCCCAAACATAAAGAAACAATTTTTAATTTATTTATTTCAACTATCCATTTATCTGGTTATATGTTCATTTATTCAGCAATCTGACCAGTCTACTTTTTAGGCCAAGAATCCTACATAGAGATATAAAAATACACATAGCAATCTAATATTTTCCATTCAATCATTAAATTCTTCTATGGAATGAGTGGGCTTGTGGCCAACTGATATATAAATGTGACAGATAAATAGATTGATAATAAAGATAGATAGATAGATAGATAGATAGATAGATAGATAGATAGATAGATAGATAGATAGATAGATAGATAGATAGATAGATAGATGTAGGATAGATACTTTTTTTTCTTTTAACCACATGATTACTTTGTTAATATAAGATTTTTCTCATATCATATTTAAACTTTTTAAGCATTTTACCTAATAATCATATAATTATAATTATATAATTACTTACTTTTTATTAATATATCAATATATGCTCACTTCTCAAATGTAAGCACCTCTATAGAAATTTTTATAATGTAGAACTGATTTCCAACTTTCATAGCAGTATGAAAACTGAAGACTACTTGTGCATTGATTTATGCATTTCTTCATTCAGATTCAGATGGTAAATATTCAGTTGGTAAATATTGTTGTATTTGCAAAACAACAGCAAGAAGTGAGGCAACGCAGGAGAACCATTAACAGTTCTTTTATTAACTACAAGCAATTAACTGAGGTGAGCAAGCGAGCAAGCTCTAAACTGTCAGCCCTTTTATATTGGAGCTGTAAACAGCTCAGCCAATAGCAGCTCCTTAATTCTCCCGCCGGCTATAGCATCGGCGGTTAACCAATCAACTGTTGGTTACTGGTCATGTGTTCTCCAGCCGAACACAACACCCCTCCCTTCCCGGATTGCACAAGCATAATCGGCCAAGTAGGCTGGGCGTCTCCTGGCTCGCTCCGACCTGCGCAGTACAACCGTACCAGGTGCTGTTGATGGGACCTGCACAGGAACTTCACGAACTTCTGGGGCCTTGTTCAGCCACGCTGGATGGAAACTCGTTGGACCGGTCCTGATGTGGCCTTTGAGGTAAATCGACAGCTGGTGAAGTTGTGGGTGGACTATCAGGATTGGGCATGTTTTCTGGACGGGACTCTTTGCTTTGTACAGGTGGTGGCTGATTCGATGCGGCCAGATCTGTGTTGCTCGGTACATTGGATGGGGGCATGTGGCGGCGCAGTTGATCCACATGGCGCCGCCACATGCGACCATCTTCCAACTGAACCCGGTATGAGCGGGGCGGTCACTTCTTCTATTTGACCTGGTAGCCACCGGGGGTCCCCCCCAAAATGCTGGGCATACACCCAATCCCCCACTTGGAATGTGCGGGCTCCACTGGTAGAATCAGGGGGTTTCTCTGGCGAGTACTCAGGGTGCAAACGATCTAACACAGTCCTCAATCGTCGGCCCATCAACAGTTCTGCCGGGCAGCGGTTAGTCGTGGGGCATGGAGTGGTGTGTTGTGCCAATAGGTAGGTCGCTATTTTGTCTCGCCAATCTCCGGAAACTAATTTAGCTAGGACTTCTTTAGCTGAGCGGACTGTCCTTTCAGCCAGGCCATTCGAGGCAGGACGAAATGGAGCAATAGTGGCGTGGCGAATGCCCTGCTTTGCCAGGTATGCTTGGAAGGCCGCTGAGGTTAGCTGCGGCCCATTATCTGACACTAAAACATCAGGCAAACCATGAGTGGCGAAAACTCTCTTAAGTGCATGGATCAGTGCCTCTGAGGTGGTAGAGGTCATTGAGACAACCTCGACCCACTTAGAGTAAGCGTCAACGATAATCAACAACATGTGACCTTGGATGGGGCCGGCAAAATCTATGTGGACGCGGGCCCAGGGGCTTTTTGGCATCTCCCATTCAGTGGCCACTGCCGCTGGAGGAGCTGCTCTATGGATCTGGCACCTTGGGCACCCGGCCACCCACTCAGCGATTTCCCCATCTAGCCTTGGCCACCACAGGTAACTGCGGGCTAACGCCTTCATGCGGGCAATGCCTGGGTGGCCTTCATGCAAGACATTGAGGATCCGGCCACGGAGCTCATCTGGAATTATCACTCGGGAGCCCCAGAGTAGGCAGCCTCTGATGATAGAAATTTCATGCTGCCTGACCTTGTAAGGTTGAAACTCGGAAGCCAACTGCCCAAGGGGCCACCCCCTCCTCACCCAGTCGGCCACCTGGCAGAGGGTACGGTCCTTGGAAGAGAACTTCGCCACATCTGATGCTGACACTGGAATAGCCTGGTCGTCGATAAACAGGACTGATGAGGCAGGGGCAGGGTCCTCTGCAGGAATTGGAAGGGGGCAACGGCTCAATGCGTCCGCGTGCCCAATAGCCTTGCCTGGCCTGTAGACCAAGGTGTATTGGTATGCCGCTAAGAACCCAACCCATCGTGTCATCCTTGGTGACAGGATGAGGGGGGTTTGACGATCCCCAGCCAGGATGCCCAAGAGTGGCTTGTGGTCGGTGACAAGCGTGAATGCACGGCCGTACAAGTAATCATGAAAACGCTTGATCCCGGCCACGGCTGCCAAAGCCTCCTTATCTACCTGTCCATAGTTACGTTCTGCTGGAGACAAAGTCCTAGAAAAATAAGCAACAGGAGCTTCTGATCCATTTGGTAGAACGTGGCTCAAGACAGCTCCTATCCCGTAGGGTGAAGCATCACATGCCAGGAGCAAAGGTAAGTCCGCATGGTATTGCATGAGGACACTGTCAGAGGTGAGCAGTGCCTTCACGGCCCGGAAAGCTGCGTCCTCTTTCCGTCCCCAATTCCAAGGTGTCTTGCTGTTGAGGAGGCGATGGAGAGGTTCTGCGACTGTAGCTTTATGTGGCAAGAATAAGTTATAAAAGTTAAGGAGGCCAAGGAAAGCCTGCAGTTCAGTCTTAGTCGTGGGTATAGGAGCCTGTTGTACTGCACGTACCTTTGCGGGGGTAGGGTGCAGACCTCGCTCATTGACAAGAAAACTAAGAAATTCGACCTGGCGAACGCCCAGTATGCACTTTTCATGCTTTAGTTTAAGGCCAGCCTTCCGGAAACGGATCAAAACGGCACGGAGGCGGTGTAGCAACTCAGCCTCATCGGTGGCTGACACAAAGATGTCATCGAAATAGGGAACGACCCCTGGCAACCCATGTAAGAGTCTCTCCATCAGGCATTGGAAAATGCCGGGGGCCACACAGACCCCGAATTGCAGCCGGCGACATTTGAAGGCACCGCGGTGAGTCACGATCGTCTGCGCCTCCGCGGACTCATCATCTACCTCAAGCTGCTGATAGGCCTGTGCCATGTCGAGCTTGGCGAATATGCTGCCGCGGCCCAATGAATACAGAAGATGTTGGACCACCAGAACAGGATACGGGTTTGCCTGTAGAGCCTTGTTGAGCGTGGCCTTGTAGTCCGCGCAGATCCTTATCGATCCATCGGCCTTAATGGGGATCACTATAGGCATCTCCCAGCGAGCATGGTCCACTGGTTGTAGTATACCTTGTGCCAATAATTTGTCAATTTCCTTATCAACTTTAGTGCGAAGGGCGAAAGGAACCCTGCGAGGCTTAAGGCGAATAGGAGCTATTGAGGGATCTAGATTTAATGAGATGGGAGACCCCTTGTATTTGCCTAATTCCTTACTGAAGACATCAGAGAATTCCTGGAAGAGATCGGAGAAGTGGTCTGATGCAAGAGCATGTATGCCTGTTATGGCCAAACCCAATGCATCGAACCACTCCAGACCTAGCAGAGAGGGGAGAATGCCATCAACAACTATGATTCTAAGGCGATCGTTAAAGTTCTTATATTGAACTTGAAAATACCCGGAACCCAAAATGGGAATGTGATTACCTTGGTAATCATGAAGCTTTAGTCGAGCCCGATCTAATTAGTGTTTTTTAAGGAAGGGCACTAAGCGGGAAATGGTGTGCCATGCTATGATAGACACAGAAGATCCCGTGTCAATCTCCATTCTACACGGTTTATTCTCAATATGGACTGTGAGGAAAAAATTTTTCCTAAGTCCTGACCTGGCATGACTTACTCTGGTTTCCCCCTGTTCTGTGCCCCGGTGAATAGAGAAACAATCTTCCTCAATCCGTTCAGCCCTATCTTGCTGCCGTGCATCACGATTGGGTCTCACAGGGTTGAAATTAGTATGCTGTTTTGCAGGGTTGGAAATTGAGGGCAGCGTGGCCCTACAGACTCTAGCGAGGTGGCCCTTCTTGCCACAACGCCGACATTCCACGTTCTTAAATTTACACAAAGAACGGTGGTGGTTTCCTCCACAACCTAAGCATGGATTCTGTGGCTTTTTTTCCTCTGTCACCCAACCCTTCCTAGAACTCGAATTAAGACGGCTTATCTCTTCCTCCTCCTCTGAGAACTGATCAGAAACCATCTCCTGCTGATGCACTGTGGCTGGTTTAGCAGCTGCAGCAGTGCTGAAAGGCTTCCTTATTTCAGAAGCCGACTTAGCAGACAGTTCTGAGGCTTGAGCCTCATCTATTGCAGTTTGAAAAGTGATATCTGTTCTGGCCAGTAGGCGGCGCTGCAATTCGATATCCCTGATACCACAAATAAATTGATCCAGAAGGATATCCTCCAGGTCACTAAACTCACAATAAAGGGCAGCCTTCCTTAACGCTGCTGTGTATTGACTTATAGACTCTCCTCATTCTGGTACCTGTGCCTGAAGGCATGGCGCCTGGTTACTCTTGAGGGCAAGGGAGCATAATGTCCCTTCAGCTTATCTAATAACACCCCCCATGGTACATCCTGAACATTTTGAGGCGCCAACAGCGCTCGGGCTGTTTCAAACATGTCATGCCCACATATACTAAGGAATACTGCTAATTTCCTGTCATCGGGAAGTCTCTTGTAGTCATTTGCGGCCAGGAAACAATTGACCCTGTCTACAAAGCAGTCCCAGGATTCCTTCGCCTGATCGAATGGAGCGAATGTGGAAAGAGTGGCCATTGATCAAGGAGACTTGCCTGAGGTAATTTAGTCCTCAATGTCTTGTTGCCTTGGCTCTGCTCTCTGGCTAGCTCTCATGAATGGCTTTGTTCCCCTGCGATCTCCGCTAACAAAATCCTCGTCGCCAGTGTTGTATTTGCAAAACAACAGCAAGAAGTGAGGCAACGCAGGAGAACCATTAACAGTTCTTTTATTAACTACAAACAATTAACTGAGGTGAGCAAGCGAGCAAGCTCTAAACTGACAGCCCTTTTATATTGGAGCTGTAAACAGCTCAGCCAATAGCAGCTCCTTAATTCTCCCGCCGGTTATAGCATCGGCGGTTAACCAATCAACTGCTGGTTACTGGTCATGTGTTCTCCAGCCGAACACAACAAATATAAAAATTAAAATTAAACACAACTTCTCTCTTTCCCCTATCTTGGAATTTTGAGGATAAGGTGAATACCAAATAAACACATTGTCAGTTTTGGAAGAAATGCCTTTATATGGATACTTTAATCAGAGAGCTATGGCTGGGTGTAATCGCTATATCTGAAAATTAGCATATCTTCAAAATATCTGCATGAACAACAGTGATTTTTGTGCACTACACTCTTCACTTTTTCAATCAAGCCACAAAGGACTACTTTAGGGACACAGAGATGATTTGTATCCTTTTAGGAGCGAAAAATGGGAGGGTGAGCTAACACACAATATCCTAGTAGCATTTCCACCGCAAATTTTACCCTTTATTTTTGTGAAATGAATATCCAGTTATAGTTCTATATGGCAGAGAAAGGTCTCAACCCTTATCTGTCATGGGATACAAACATCAACAAAGTAGACCACAACCTACTTCTTGGTAACAGCATCTTGAGTCTCCAAAGACCTATGCAAGGGTCCTCTTTGTAGACTTTAGTTCAGCATTCAATACCATCATTCCAGACATTCTTCTAACTGAGCTAAACCAGCTAAAGGTACCGGAACAGACTTGTAAGTGGATCACAAGCTTCCTAACAAACAGGAAGCAGCAGGTGAAGCTAAGCAAGATCACATCAAATACCTGTACAATTAGCACTGGGCCCCCCCAAGGCTGTGTGCTCTTCCCACTTCTCTTCTCTCCGTATACCAATGACTGCATCTCCAATGATCCATCTGTTAAGCTACTGAAGTTCGCAGATGACACAACAGTGATTGGTCTCATTCGAGACAATGAAGAATCCGCATATAGACGAGAGATCGAACGACTAGCCTTGTGGTGCAACCAAAACAATCTGGAACTGAACACATTCAAAACTGTAGAAATGGTGGTAGACTTTAGGAGAAACCCTTCCATACTTCCACCTCTCACAATACTAGACAACACAGTATCAACAGTAGAAACCTTCAAATTTCTAGGTTCTATCATATCGCAAGATCTCAAATGGACAGCTAACATCAAAAACATCATTAAAAAAGGACAACAAAGAATGTTCTTTCTGCGCCAACTCAGTAAGCTCAAACTGCCCAAGGAGCTGCTGATTCAGTTCTACAGAGGAATTATTGAGTCTGTCATTTGCACCTCTATAACTGTCTGGTTCGGTTCTGCAACCCAACAAGAAAAACACAGACTTCAGAGGATAATTAGAACTGCAGAAAAAATAATTGCTACCAACCTGCCTTCCATTGAGGACCTGTATACTGCACGAATCAAGAAGAGGGCCATGAAAATATTTGCAGATCCCTCGCATCCTGGACATAAACTGTTTCAACTCCTACCCTCAAAACGACGCTATAGAGCACTGCACACCAGAACAACTAGACACAAGAACAGTTTTTCCCGAAGGCCATCACTCTGCTAAACAAATAATTCCTCAACACTGTCAGACTATTTACTGAATCTGCACTACTATTAATCGTTTCATAGTTCCCATCACCAATCTCTTTCCACTTATGACTGTATGACTATAACTTGTTGCTGGCAATCCTTATGATTTATATTGATATATTGACCATCAATTGTGTTGTAAATGTTGTACCTTGATGAACGTATCTTTTCTTTTATGTACACTGAGAGCATATGCACCAAGACAAATTCCTTGTGTGTCCAATCACACTTGGCCAATAAAATTCTATTCTATTCTATTCTATTCTATTCTATTCTATTCTATTCTATTCTATTCTATTCTATTCTATTCTATTCTATTCTATTCTATTCTATTCTAAAAAACTAGAAAAAAATGTATAATAGACAGCATCCCCAGCACATGGATTTGTAACTGGCTGATAAACTGTACTCAATGGGTAGTGCATAATGGTATTACATCTACATGGAAGGAAGGAAGCAGTGGCACACCACAAGGTTCCATCTTAGGCCAAGTACACTTCAATATCTTCATAAATAACTTAGATGAGGGAATAGAAGAAAACTCCTCAATTAACACTAAGCTATTAGGAATAGCCAATACCCCAGAAGACAAGCTCAGGATATAAAAGGATCTCGACAGAGTTGAACAATGAGTCCTATCCAACAAAATGAAAGTTAATGTGGAGAAAAGCAAGGCTTTAGCCTTAGGCAAGAAAAACCAAAAGTACAAGTTCAGATTAGGCAAAACCTGGCTCAAAAAACAGTAACTGTGGGAGAACCTTGGAGTTTTAGTGGATAGTCAGTTAAATATGAGTTAGTGGTGTATGGCAGCAGACAAAAAAGCTAATAAAATTCTTGGTTGCATAAAAAGAGGCATAGAATCAAAATCGTGAAGTATTAACTTCACTTTATAAAACCTTGTAGTTACACCACACCTGAAATACTGTATTCAGTTTTGGTTACCACATTACAACAAAGTTGTTGAGACATTGGAAAAAGTATAGAGAAGGGCAACTAAGATGGCTAAGCACCTAGAGACTAAAACATATGAAGAACGGTTGCAGGAATTGGGCATGGCTAAAAAGAAGGATTAGGGGTCACATGACATGTGTTTCAGTATTTAAGGGGCTGTCACAAAGAAGATGGTGTCAATTTATCTTCCAAAGCACCAGAAGGCAAGATGAATAGGCAAGATGGATGGAAACTGATCAAGGAGAGAAGAAACCTGGAATTAGGGAGAAACTCCCTAACAGTGACGACAATTAACCAGTGAAACAGCTTGCCTTCAGAAGTTGTAGGTGCTTCATCACTGGAGGTCTTTAAGAAGACACTGGACAGTCACTTGTTGAAATATTATAGGGTTTCCTGCTTGAGCCGGGGGCTAGACTAGAAGACCTCCAAGGTCCCATTCTATTCTGATTGATTGATTGATCTCAACAAAAACAATGAACAGAACTTCACAGCTATAGGGTACTGCTTTCTAAAATACATGCAACTAACTGAAGAAAAAATAATATTTTTTTTCATTTATAGCGTGAATGTTGCTCCAAAACATTTGTACTAAATTAATTTGAGTATTCTATCAGCTTTTATAAGTTGGAAAATATGTTATAAAGCTAATAAAAAACAGTCACCAAGCTTTGAAGCATCATTTTAAGAAACATATCCCAATTTCTGGGAATTTCATATTGTACTCAACTATGCTTGAAAATAGGAGCAGCTTCTCTTCATATGAAAATAAGTTTTATTAGCATTGACAACACAAAGTGATATGTAATGCACACTTTTAAAGAATAGCAATGCATAAGTACTTACTAGAAATATTTTATATTGTTTGGAGGGAAAAATGGAGTATATGAGCACACGATAGTGACCTCTACAGCAGTGGAATAATATCCTGAAGAAAAAACTGAATCCCCAATTTGAACACACTGAGCACTCTTACAAGGGCCATTGTATTTTCAGTAGGCCATTTCCAAAATATTATATATACAAGAACAGGGAAAGGTACATAGTGACTAATTATACCAAACCCAAAACATTCCATCATAGTTGTTTTTGCATAATGGTATGACTTACCTATATTATGTAAAGTAAATAACTTTAAGAATTTGGCTTGCAAAAAGCATCTCTGCTTTGCCTTGAGGGATCACCACTGCAATGTGTTTAGTGATAACAGTGCTCGTAAATAAAGATCAGAAACATCCAACATCATCAACTATAGAAATTTAAAGGGAAACTTTGGGTCAGTCATTTTCTGTCTTTCTTTTTCTTTTTTTAAATAATTTTTATTATTATTTCGCTTTTAAAAACAAAACAAACAGATAAAACATATATTTCCTTTTTACAACAGTTTCAAATTAGTGTTCTTCTATCATGTACATTTCCCCCCAACTCTTCTGTACATATATTTAACTTTATAGTCCCCTTATTCCTTATTCATATATGCTGTTCTTCATACATTATATTGTAATTTATATATTATTTTATTGACAGTCATTTTCTTTTAACTCAGCCAGGGCTTTTGTTTGTGTGTGGGGAAAAGGAAATACACCACCTGCACTACCTAAAGGAAAGATAAGATATTAATCTAATAAATAAATAAATGAGGCTGTTGAAGTATTTTATTTGAGTAATGCCCCAGCTTAGAAAATTGTTCCATCTGTATGTCTTGAATCATAGAAGAAAGAAGGCCTAGACAATTCAGAAAGCTACTTTGTTCCAGACATGCATTCCATGTGCAAGTTGGGTCCTAAATTGGGTAACTTGAAGTTGTATGACTATTCTAGTATGGCAGTTGGACAGGAACGACCATGTGGATTCATTGCTTCATCCTGAAGGGTTACCTTCAAAAGGCCTTCAAATTAAAGGGTGTCTTCAATACTGCACAGTTCTTATTTCTACTTTCTTATTGGATAGTTCTCTGCCATAGAAGATAAGTCTGTGACATTTTTATGGAGAACTAACATAGCAGTAAGAAAGTGCTTGATATCAAAGTAATAGATGCATACTTCTCTAAAAGGCAATTACATTAAATACCATTGATATTAATCTTTCTTGGTCTTAATTATATTCTTTTGACATATTGTCCCTGTTATGACCTTTTCGGAGAATTTGAATGAGTACATATAACTGTCTGCAGCCATGGAAGCTCAGATATAGGATTATCTAGAAATGTCTCCTTTTCAACGAGGTCAAGAAATATACATACATACATATATACATACATACATACATATGTGTGTGTGTGTGTTTTCTGAGGTTTTCGCGGGTGTTTGTATGTAGGTCTTTGGTTATTCGGGTTTTCTCCCGCCAAGACACTTCCAATTTTATGCGGGAGAAAACCCGAATAACCAAAGACCTACATATATATATATATATATATATATATATATATATATATACATACATATACATATATATATATATATATATATATTCTGGTTTTTAGACAAAAAGCCATTATAACTTTTTTAAAACTCCTGATGAAAAATTAAAAAAAATATATCATATCATACTTTTTTTTTTTTTTACTTCCAAGACTCTTTAATAGCCTTCTGGGTTCTAGGTTTAATTTTTGTCATATTGAATGAATTGCTCAGTCTCTACAATGCTGCTGAGGAACTTAAACTTTTTGAATTAGAAATGTCCCAGCAGCATTTAAAAACAATTAGTAATGGCAATCTTAATGGAGGAAAGCTGACTATAGGTTGAAAAAAAGTAGGCTTGACAGTTTCAAGATTAAAAAAGTAATGATTCTGCCACTAACCACTTTTATACCAATCAATACTTCAGAGAATTCAAATGTTATTAGACACACTGAATAAGCAAAGGAAGCTATCATGGGTGCTCAAAAAATAGTAATATGGGACTTTTTAAGAAAAAATACTCTTTCTTATTACTTTGTTGATTTTTTAAAAAAAAATAATCTCTGAAACTGTAAGCGAATAAGAGAAAGAAATGGGTTCCACAAACAAAGTTCCATTTTGTCATACAACCATCCTCAATGTGAGATATTAAATCATCAGATTCAGTTGCATGAATGATGTCTTTCCCCAAAAGGCATCATAATGGTAATATTTCAATCATTCAATTTTTATTCTGTAAGACTATACAGATTTCTTTCGTCTTCAAGTTATTGAATTTAATAGATTACACTTCTAATATTTGCAATTTGGATTAATATGTGAATCAAAATTGTTATTCTAATATTTTCTGACTTGCCCGAATATTGAAATATAAGTCTTAGTATGTTAAAATATTACATACAGTGTTGCTCTAAAAATATGACCTACCCCAAAAGTAAATCCTAGCTTACACTCAATATAAGCCCCACCCCCAAAATAAGCCCTAATTAAGACCCTGCCCACTCCAGGGTGCATGAGTAAAAATTAAGCTAGGGTGGGGAGGGGGAGGGGGGGGCTGGAGCTGCCCTACTACTTACCTTTGGAGAGTTGCAGCCAGGCCTCACATATCCCAACACCTGCCTTGCTGGCCCATTTCTTCTGCAGCTGCCAAGGCTTTCCTGAAGGCCTCTGCAGCCAATAACAGAGCTCCAGATCGATCCTAAAGGCCTCTGACAGCAAAAAGGAGGCCAAGTGAGGTGAGTCATTGGAAGACACCCTGCCCCAAATAAGACCTGGGTCCTTTTAGGTGGCAAAAAAGAGTCTTATTTTTGGGAAAACATGGTATATAGAATACACTTTTATCAGCCATCCATTAACCATGTTCCTTGGGTAGATAATAACCAAATAACAATTTGCAACCCTGGAACTTAAATTAGCTTAAAACAGAGCATTTGAAATCAGTGGCCTAGGCAGGAAAGCAGAAGATTTTAAGAATGTTGGTGAAATATATATTTATCTTAAAATATTTGTGATGGGTTGAGGGATAGTTGTTTCCAAGCTCAGTGAGTCTATTCTGGGACAGAGCCAGAAAAAGGAAGGCTTTCACTTTTTTTCTTTTTAGAAAAGAAGTCTTGAATTGTCTTAATGTTCTTGTGTTCAACCAACTATTATTTACTGATTGAGATGTAACTCCCAATCAGGTTAAAATATTAAATCAGATGTTAATCTTTAATCTTTAAAACTACCTTTAAAATAAAATATATTGCACATGCATTACATACATGACAACAGAAAGCTGCTTGGAAATCAATTAAAATTTTAAATGTGAAATTACAATTACTAAAACAATTGTTTTAAAGCTATCATCATATATTAGGATTTTTCAATATTATTTTTCATTGCTCACATCCACACCAGATTTGGGAAGATTATGTAAATTTATTTTTTCTTATTTAATGAGATTTTATGAGATATTTTTTTAAAGTCAAGCAAATTTGCTTAATACAGCCAACATACAGTGACCTTTGAATTAATTATTAGATTGTTGCTTTTGGAATGATAACTATTTACATCAACTAAACAGAGAAAGAAAATGTTACAAAGCTTGTGGTATATATCCAGTGGTGGGATTCAAATTATTTAACAAACGGTTCTCTGTCCTAATGATTTCTTCCAACAACCAGTTTGCCAGACTGCTCAGAAAGTTAACAACCGGTTCTCCCGAAGTGGTGCGAACTGGCTGAATCCCACCACTGTATATATCCCATTGATAACCTTTCTTTTAATTCTTAATTTGTTCACAAACAATAAACATTTTGTATGCTGTTTACCATGTTCCTATAGATAACTGAAATCAAATACAAAGAGAAATACTCTGTTGTAAGTACAGGGGAATTGAAAGTAGGTTTGGTTCATAAATGTCATTCACCTAAAGGAATATAGCTCAGGATAGCAAAATATATGACATGGTAAAATTAATCAGTGACTTCTTTAATCACTTTAAATAAAAAAATCAGCTTTTTAAATGTTATAGAATCATACCCTGTTTCCCCGAAAATAAGACATCCCCTGATAATCAACCCAAAGGGTTTTTTAGCGCATGCGCTAAAATAAGCCCCCCCCCTGAAAATAAGCCCTCCCCAAAAATATTGAAACGCATGTGCAGCAGGTCCCCGCCATTTCCTCTGGTTTCTTCCAGATACCCCAAAATAATAAGACCTCCCCAAAAATAAGGCTAAGCGCTTATTTCAGAGTTTAAAAAAAATAAGACAGGGTCTTATTTTTGGAGAAACATGGTAGAATATCATCATCTGCATTATAGGAATCAAAATATGATGACAAATGCCATATTTAGTGAGATCAATGTACTGTATTTGAATTTGACAGAATAATGGAGAAAACATAAGAGTCTATAGATAAGAGTCTATACGAAGAACTTATATTTTATTGCTAACTGACTATTTCATAGCATTTATTCACAACTAATATTAAAAGTTAATTACTAAAATATCATCCATTCTTGGAATGCTGAATTCTGTGGCATGTTATTATTCAAATTTGGATTTACATTTTTTTACCGACTAAAAGAAACAAATCTTATCTAATCCATTTAATTGGAGTAGCTGAATAAAGTCATATTAGCTTTTAGAACTATATTACCATAATGTATTATTATAAACAAATAAGGAATAAACTTTGAGAAGTTTGGGTTAAGGATCAGCATAGAAATGTTTTCTCAAGAGAAAATTTAAAATAACATCAAAATATTCTTTATGTGGATAGTCTGAGAATACATTTCGAAGTCAAATAACTCTGCCTACTTCATATAATTCCATTATTTCCTGAAGATTTTGCTATATAAAAAGCACTGTGGAGATATAAGCATACATTTAAATTTTAACAGGTGTCTCATTTTTGTGTACAGATGGAAGTGATCATAAGGTAATAGAAAACATTTAAGGCTAATTGTTTCAAAAATATCTTTTAAAATACTTTACTCATACGCTTTACAGAAGTAGAAGTAAAGAGAGGTGATCTGACAAGAAGTACCCACAACATGTTGCACAATCTGGATAATGGTACAAATACATTTAATATTCATGATTAAGCTTAGAATTAAAAATGAAATTATCCGCATTTGTATGCTTTAACAAGGGCTAGTAAACCCTTCCCTTCTTACATTTATTAACAGGTGGGTCTCAGCTGGCTTATTTTAAGAAATGAAAGTTCTAATACCCTTGAAGATCTTGAAATAAAGGTATCTGACAGCAGTAATTTCTTACTTTAAGAAGTTCATTTTGTTCAAATACACACTTTTGCACCTAAGGGTAATGAGGAAGGAAGGAAGGAAGGAAGGAAGGAAGGAAGGAAGGAAGGAAGGAAGGAAGGAAGGAAGGAAGGAAGGAAGGAAGCATTTTGTATCATTGATCATGATTTGCTTCTTGAATGACTAAAGAGATTGGGAGTGAGGATATTGTATTGCAGTGGTTCTCTCTTTTTCTCAGTGATCAATTACAGTGGGAAGAGGTCAAATCATGTCCCCATATTGTGGGATGACTTCACTTAGGGTGACTAAGACCACAGGGCTCTTTTATGTTTAAATGCATGTGAGAAATGCATCTCCCATCAGTTTGAATTCCAGTACCATCAGTATGCTGATAATACCTATATCACTTAACCATAGGTTGACTAAGTGATGCCTTCAAAACACTTGACTAGAATCTGGACACTACAAGGATCTGGATGTGGTCTTAGACTCAACTATAAATCAAATGGCTCTGGGTATTAGTCCCATCCCATAACAGTGAGATCTTTATCCTAAGTAGAAAACACTTCCATATTCAAGACAATGGGAGTTTTCTTGCCCTTGCAGCTTAGGTGGTAGATATAGCCAAAATGGCCTTTGCACACATTAATCCTAGATGCTGTTTGCATCCTTTTCTCACTGGGACGCCTTTCAGATGATCACTTATGCCTTAGACCTTGCATATGGACTACTGTGATAGTCACTAGCCCAGAATGCAGTGGGACATACAATTACAGGTATGCCTTGATAAGTCATGACATCACAGCTCCTTGAACTACAGTGACTGTTAGTTGGCTTGGATATAAATCAATGTGCTGGTTAAAACTCTTTATGCCATAGGACTTGGTTTTATGAGGGAACACTTATCACCAATAGTTTGTATTGGAATACTGTGAATTCTGTATTATTAAGTATATGTAGTATGTTCTGGCTCTCCTCAATTAAACAATGTGGGATTACATAGCCAGTGCCTACCTTCTGGAATAGCATTTCTCCAAGAGATTCTTATACTTCACATACAGATGATGTTCAAGAGGTCTGTGGAAACCTGGTTGTTCCCCCAGATAAGTTTGGTATAGAACTTAGAGGATTCCATTTGTTCAGTACATTGTTTTTCTGGAAATACATGGTTTGTATTTCTTATACTATAATGTCTTTTCTTATTGGTAATTTTTAAAATTGCATGTTGATCAGAATTTTACTAAATTAGGTGGCCAAGTAGACAGAGGATGAGTGATGATGAGTGTGTGTGTGTGTGTGTGTGTGTGTGTGTGTGTGTGAGAGAGAGAGAGAGAGAGAGAGAGAGACAGAGAGAGAGAGAGAGAGAGAGAGAGAAAGGGGGGGATATTTGGGTACTAGCAGTAACAAAAAATGTGAAAAACTGGACACTTTCAAATTTCCATATCAGGCTATTGTTATGCAAAGGCAAATAGTTATCTAATAATAATTATTGCACATTATGGAAAGAAACCCTAAAGGGATTTTATTCCCAAGGCATCAAAATATTAACAATATTACTTTTTCATTCATATCCCATTTTTTTTATATGAGAACACAAGGTGGCTTATTAGAGGGTCTGATCTAGTTTCATCCCCATATGTGCAATTTTGTAAAATAGGTTGGACTAAGACTGTTAGACAGGCCCAGAGTTAATCCGTAAATTCCACAGTCAAGTGAAGATTAACCCTGGGTCTTTCCAATGCAAGTCTTAGTATCAGAAGCCCAACACAGGCTTGGATTTCCTCACTTGACCTAAGCATTAATATGTCTTAGGCCCATGCTACCTTAGAGTAGCAACCTCAATGTCTTTTCTAGTGTTAGGTGAATTAATGGAGCAAGATATTCCTCAGATGTGTTTTTGAATCCCTTTCAGGTCCTGTTTAGAAACATCACTCTATTGGATTGCATAAAGTGATTAAAGGAAACTGTGGCCCTGAAAAACCCATGAGAGCCATTCAGCTAAGACTTTCAGAGCATTGCCTGTTAATCTCGTCTTGAGGTGAGGATGATGAGCTGCCAAACCTCATCTGCAGTTCATTCAGCATTTTATTGAATTTGGCCATCATCTCTACAATTTGTCAGTGAATCTTGTGGCATACAAAACAGACCTAGGTGATGTATCTGCCAAATTCTGGATTGAAGATCAAACTTACTTCTGGCAGGATTTTATTTGATCTGTTTTGTGAACTATACTGGAAATAATATCAGCATTTTTCAACTGAATATATGTTTTCTCATTCCAGTTTTTATTGTCATGCCTAGATAGAAGATAATTCTGGGAATTTCCCAGAAACGGATTCTGGATAATCCCTCCCTCCCTCCCTCCCTCCCTTCCTTCCTTCCTTCCTTCCTTCCTTCCTTCCTTCCTTCCTTCCTTCCTTCCTTCCTGTCATTTGCAATTAATAATAATAACAACAACAACAGAGTTGGAAGGGACCTTGGAGGCCTTCTAGTCCAACCCCCTGCCCAGGCAGGAAACCCTACACCATCTCAGACAGATGGTTATCCAACATTTTCTTAAAAATTTCCAGTGTTGGAGCATTCACAACTTCTGCAGGCAAGTCGTTCCACTTATTAATTGTTCTAACTGTCAGGAAATTTCTCCTTAGTTCTAAGTTGCTTCTTTCCTTGATGTAGTTCCATTGAGGACTACACGTTGAGTACGGTTGGTCAGTCAGTTACAATCCATCTGGTGGTGGTGCTGTCTAAACCACATTTTTCTACTTTATCTAGTAGTAGGTTATGATCTACTTTATCAAATGCTTTACTGAAATTGAAGAACTTAAGAGCTTTGTAAAACTTCATATTTTCATTTGGAAAGGATAAGAACTGATTGATGGGAGATTTATATGCAGATTGACATAAATTGAAATATTTAAGATGTTTTGAGAGAGAACAGTAACATAGTTTTGAGAGAGAACAGTAACATAGTTTACTTCCAGTCCAGGATGAAATTAATGAAAAGTGATAAAATGTTGTCCCTTGGCCCTCATGTATAGCTCAAGAAACAAAGCAACTAATTTTTAATATATATAACAAAGTCATTAATGATGAATCAAACAGAAAATTACCTTAAATGGATAAGTATAGATAATAATGCTGATGCTGATGGATAGATAGATGGATAGATGGATAGATAGATAGATAGATAGATAGATAGATAGATAGATAGATAGATAGATAGATAGATAGACAGATAGATAGACAGACATTTAGATGGATAGACAGATGGACAGACAGACAGACAGACATTTGGTTTTAGCTTCCAAGTTTGCCAACAAGTGCAGATATATACCATTAGATTTACAATGGTTATTTGTGATGCCTGCCAGGAGTATGCTGAAATGGATATTCTTGGAAATATTTTTTTTCATTCTTGAATATTTCAATAAAGTCCATTTTTTATTTATATTTCATAGTAGATCAAAGTGTCCTGCAGTTATGTCAGAAATCAATGGAATAGAATAGAATTTTATTGGCCAAGTGTGATTGGCCAGAATGCGGCTGCGCGGGTGATAGAGGGAGCACCTTGTGGCTCCTGTGTGACAACTCTACTGTGCAGTCTGCACTGGCTCCCGATGGTCTTCTGGGTCCAATTCAAGGTACTTGTCATCACCTTTAAAGCGCTCCATGGCTTAGGACCGGGGTACTTACGGGACCGCCTACTGCCACCAGTAGCCTCACACCGACCAGTGCGCTCTCACAGAGAGGGCCTCCTTCAGATACCGTCAGCCAAACAATGTCCCCTGGCGACCACGAGGGGGAGGGCCTTCTCTGTGGGGGCTCCTGCCCTCTGGAATGAGCTGCCTCCGGGGCTTCGTCAACTCCCCGACCTCCGGACCCTCTGCCGCGAGCTGAAGACGTTGCTGTTTCGACGTGCAGGACTAGCTTGAACATAGTTTTAAATTGGGGTTTTAAATTGGGAGTTTTAAATGGGGTTTTAATTGTATTTAAAAAATTTTAGGCCATTCATCGAATTAGTTTTTTATACTGTTTTTAATTTGTATTATATGTATTTTGTTTTTATTGGCTGAGTCCTTCGGGAGAAGGGCGGTATACAAATATAATAAATAAATAAATAAAATAAATAAATAAATTGGACACACAAGGAATTTGTCTTGGTGCATATGCTCTCAGTGTATATAAAAGAAAAGATACCTTCATCAAGGTACAACGCTTACAACACTTAATGATAGTCATAGGGTACAAATAAACAATCAGGAAACAATCAATATAAATATAAATCATAAGGATACCAGCAACAAAGTTACAGTCATACAGTCATAAGTGGAAGGAGATGGGTGATGGGAACGATGAGAAGATTAATAGTAGTGCAGATTTAGTAAATAGATTGACAGTGTTGAGGGAATTATTTGTTTAGCAGAGTGATGGCCTTCGGGAAAAAACTGTTCTTGTGTCCAGTTGTTCTGGTGTGCAGTGCTCTAGAGCGTTGTTTTGAGGGTAGGAGTTGAAACAGTTTATGTCCAGGATGTGAGGGATCTGTAAATATTTTCATGGCCCTCTTCTTGATTCGTGCAGTATACAGGTCCTCAATGGAAGGCAGGTTGGTAGCAATTGTTTTTTTCTGCATAATTACTAATATGTTTTAAATCATATGTATATTTTAATATTATACCATTTCTTCAGAACAATACTGGGTTAATGAGCAGATTAAATGTTTCTAACGTTGCCTTTCAACCAGAATTTTTTCATTCTTGAATATTTCAATAAAGTCCATTTTTTATTTATATTTCATAGTAGATCAAAGTGTCCTGCAGTTATGTCAGAAATCAATGGAATAGAATAGAATTTTATTGGCCAAGTGTGATTGGCCAGAATGCGGCTGCGCGGGTGATAGAGGGAGCACCTTGTGGCTCCTGTGTGACAACTCTACTGTGCAGTCTGCACTGGCTCCCGATGGTCTTCTGGGTCCAATTCAAGGTACTTGTCATCACCTTTAAAGCGCTCCATGGCTTAGGACCGGGGTACTTACGGGACCGCCTACTGCCACCAGTAGCCTCACACCGACCAGTGCGCTCTCACAGAGAGGGCCTCCTTCAGATACCGTCAGCCAAACAATGTCACCTGGCGACCTCCAGGGGGAGGGCCTTCTCTGTGGGGGCTCCTGCCCTCTGGAATGAGCTGCCTCCGGGGCTTCGTCAACTCCCCGACCTCCGGACCCTCTGCCGCGAGCTGAAGACGTTGCTGTTTCGACGTGCAGGACTAGCTTGAACATAGTTTTAAATTGGGGTTTTAAATTGGGAGTTTTAAATGGGGTTTTAATTGTATTTAAAAAATTTTAGGCCATTCATCGAATTAGTTTTTTATACTGTTTTTAATTTGTATTATATGTATTTTGTTTTTATTGGCTGAGTCCTTCGGGAGAAGGGAGGTATACAAATATAATAAATAAATAAAATAAATAAATAAATAAATTGGACACACAAGGAATTTGTCTTGGTGCATATGCTCTCAGTGTATATAAAAGAAAAGATACCTTCATCAAGGTACAACGCTTACAACACTTAATGATAGTCATAGGGTACAAATAAACAATCAGGAAACAATCAATATAAATATAAATCATAAGGATACCAGCAACAAAGTTACAGTCATACAGTCATAAGTGGAAGGAGATGGGTGATGGGAACGATGAGAAGATTAATAGTAGTGCAGATTTAGTAAATAGATTGACAGTGTTGAGGGAATTATTTGTTTAGCAGAGTGATGGCCTTCGGGAAAAAACTGTTCTTGTGTCCAGTTGTTCTGGTGTGCAGTGCTCTAGAGCGTTGTTTTGAGGGTAGGAGTTGAAACAGTTTATGTCCAGGATGTGAGGGATCTGTAAATATTTTCATGGCCCTCTTCTTGATTCGTGCAGTATACAGGTCCTCAATGGAAGGCAGGTTGGTAGCAATTGTTTTTTTCTGCATAATTACTAATATGTTTTAAATCATATGTATATTTTAATATTATACCATTTCTTCAGAACAATACTGGGTTAATGAGCAGATTAAATGTTTCTAACGTTGCCTTTCAACCAGAATTTTTTTTCATAATATTTCATTTTGGATTTCATTTCACATTGCTTCATTTGCTCCCTACCACTGAAGCTTACTAGTAGAACATCTTAATATATTTTCCCTTCCTTCTATCTAGTCCTTCCCCTCGTACATGTACAATAAAACCTAGAATTGACTAAGTTCTGTTAATTAAATTTATTGCACAGTAATAAAGCAGTTATGTAACTAAGATACCAGGAAGAGCCAATTTCGGTAATACACAAAAACCAATGTAAATAAATTTGTCCAAATATTTTTAAACTTTTTATTTATTGTTCAATGGAAAAAATATGTCTGTGTGTCTATCATAATAAAGTACTATAGAGAAGATGTCAGCTATATGTAAAATCATGGTCTATAAGTGGTACATCAATATTTACTTTTTTTCCATATAATATTGGAATTTTCCAAGTAAATTGTGCCAGGAGGATGAATAAAATTTTAATAAATGCAATGCAAATAAAAGAACATTGGCATAAACATTGATTACTTGCATTTTACAGTAACTGATTACAAAAACGTAAGGTCATTTATTAAAGAAAGTTTAGAACAAGAAAACAAATATGTGCAGTCCCCAAGTTAAAGTGGCAGTTAGGGCCAGAATGTACATCAATAAGCAGTGCAGTCATAAAGTCTGATGACACGTGATTATACCACATTTTACACACATAGTCCACATTTCATTTGTTAAGCAAGTATCATGGGTTATTAAGTGAGCACCTCTTTACAAATTCCTGTTGTTTCCAACAACAGTGGGGAAGCTGCTAGGAAGTTGCAAGTCCCAGATAGCTTGCAAGCAGTCTGGCAGCCAGGTAAGTGGCTGCTGACAAATGGAGTGCACCAGTAATCAGTTTCACTTACCTTCACTACTGGTTTGGAACTGTGAACATGTGTGTATTCTCGCTTTGCTCATGTGTGGCACTTCTGTGCATCTGCAGAATCTTCTGCGCATGCGCAGAGTATCAATGATGATGTCTGGGCAGGTGGGTGGAGCCTTCTGCCACCACCGCTACCGGTTTGCCCAAACTGGGGTGAACCAGTAGAAACCCACCAGTGGAGTGCACGAGTGCTGGGGGATGCTGAATCAACCTTGAGCCGATCAGGGTTGAATTGCTGGCAGTTGGCAGAATTAGCTTGCAATACTGCATTCTAGCAGCTGTGCCACCACGGCTCTTCTGGCCACTTTTCTCACAAGAGTGTGATTTCTTTTACTGCTATACATCACCCCTTATTAAGTTTAACCTTAATATGGTTAAGTATACCAATTTTTTTCTGTAAGAACTTCATATAATTTCTGCTTCAATTGCATTGAGGGATAACATGCTTGAATCCTGCCACTGATTAACGGTGATAAACTGTTTTTAACTATTTCACCAGCCCAAATCAGATAGGTCTGTTTTAGTGGCTCTCTAGAACATCAGATGAAGGTTTCCTCTCTCCCAACCAACCTGGGAAATAGGAGTTTGCCCCTTCTATATGCAAAACATATATTCCTGAGCTGCGGCATAGCTAATGCTGATATATGCTTTAATTATTTTGTGGTGTTGATGTTAGAAAGGGAACAGACATTCTTACCTAAATGTCCTGTTTAGTTCCTGAAGATTGACTCCATCATGATAGTTCCTGAAGATTGACTCCATCATGATAGATATGCAAATGAAAGCATGTGTTTAATTTCAACCTAATGTCAGATGAATACCTGGCTGCTAAATAATACAAAAACCAAAAATCAAGATCAGTGTCCATTTTGGATTAAGACAGCCCTGATTCATGGTGGAAGTAGAGACAAAATATAAACAAATATTGTTTATGTATGTCAAAGCTCATCGATCTGCAGCCCAGTAGGTGAACCTACCACTTTCATGCTTGATGCTTTCATGAGATTCTGTCAAATACATAGCAAAGTGCCTGGTGGATTAAACCAATCTGCCGTTCCACAGAGGCTTTGGGAAAATGCATCAGACGTGAGAAACATGGCCTGAAATTGCAATCTGGGAAGATGGTTTAAATTGTCACCCTATTTCACCTAAAAAGAGAATGAGCTTATTGCCCTATGCAGGTGCAAAATGTCTGCTTTTATTTGTTCTCTTGTGTGCTTGACATCGCCTGTCACATTACCAATTAGATCCATTATTGCCAATGGAAACAACACTTTGGAGCCAAATCATGACAAGAACAGAATTAACTTACATCTGCCTTCCTGCTGCACATTAGGTTTTCAACTCCAGCTGCCACCTTGCTCAAACACCCACTCCCAATATATTGTTTACCAGGATCACAAGGGATCACTTTCTACATACACTCATACTCAACCACCCACACATGTAACCCCTGGATACATTTTTAAAACATATTTTCAAGTAACATGGAACTAGATCTAGCACAGAAGTATTTCCCTATCACTTCTAACATTTTCTTTTGTTTACAATTGCTACAAAGATTTTTTTCCCCCATGACCGAATTAAAATATCTATTCACTGAAAAGTAGACATATTATGACATCCATATACTTTATAATACAAATGAAATACATGGAAAAGGAAGACCAAGTATTTCCACTCTTTAATTATTGAAGTATTTATTACATTACTTCTCAGGGCCAGATTGCTTCCCCCCTTCAAAAAACTTTTATGAAACACAAATATAAAGCACAAAGATAAAATGCACGGCTTACCTACTAAAAATAAGCAGCTCCTTGTAGCCATTTATAAACTATAGATTAAAATAAAAACATCCAGACCAGTAATAATGGGGTTCATTATACCTGGGAGAAGATCAGCAATTTACTGGAAACACCTCCGAAATAGAATCTGGAATGTTAATGTTTAGCAGAGAATGATTATCAGTGGTCTGTTTGAGAATACCATCTGTTTTCAGCAAAGCATTAGCAAGATCTATAGTTCTCTCCGTCCTTCACCTTGTGTGCCCGGTCCTTCTGCCCACCACTCAGATGTCCTGAGAACTGTTTCATGTACTGAATGGAACTGCTTTTATCTGCATGTATGTTTGGCATTCTTTTTGTTATGATGGTAGCAGTTTAGTTGTGATGAGATTGACAGCTGCTGTTCTACTTAAATCATTGCTCCTGTAGGAAGGTTGAGTAACCTTGCGGAACTTTGTTTCTAAAACTGAACAGAAAAAAAGCTTTCTATTTGATGAGCATGATGCCAAATAAATATCAGACCTTGTTTGGATGGTGAATAATACTGGGATTGCTTCTTTGATGTCTCCTTTTATTTCAAGTGGTGCTGAATGTAGCAGAATGAGATCAATTTAGTTAAAACCTTCCATGTGTCTTTGCCATGAATCAAGTTCAAATCCAAACTACATAGGAAACTAATCCTATTACCATCCTTAACATACCAGCAAATCCATCATTTTAGGAATTTAAATGAATAGCAATAGCAATTAGATTTATATACTTCCCCATAGTGCTTTATAACACTTTCTGGGAAGTTTAAATGAAAAAAAAAGACTTCTAGGTTTTTGTTGTTAATTTTGCCATATAAATTTTAATATTGTCATAAAAATGAAAAATATCTAAAAGAAATAAAGAATTTCCTACTATAATAAAATGCAATCTAAAACTGACTATAGCATCTCTAAAACAGAAAGTTTTGGTATTTGTCTGCTTTCCAGATCACACAGAGATAGTATTTTGGTAAATGTTTTTTTTCTTGTTATTTGTTTTTCCTGGTTATAGTTAAAATCAATTTCTAACTTCAAAACTGGGAAGGAAGCTATTGATAGAATATGAGTTGAGAAACTGCAATCTCCTCTCACCATTAATTTTAAGAATTTGTCTAAAAAGAGAGCAATGTCTCAAAGACCAGCCACTAATTTCTAACTTTTAAATTTAAATAATATAAGTGCTATGTAGAAGTTGACTTCTGACATCCATACAACACAAACAGATTAGGGACCTGAAGAAGGTTGGAGATTATTTCATATCCTGGGTGACTTAACATCTGAGCAGAATCCTTCATGGTAAAATGAGCATTTTAATAAACATTCAGCAATGTTTATTAATCTTTCTTTATACAACTTTTAAAAAAGCTGAAAATCCAGGCTTTGAATCTTGAATGCTGATTTACATATTCTTTTCCTTAATATTTCCTTACTAAATATCTTGCTACTTCATGTTATACTGTAGCTTGATATTGATCATTCCATTATTCATAGCAGAACAGAATTTAGCTATTATATTTTTTCTCATTTACTCTTATAAATAATAAAATCTATATCTTCAAGTTGACAAAAAGCATATGTATACAGTTAAAACAAGAATGCTGCCTTTCAAAATGTAAATTCTATTCGAAAATATTCAGAACAAATTATTTTCCCAAAAGGTCATATTAAGAAGTCATTCTTGTTCTAGCATTGTTTCTATAAGAACCTGCTGAGCATTTTGTCATTTTTTCCACTATGGAATGTAACAATGACAAAAATAATACTATATCAAGAAGCACTTTCATAATATTGGAACATGAAGAGATCTCCCAATTCATTTTCCTCTTCCTTTAAATATTAAATGCTTACTGAAAAGAAGGAATAGATTTGTTTTTATTTTCAACAGAAGCTAATTCAAGGTTATTTACTACCTTGAAGAGTAAAAATAAAATGTAACATTTGTTCTGCAAATCATTATTTCTTTTTCTGAAATTGCTATATTTGTTAGTGAGCTGATTTAATAACAGTGAATTGGTGTTACAAAATAAGCCTTCTGTGATTGGTTCAAATATTCTACATGTCCTAGCAGAGAAGTTAAAAGTGTATTGACTACATATGGATCATCCTATAGAACTTCTGTAGCAAAACCTCTGGGTAATTTTAATGTGGAAAACTGAAAGACATACGTCTCTACTCCCAGAAAACTTCAAATATTCTCAGCCTGAGAGTAACTTCTTGCTTTTGGATAATGGCTTGATCATTCCCACTGTTACCACCTGTCCAGCAAAGTGCACCTTTTTTAGTGCTCTGCTCTAAATCCTATGCATGACAGAATGTGTTTCATCTCTAGCAACTAAAAGGTAAAAAATAAAATAAAATGGAAATAAATTCAATATAACCTTCTAGCACAGTTGCATACAGATATTTCCGTAGAGGTTTCTGTAGAGGTTTCCGTAATTTCTACATCAATTCTATAGGAAATAAATCTCACAAGACATAAATAAAATCACATTTTATTACAAAAAAAAAGGAAAAAAAAAAGATAGGAGGTTGAACAACTAGCCTTGTGGTGCGACCAGAACAATCTGGAACTGAACACACACAAAACCGTAGAAATGGTGGTAGACTTTAGGAGAAAGCCTTCCATACTTCCACCTCTTACAATACTAGACAACATAGTGTCAACAGTAGAGACCTTCAGATTTCTAGGTTCTACCACAACACAAGATCTAAAATGGACAGCTAACATCAAAAATATCTTTAAAAATGCAGAACAAAGAATGTTCTTTCTGCACCAACTCAGAAAGCTCAAACTGCCCAAGGAGCTGCTGATACAGTTCTACAGAGGAATTACTGAGCCTGTCATCTGCACATCTATAACTGTCTGGTTTGGTTCTGCAACCCAACAAAGACAGACACAGACTTAGACTTCCGTTTGGCCCCGCTTTGTTGATGGCGATCTTTTTTAGACTGCTAACCCCGTGAGTCCGTAGAGTCACCAGGACAGCGTAAAGCAATGTGGGCTGGTGGCCCCCAGGGGAAGGGCCTTCTCTGTTGGAGCACCTACCCTCTGGAACAAACTTCCCCCTGGTTTGCGTCAATTACCTGACCTTCGAACCTTTCGCCGTGAATTGAAAACGTACTTTATTATCCAAGCGGGACTGGCTTAATTTTTTAAATTTTTTAAATTTTTTGAATTTTAATAATTTTAATTGGGGTATTTTATTTATGGATCAAATTTGACGGTTTTAATTTTTGGCCATTTATAGAATAGGTTATTTTAACTGTGGTTTTAATTTGTATATTGTACTGTTTTAATCTGGCTGTACACCGCCCTGAGTCCTTCGGGAGAAGGGCGGTATAAAAATCTAAATAATAAATAAATAAATAAATAATAAATAAAATCAGCTGTCCGGCAGCTTGAAAATCTCTCCCTCGGGCAAAGAGGGAGAGATGAGTATTCAGGCTGAAGTTGAGCCCCCTGGAGAAGCCCCAGAAAAGTTTCTGGAGGCTTGAGGGGAGTGCTCCTTCTAAAGCCTTAAAGAAGCTCTGGACCCGAAGGGCATCTGCCTTTTGGCAGAAAAAAATGTAGCGTCCAATCTCCGTGGCAGAAATGGATTTGTGATGGATTGTAATGCAGATAGAGCAGAAACTGGAGTTCTAGCACTTGTTTGCAAGAAAACTGTAAGCCCCTAATAGAGGATACATTTGTGGCAAAGATTCGGAGAGAAGAAAGCAAATGGCATTTTGTGGAATGCAAGCAGATGGTGATTTGTGTATTGGAAATGAAAGTTAAGGAAATGCTTATTAACAGCCAGTGTGGAATCAGGAGGTATATAAGAAGATACTGACAAAATGGAAGAAATGAGAATTTTATGATTTATATTTTTTCTTCTTCTTTGGGATTATAGTGATTTAGAAGAAAAGCCTTTTGAATCTCTTCTTTTTAACCCTTTTTTGTCCTTTTTTTGTTTGTTACTGGGTAGGTTATATATTTTAAAAATGGCTTTTAAGCAAATAGTACCAAAAGCCACTAAAAACTTTGAACCTTCTTCAGTTCAGATACGAAAATTAAAAGAAGATATTAAAGAGGAATTAAGTATTTTTTTTAAAGGAGTTTCTGGAGGCTCATCTTTTAGAAATAGATCAAAAAATTGATGAAATAGAGAAAGAGATGTTGGATTTTAAGGAAGTGGTGGAAGAGCAGAAGAGGGAAATGAAAATGGTAAAGGATGCAATTGCGGAAATATTAAGCTCTTGTATTCAGATGGAGGATAGTTTGAAAGAACTTAATAAAGTTAATTTAGAGTTGCAAAGGAAAATAGAAGAAATTCAAAAGAATCAAAATAACTGGAACTTAGATAATAAGATAGAAGATATACAGGCTAAGGTAGATAGGGCAGATGAAGAAAGAGTAATATTACAATATAGATTAATGAAATATGCTATAAGGGTGTGGGGGTTGAAGGAAGGTAGGAAGGAAAATTTAAAACAGATTTTTACGCAAGCTTTTGCTCAGATAAAGGGTGTGGAGCCAGAAGACTTTGAGATTAATATTGAAAGAATTTATCGTGTTAATTCTTGGTGGGCAAGACAAAATAGATTACCGAGGGATGTGGTTATTTATTTTACAACTAAAAAGGTCAGGTATGAAATCTTGCAAGCTTTTTATAAAAATAAATTTCAAATATTGGGACAAGATATAAAAATGATGAAGGAAATTCCTTCTAAAATGTTAAGAAAGAGAAGAGAATTTGCTTTTTTAGTGGATGAGTTTAAGAAACATCAGATATATTTTAGATGGGAAGTTCCAATGGGTTTGTCAGTGAATTTTAAAGGTAGAAAGTATTTTCTTAGTACAGTTATGAAAGCAAGAAATTTTTACACTAATGTTTTAAAGAGTGGGAATCCTTTGTGGTTAGTTGCTAAGTTAACTGGTCTGGAGATGATGGAAAATAGAATAGGAGAGGGGAGAAATATTTAAGATGTGACTATGATGATTATGGTTAATTTTTAGAATTGATTTGTTTAGGATATAAATTATAGGATTTTTGTTATTTGTTATTTGTAAGGTATAAACCTATGGGATGATACTATTTAATTTTGAAGGATGGAAAGTAAAACTTATGAATTTAGATAATGTTGTGGAAGTAATGATTGTTAACTGTTTATTGTTATATTTTGGATGTAATTTAAATGATTATTTGTTTTAATTGATATGCCTTGGATATAAGTTTATAGATAGCAAAAGTTATGAAGTTAAGTTGGAAATATCGTATCTGAGAGACTTTATTTGTAATGATATTTGAATGATGGAGTAATATTGGAAGACTGGACAGTAAACGTTATGACTATTGAAGAAATATATAAATGATGAAAATTTGAGCTTGAGAAGATGGACTGTAATTTAAGAAGTGGACTTATGAAATTTGAAGGAATATACAAGTGGAGAAAATTTGAACTTGAGAAGATGAACTAATTTTAAAAATGGACTGTAAGAAGAAGTAATCTATGAAGGGAAGATTGTATTTGTATTGTTCTATTCATTCTTATCTCTTTATTTTTATTGTAAGGGGATTTAAAGTTTTAGAAAGGGGTGGGAGTTTATGTATATTTAGTATATCTTAGCTTGTGATTGTTGATTATAATACCCGGTATTTGCTCTGGGAAGTCCAGGGGGGAGGGAAGGGGGGAGGAGGGGAAAGGGAAGGGGAGAGGGGTGGAAAATGATACATGGATTGGTTATCAATGTACAGTAATGATTGAAGATACAAAATTAAAATTTGAAATGAAATTGGGGCTGCTCAACTGCCATTTCAGAAGGAAAGGGAGAGAGGAGTAGAAGGAGGGAAGAAAGTAGGTAGGAAAGAGGTGAGAAGGAGGAGGGGAATAAGAAGGTAAGAAAGGGTGGAAGAAGGGAGGAGTGGAGAAAGAGGAGAGAAGTAGTAAAGTGAAGGAGATGAAGGAAGGGGAAAGTGGTAGAAGGTAGAGGGAGGTTGTGAAGAAAGGAAGTGGCAGTCGGGCAGGCCCGAATCAATAATAAATAAAAATTTATTGGATAACAGATTGTACATAAATATGATGTTGGAAAATGGAAATAAAAAACTTTTTTGATAAAAAAAAAGACAGACACAGACTTCAGAGGATAATTAGAATAGCAGACAATGGACTCTAAACTATGTAAGAAACAGCACAATTACTCTAATAGGGTTTTTATATTAAGTTATGTAAGTTTATAAAGTATTTTGCCCACCATTTGGAATGAAATCTGCTTGCAGAAAAATGAGTTTATTGCAGAAAAAACAATTGCTACCAACCTGCCTTCCATTGAGGACCTATATACTGCACAAGTCAAAAAGAGGGCTGTGAAAATATTTACAGACCCCGCACATCCTGGACATAAACTGTTTCAACTCCTACCTTCAAAAAGACGCTATAGAGCACTGCACACAACTAGATACAAGAACAGTTTCTTCCCCAAAGCCATCACTCTGCTAAACAAATAATTCCCTCAACACTGTCAAACTATTTGCTAAGTCTGCACTACTATTAATCTTCTCATTGTTCCCATCACCCATCTCCTCCTATTTATGACTGTATGACTGTAATTTTGTTGCTTGTATCCTTACGATTTATATTGATATTGTTTTTGATTACTTATTTGTACCCTATGACTATCATTAAGTGTTGTACCTTAGAATTCTTGATGAACGTATCTTTTCTTTTAGGTACACTGAGAGCATATACACCAAGACAAATTCCTTTTGTGTCCAATCACACTTGGCCAACAAAAAATTCTATTCTATTCTATTCTATTCTAAAAAGAAAATAAACTATAAATAGATATTTTAAACTTAAATATAACAATAATTTCAAAAGCAAAATTTTGGAAGAATGAATGAATGAATTTGAAATTCTTCAAGCAGACCATAAGAAAGTGTTGGTCTGCTACAAATAATGATTTTATCTGGCAGAATCTCAAAAGAGATCTGCAGATATTTAAACACATTCAGATCAAAAGATGTTTATAAATTCAAATAATATTCATGTGCTCAGTTTGAAGAATAAAAACTGAAATGGACAGAATTCTCTACCTCTCATAAGGGAAATAAATAACAACAGTTTTACTTAATTAACAGTATACAATTAAAAGAAAGAAGGAAAACATCTAATGTATTTTCTAGTAGCAAATACATATGTTTCTCCTAAACTAATCTCTAAACAGATAGATATTTTTTTTATTTGCAATAGGGGCAAATAGATTTTTTTGTGTTTTGTGTTTTCACTTTCCTGGGCTTCCCCTTTCCCCCCTAGCAATTCCAACTCTAGTTAGAAACTATGCAATGATGTAAGTCCTCCAATTTCTATGCCCATTCATATAGTTCGTCCAACTGTAATTACAATTTAGATGCTTCATGCATCTATTGGGCAGTTTTATTTTGAGGTGCATGGTATAATAGTACATTGAGATATATGATTTGATATATTAACAATTCTAAATTGAAGGAGCAGTAGTCAGAGTTGGAAAAGCTATGAACATTTTGTTGTTTGTATCTGCAAGTATCTAGTGACTTTGACTGTTTTCAAGAAAAAATAACTAGTTCAGGCCTCATTATTATTTGCATGGAAGACCATCATGAAATTCCAGACCTGTAGACGAGACTGGAAACTCAAAGTAAAACATCCTGGTAAACGTTTTCCAACTACTTCTGGATTATTGACAAGCAATGGATATAGACACTTACGACTGATTTGACACAATTCTTACCTTTTAACACAAATAATATTGCACCTGCCATAAGCACCTGCAGCACCATGGTTATAGGAGAAGCAAGAAATCAATCTGCTTTTAAAAGGCTTGCATTATTATTTTTAATGAATGATAAATACTTACACAGCTATTCAGCTGCTCAGGAATGCAGGTTGCTTTATGTAGGGGCTAGGCTTCCAGGAGAGTTTCAAAAGGAATGGTGAGTTGAAGAACTATGGTCTATACTTGATTTATTTATTCTCCCTTTTCTACTTCCTTTCTTTTGTGTATCCTGGTTTCCCATTCCTAGTATTTGTAACATGCTCTGGAAGCTCTTTTAGCTAAAGGAGGTTTCACATAAGAAATTGATCAAACCAACAATCGTTTTTTCAACAACAGAGAAGCTTACTCAAAATGATTCAGGCAAATGCCATTCAGACACCCATGGAAATAATTCCCTTGATGAACAAGTTATAAGACTTATGGAAATGCTGATGATTTTAAAATTACGGATTTCTTTAATACTATTTAACTACTATTGCTTATAAATTAAATACTTTGGACTATGAAATTAATTTTAGCAACAGGGAAGTACTGTAACTGGGTAATATATGTAGCTAAACATTTCAAATTTGAACTACAAGTTTGATTTAAGACTGTGGAACATATGCAAAATTATTCTGAAAATTTACTTTTAGAGACTGTAATATAATTTATTATGGACAGAGGTTCAGCTGAATAAATAGTTACTGCATTACATTATACTGCATTTATCATAACTCAATATGTGTCATCAAATATATTTCATACAGTGAGAAAGATTTAGAATTTGTTATGATTGTTGTTATCAAATTGTGAATGTGTTAAGATGTGAAGGATACAGATGGTAGTTTTCCAAAACTTTTTTTTTTTTTGAGAGCTGGCATTTAGCACTATGAATATTAAAGAATTGAAAGTGCAACTGGCAGATTGTCAACTTTAATTATTTATACAGTATTCAATCTGTACTAGTGATACTTTAAAGGACCGTTTTTGCTGATGGCAACATTTCTACTTCCTTTTATGGAAGCTGAATTTCACATCAAAGATAATGCCTTGGATCCAAGGATCCAGAATTGGATCTCAGTACATGGGGTGCTTTTATGGAAGGAAGAATGGAAGTAAAGGAAGGGAATTAAGTAAAAATCCATCACCTTCCCTCTTATCAATTTTCTTGCTATTAATATCACCAACTATTTAATCCAATAGCATTCCCAAGGTTGTAATCAGTATAGGAATTCTGATAAATTGGTAGAATCTCCTGAACCACTTTAATTTGGATATGAACTAATGGACAGAGACTAGAACTAGCAAGCTATGTCAAGAAACCATTATCATTATCCAGGCAGGATATCACCAAAATATAAATTACAGTACATACTTAATCTTTTCTGAACCAAGGTATGAATATGAATATCTATAGATAAGAATTCTCTAGATATTCAGATGATAAAAATTACAGATTAATTTTAGTCTTACAAATGAAAGGCTTTACATTGGATCATTGATAAAAACTCTTCAGTCATATCCCAAAGGTCCTTTTTCAAGAGGCAACTGGACTTTTTGGTTTTTAATAATAATAATAATAATAATAATAATAATAATAATAATAATAATAATAATAATAATAATAATAATAATAATAATAATATCAGAGTTGGATGGGACCTTGGAGGTCTTCTAGTCCAACCCCCTGCCCAGGCAGGAAACCCTACACCATTTCAGACAAATGGCTATCCAACATTTTCTTAAAAATTTCCAGTGTTGGAGCATTCACAACTTCTGCAGGCAAGTCGTTCCACTTATTAATTGTTCTAACTGTCAGGAAATTTCTCCTTAGTTCTAAGTTGCTTCTTTCTTTGATCAGTTTCCACCCATTGCTTCTTGTTCTACCCTCAGGTGCTTTGGAGAACAGCCCGACTCCCTCTTCTTTGTGGCAACCCCTGAGATATTGGAACACTGCTATCATGTCTCCCCTAGTCCTTCTTTTCGTTAAACTAGGCATACCGAGTTTCTGCAACCGTTCTTCATATGTTTTCATATGTTTTCTTTGAAGATGTTTCACTTCTCATCCAAGAAGCTTCTTCAGCCCTCAGATTTCCAGAAAAATTGCAGACTACAAAAATTGCAGACTACATTTGCGCTTTAGTTTGAGATGCAGACAACACAGACTCATCGCCTAATAGCCTGAGCCTGTTTTCAACAGTAAAGGGACACAGGGCAGAAAACATCCTGCAGAAAGCACAGGTCCAACTTCTCAATGAAAGAATAGGACATATTAATTTTACTATGGAAGTTTTGAAAGAGAGAGTAGAACACAAATTCCAAGAGCTGAAATCACTTCTACCAACAGAGGTATTGGAACAGATCACAGAATTTATAAAAAAGGCATAACTAACACAACACAACATCTTCAATCATATGTTACAGAGGATGCTTACAACTGGGAAGATTCTGGAAACCATCCACAAGAATCCGGACCATCTTAATCTGTCTATTTGCTCCTAATGAAGTCTCATGCTACCATTCATCTCATCTGGGCCAGGAAAATATCTGAACAGGGGACACGTTTCAGTAAAAAAATGCCCTTCCATATCCCATCAATCCAGCTATATGCTAAACCCACCTCATCTAATGGTTGTATACAGAAGAGGCAATCACTAAGTGTCATCTTTAAAATATATATAGATACAATTTAGATTCTTGATTTTAATGACTGGTTATGTGATTTTTGAAATCATTTTTTAGACATTTGGATAAAAAGCAAAAACACTGATCTAGCTATTTATTTTAGTGGCTTATAGCTACTGGGGACAAAGTCTCAACAGAAAGGACAGTACGAATCTATGAATCTGGAATCAAGATGTTAGTGAGAGGGAAAAAAACAATTATAATGAACTCTGTGCTAGATCTGTGGGCATTTTTGCAAACTATGGTCGTTATAATATATGCTGTCCTTTTGAAATATGTTTCCTTTAGCCCAGGGGAACTAATCCAGCCATTGGATAAGAGAAGAAAAGAGAAGAAAAGCTATGAGAAGATTTCATTGAAGGATTCATTCCCATAGCATTCAAGTGAAATGTTTGTTTGTTAGTTAGTTAGTTTGTTTATTTCATCAAGCATGTATTTTATAACAGATACAAGTGTAAACATAATTATAAATACATGTAAAGGATAAAAGAAATATAAAAGAAAACATTTGGACAGGGATGGTAGGCACGCTGGTGTGCTTATGCATGCCCCTTACAGACCGCTTAGGAATGGGGTGAGGTCTACAGTAGACAGTCTAAGATTAAAGTTTTGGGATTTGGGGAAGAAACCAGAGAGTCAGGTAGTGCATTCCAGGTGCTGACAACTACTGAAGTCATATTTGTTATCCTTACATCTGTGTGATACTGTCAGTACATCTGTATGGTTATTCATTTCTTAATGCAAGTAGTAAAATAAAGCAATAAAACTGTAAGGCAAATATTTTTCTCATTGACTCCCTAGTGTAGGAAAGAAATTACCCCTTATTACTCTCCTAACTACTACCTGAAAGATCAATAATAGGACTGTTTAAAAGGTATTGGATATAAGCTGAAGATATTGTATTGATATTTCTCCAAGGAGTCCTGTTGATGGTGCCTTGGGGAAGTGGCTTCTTGAAGTTGCAACCAGCTTACCACAGGAAGCACGAATAATTCAGAAATTCTTGGTCCCAAGAAATATTAATAAGCAAATATTTTCCTTCAAAAATACAATGTGAGGAATTATTTGTTAAGTTTAAACGTGTTCAGTGACATGGAAGCAAATATTTCTAAACACAGTCTTCCTAAACTGATTTGTATTTGCTTGAACATATGAGTAGAGTATTTCACCACATATAGGAAGTATTTCTTCTATATGGGTTTTGACCTCTATCAATTGGAAACCCTGAATTATTTTAATGATTTAAGATCATCTGTGTTTTAATCAATGCAAGATTAAGGCTAGCAACTGCATTTCTTCTGCTTTTCAGATATCCAGGCACTTTTAGAAAACACTAACCTTCTTTGAATTTTATTAGTTGGGACAGTTGGACCCTCATTGTCGGAAATAAAGCATTTCAGGTAATAAGAAAACTAAATTTAAAGAACTCTGAGCTAAAAAGAAACTGCAATGCAAGTCATGTGGTATAAAGATACAATGGTGTTTGTTTGTTTTTTCATTCAGGCAATTATGTAATGTTTATGACGGGCAAAAAATCATTAGGTGCATTTTTTGATATCAAGACAATGCATTTGTCTCATTTCTTGGAAGTGTTAACAAGATGTGTTTTGGAAGGAAGTTGTAACTTTAGACATGGATTACGAAGACAGCTACGATTTGGCATACTCAGTATTGTTCTGTGTTACAGTATTTCTCAGAAGGTAGTGAAACATAAATATGTCTCCATGCATTTACACTGGAGACATTTTTAAAATAATTTCCAGTAAATATAACTAGTGCAGACATAATAATGGAATATGGTGGGTTTTAGAAAAATGTTCCAGTCAGAACTATTATTGTAGAGCTGTTGGTTCCCCCCCCCACCACCCTGTTGCCCGTGTGCTTAAAGTAGTGATTCAACTACAAGCATATGGAACCTGTAGCACAAACAGTGGCAAGCAATGAGGCACGTCACAGCATTCATTATCTTGGGCATTTATGGGCAGTTACAGGAAAAGGAAAAAGGTCATCCTTGCTTGTTTGGACCAAGTGTTTATTTATTTTATTGATCAAAGTTTAAAATCATTTTCTCCCTCAAGAAGCACCCTGGGCAGTATACAAATATATATATATTTATATATACACACACACACACACACATACATACATATTAAAAAGGCAAGGATGAGCTAAAAATTATAATTAAAAGGTGGTGATGTTTTCAGGGTGTTAAAAGCCCCATAGCTGCATTCTCCCCGTCAACACCAAGTAAGGTCATAGAATCATGTTTTCATATCCTTCTGAAAGGCCAGGAGAGTGAGGGCCCTCTTCACCTCTAGATGAAGAATGTTCCACAGGGCAGGGACAATGGCTAAGAAGGCTAAAGTAGGGAATGTCTTGGTCAGCAAAATAGTCTGTTGATTAGCTCTTGATCATGGCTGAGGTAAGTGATATCATCAGGGAAGATGCCAGAAAAGGACTGGCAGAACCAAGGGAAGGAGTAAAAGGCTCAGCTTAGAATCGTTATGTAGTCCTAAAAAAACTAAATCCAACCTCCTTTGATTGTCATTAAGTCTTATCTACCTCTAAACAGGTACTGACTATTAGTTGAAAAGATTCCTGTGCATAGGTTTTTAGAAATAAATCCATTTGAACCTTCACATGTGAACCAAGCTTTTCATGCCTGACAAATTGCTAGCCAAGCCATCAATGTACACATGATCAATACAATAGCTACTTGGATGATAGTTCTGTAATTTTCATTCTCTCCCTCTCTCCGTCCATCTCTCCCTCCCTCCTTCCCTCCCTCCTTCCTTCCCTTCGTGTCCCTCTCTCTCTCCCCACCTCCTTCTCTCTCTCTCACACAAATACACACATTGATTTCTGGAATTCACTGACTTGGCTTTCTCCTAGTAAATCAGTTTCTCTGGTGTACCTCCTCCTTGAAAGCATCTGTTGCACCATAATCTCTTGACTCATGTACAGTACATCTATGGATATACTGTATGTTTTTCATTTCTTAGGACTAAGATCTTTCTGTCTTTCTGCCTGTGTCTGTGTACTCATTATTGCATTTCTGCTTTCATTTATATATTGAATGTTGCATATTCTCATCATCAATATTGTTTGATAAAATGAAATTAGAAAATATATACTGATACCTTCCTTTTGCTCTTTACTAATAGTGTAATGGAAAGTCAGGATAGATCTCATACAGTTAATATATCTTGGAGGAAAAAAATAACACCTAACTCTCATAAAGAATATTTGCTTTCCATTGCATGACAGTAATGCTCTAATTATATTGAACTATTTGTTATCTTTATTATTATTGCTTTTAATGATCTCTGGTAGTTAATTTATTTTACACAAGGTGAAAAAATGGATTGCTCAAAAACATTTTTTTCATGAGCCCCATGCAACTAAAAGCATTAAAAAAAAAGGTTAGTTAGAATGGCTTTACAACTATGTGACAATTGATTAAAAAATAATCCCTAACTGTAAGAATGATTATGACTTTTGCAATATCTATTATATAACATGAAAAAGCAGCTCTGGTTCAGTTAGAAAGATATCTGTTTTAAGCTTTGCAACTAAGCTTAAAAATGTCAAGCAATAGGCTCAGAATAGATTCATTTCATATAAAGTGTAGTATGGGCTATAATAATTGCAATGTCTATTTTGCTTAAGATAATTTCTATTAGCTTTTTTATTATTATTATTATTACTACTACTGTCAAGAGTGCTCTGTAAGTTGCCATGAGAACTTTCTCAACAGCCTACGTAGTATCGTTCTCTTAATACAGGTTTTCTCTAAATAGCAAATGAAAAATAATTTACACTACCAAGTGCTACTAAATAGTACTATTGCTAGGCCTCCTTTGGGTACAGGCATTTTTCATTATTTGCAGATTCCCTATTTGCAAATTTGCCTATGTTAAAATTTATTTATAAACTGAGACATGTGATATGTTTGGGGATAATTTGCAGATATGTGCAGGGTAGTTAAAATGTTGCTGCTCTCACATGTCTTCTCTGGTGTTCTTGCTGATTAAAATGGCCCACAAGTTTAGTGTGTCTAAGCAAAAGAGGTTGTGATGTGCTTCATAGAGAAAATATTATGCGAGATAAGCTTTGTTCATGCATGAGTTACAGTGTTGTTGGCTATGAGTCATGGGATGATGACTGATAATAAAAGCATAGGGAACAGTGCTGTTGTGAGGGTGAAAGCCAACAATGAAAGTCATGTTATGTAGGCTCAGGACAATTTAAACTCTTTCTTGGCTAGTGCTGGTTGGCTTGCATATTTGAAAAGATAATATAGCATAAAAAGGTTAAATTTGTACCATTTCTTGAGATAGTCCAGATAAAAAGCACAAACCAACAATATGAACACTACGTTTAATGTAAAGTTATGGTAACAGAATCTTTCAAGTCTATAATCATCTTTACTTTTAGTTTCCAGAAAACTAAGAGGTCCATTTTGATATGCTTCCCATAGTTCTTTTCTATTTCTGGACTGAAATAGTTTTTGCATGATAGTTATCTTGTTTACAGCTGTTCCTCCTGTCTCCATTGATCATTCTTATAAACCATCACAACATGCAAACTCTGCAGATCAGAAAACTGCAAAAGAATTTAAAGAGTATCCAATAAGTGTTATACAAGAAAATAGTTAAGTGAAAAGAACAGGTTTTCAACATTGAATGACCAAATGGACCGACACAATATAAATAACTTACAAAGACCCTAACTTTAAATCTTTCAAGACTGTACAACCTTACTATTCCATGTGAATGCCAAGACAACTTTAGGTGCATGCCCTAATGATAAAGAAAGCCCCAAATCCACAAACCAGAAAAACCAGTTGTGGGGTTGTTTTACCCCAGAATGCTATGAAGAATTAGAAAATGCCCACCCGAACACAGAAGCTCTTTTCATGCCCTCAAAAACTATGTCTCTTATCCAATCCCTTGGTCAGGGCATTATAAAACCTTTTAAGGCACAGTACACAAGGGAGTTTTATAACAAGGCTTGCAAGGCCCTCTGTGCCAGCAAGGAAACATCATGATGGAATATTAAAGGTCAGTCACTATATGCTCTTTCATTGATTATACTGGCATAGCCTGTTTTGGTTTGCATGCTATTGTCTCCTCAACTTGGGTAAACTGAGAGATATCATAGCTACTGTGTGTGAGTCTGTGATTAAAACCGGAAGCAGGACAATGTGCATTGTCTGTCAAATAACTGAAAACGGCTTCAATAATGTGAAAGAAGATGTGGAGGAAATTTTTTGGGAAAAGATAATAAAATCCACCAATGGATACCTGGACAAGATGACAAAATAATGACAAGATGGTGGCTCAGCAGACAAAGGCTATCTGTTATTAACACAGCTGCTTGCAATTACTGTAAGTTCAAGTCCCACCAGGCTCAAGGTTGACTCAGCCTTCCATCCTTTAGGTAGGTAAAATGAGGACCCAGATTGTTGGGGGCAATAAAAGTTGACTTTGTATATAATATACAAATGGATGAAGACTATTGCTTAACACTGTAAGCCGCCCTGAGTCTTCGGAGAAGGGCGGGATATAAATTCAAATAAAAAAAAATACAAAAATAAGGCATTATTTTAGTAATGATGACTATAGAAATGGAATTTTGCTTTGGAAAAAAAAAATTTCAATAACATTAAATGTGACCCTATGCTGAAACAGAGCCTCAGAGCTTCAATTTTTCAAGCCAGTTCTGAAGGGAAAATCACCAAAAGCTTCAACAAGTTGCAAGAACTAAATTCATGAGATACTGTAGAACTGTCAGATGTTGAGATGCCACCCTTGCAGGCATCATCAGCTTTTTTTAAAAAAATAATTTTATTAATAGAATAGAGTAGAGTAGAGTAGAGTAGAGTAGAGTAGAGTAGAGTAGAGTAGAGTAGAATCGAATCGAATAGCTTTATTGGCCAAGTGTGATTGGACACACAAGGAATTTGTCTTTGGTGCATATACTCTCAGTGTACATAAAAGACAAGATACATTTGTCAAGAATCATAAGGTACAACACTTAATGATAATCATAGGATACAAATAAGAAATCAGGAAACAATATCAATGGTAGTTTTAATTAGAATAGTAAAAACAAATACAAACTATATTCAAAGAAAAAAAAGAATAATGTTTAAGGAAAGAAAAGAAGAAGAAAAGATAAGTGGCTTCTGATCTTCATAACACATAGGAAATTGAACAACTCTTCACTCTCTATAATGTTATAAACAAATATCTCTTCTTCCCATAACTTATCTGTATGCAAATCAATAAATCATCAACTTTTTAGTCTGGTGTCAGCAAAAAGTCTGTAAAGTGCTGACAAAGCTTTATGAAAACATGCCTTATTTTAAACTTGGTAGTAAAATAATACCAAATAGTAAAATGGTATTCACAGCTACCATGACTTTACCGTATATCAAATGGTGTGGCATTAAAAAAATGTGGATAAATAGATACGATGTAATTAAATATAGTTCAATCCTACATATGTTTTCTGCAAAGCATGTCTCCTACTGGCTTCAAAGTGACTTAACTCCTCATAACTGTGCATAGGATATTTAAGAACCAGAGGCTGGGAAGTCAAACAGTCATGGTGTAAATTGAATCTCCCCACTGAGGAAAAAGCAAGAAGTCAAAATTTAGAAAGGGATATATACTCAAGTCCTTTTTGAAGTTCCCATATAAATATCTGTATCTGTGTTCTGTGCCAGAAAAGCCTTTAGATTCAGACTGTTTCTAGTGTCTGACCTATTCCAAAGCATAAGATGAAGCCATCATTATTAATTGTTCTATTAGTTACTTAATTAATTAGTTAATTTAAAAAAAAGCAAAATGGGGCTGGGGAACAGCCCCATTAACTTCTAGGTTTTTTGTATTGATCAGAGCTGTCAGTATGAGAAACTGTCTTTGGTCAGCAAGCAACTCATGTTACTCCTATAATTTTCATAGTCATGAAATCTGCTATGGAAACTAAACACAGGGATACATTATTATTATTATTTTTAATGTGGCAGCATTCACTTTAGCATTCATTTTGCAATTCCTCTTGAAAGGTGCAACTAATTATAGCAGAGTTGAATTTAAAGTTAGAAATAAAATAGCAGTTGCGATTACAGGAAAATTGGGGCTTGATGCAGGAAACAAAACAGGAAACAGTCTGATAATTCAAAGGTAGGTATGATAAAAGAGAAATATCAGCCAGAGAAAGAAAATATAAAAAGAAGGACCACCTATATAGAACGAATGGAAAAAAAGCTGATGCTGTGCATGAACATTTCATTACGGAACTACAATTAGATATTCTGGAAATTAAAATTAAACAGGTTCTAAAAAGAATAGCTCATGACTAAGCAGTAGAGATTGACGAAATAAAATTTGAACTTTTTAAAATGTTACAGTGATAACATTTGCAATTTATAAGCAGGTGTGGAAAACTAGCTCATGAATTGGAAAAGATCTCTTCCAAAATCCAAAAAGGGGCAGTGTTTAAAGAATATTCAGACTACTGATCAATTGCATTTACCTCATATGTCAGTAAGGCAATGCTTAAGATTTTACATTTCAGATTTCAAATATAGAAATAGCACTTAGACTTATATATATCACTTCATAGTGCTTTACAGCCCACTCTAAGTGGTTTACAGAGTCAGCATATTGCCCCCCAAAATCTGGGTCCTCGTTTTACCGACTGATAAACTACCAGATATACAAACCAGATTTGAAACTGGCATGGACTCTCCAGATTACATTGCTGATTCCTGGTGGATAATAGAAAAAGCTAATGAGTTTCAAAAAGACCTCTATTATTGGCTATACAAAGCTTTTTTACTGTGTAGGCCATAACCAATTCTGAAGTGGTCTTAAGAACATGGTTATACTAAATCATTTCATATTGAAAATATTGTATAATGATCAGGAAGTAATAGCTGGAACAGCATATAAAGCAAATAACTGTTTACAAATTACAAAAAAGAGTATTTCAGAATTGTAAACTGGCATCTTATCTATTTTATTTAAACAAGGAATGTACTTTGAGAAACACTGGACTAAGTAATATATAAATTGGCATTAAAATTGGTGGGAAAAATAATGTCAGAAATGCTGATGATAACACTTGGATTGCTTAAAGAATCTCATGTTAAAGATAAGAGAGCTGAAAAGCCTCTTCTTTCTGCTGCAGAATATATTTAAAAAAGAAAAGAGATTAAAACTATGGCAATAGTTAATTCCAACCCAATGCACACAAAAATAATTGTTAAAGTGGTACCAGACTTTATGTTCCAAAATATTCAATCATTTAAAGGAATGGTAGCCATAGCTATGAAATAGAGAGACACCATTACAATAAAAAATTCTACATCAAAATATATCAGAGAATAGAAAGATTGTACTGACAACAAAGATTTGTGTTGTCAATGGCATGGTTTTCCAGTTGCAACATGTTGTGAAGGATGACTCATAAGAAAAGCTGAATGAAGAAAAATCCAATCCCCTTTTTATATTTGTTCTTTTTGTCTTTCAGTTTACCAGAGAATTCTTTGTGCAGCCATGCTGGTTTTTTTTGACATTTCTTATTTTTCCTTCTTCATTGGAACTGTGCTAAAGTGGGCTTTTATAATCTCACTTTTCAAAGTTTCCAAAACTTCTTGGATTGTTTTCCCTTGAGGATTCTCATCCATGGAATCCTTCCCAATTCCCAATTATTGAAATCAGCTCTCTTAAAGTCCGAGACTCTATTTGACTTTGTTCTATTGCTTGTGCTTGGATAATGTTGATCCTTATATTGCACTGTAACTTTCACCCAATGTTCAATGCCTTCTATCATGTCATCTCTATTAGTGGGAATTAAGCCCAGTATGTCTGACCCTCTCATTTTCTTCTCTACTTTTTGGGAGAGAAGTTGTCTGCTAGGTTTGTCAGGAATATGTATGATCTTCCATTAGTTGCAAAGTTTATCTCCCAGATTGTCTCTCCTAAGTGTTAGCTCTGCTTCAAAATTTCAACTTGTACAAGAGCAATTTTTTTGGTAAAAATGCAAGGTTTAAAAAAGAAACATTTAAGTGAATGAAAAAATAAATATGTTATGTCGGGAAATAAATCATATGGGGAAAAAGGAGATCAAGCAGGAACTGAAATGTAGTGGCCATGAGGAAAATAAGAGAGGAACAAATCTCAGCCTCTTCATCTCTTCATGTAATCATCCAAATGTGTGAAGACTCATACATGCATGCTGGCTTTTTCCTTCCTTTCCAAATTTTGCAAATTTAAATAGCAGGAATTCTTGTAGCCAAGGACAAAATTTCTATTGAGTCTCTCTTTAGCAAGACTAATTGAAAGGGAAATGAATAATGTTACAGAATTTTCAACAGCTGGATTACTTTCAGTTTAGAACCCAGTTTATCCTTCAGTTTATTAATGCAGAGATTGCTTTAATTTTTTTTCCCCATCGCCCCTGCTCTAAATCAGTGGCTGCCTGCCTGTTTCCCAGACAACTGAGGAATGTGCAGGTGTCTTTTCCAACTGTCTCTGGAATTGTTATCTGGCTCTGAACAGACCATTACAGCTTTATTTATGCTGTTCTGAACACATCTAACACAGAAAGATCTACTTGCTTTTAATCCGAGAGTATTTGGTCCATTGCTGAATTGTAGTGCTATCCAGGCACCCTTGAGTCAGCAGAAAACTATACTGGCTATACTAAACTTTGTGGTCCTCACTGACACTTGCTATCTTCTCTCACTTCCTTTTGTTTTGGTTGCAGCATTTATCTATTGCCCTAAGAGATTCAACCCTTTAAACCTGCCTTTGGATGGTAGTGAGGGGTTAAATCAGAGGTGGTAGTCAGAAGGTTCTGACCCATCCAGAGAATGGGTAGTGGAAATTTTGAGTAATTCAGAGAATTGGTAAATATCACCTCTCATTGGCCCTGCCCCCTTCTATTGTCTGCCTCCTGAGTCCCAGCTGATCAGGAGGAAATGGAGATTTTGCAGTATCCTTCCCCTGGAGTGGGGTGGAATGGAGATTTTACAGTATCCTTCCCCTGCCATACCCACCAAGCCACACCCACAAAACCGGTAGTAAAAAAATTTGAATCCCACCACTGGGTAAAATGCTACTTTAGCACTGATACAAGTCCTAAAGGACAACTTTCTCCTGCCCCAGCCAAGGATCAGATAAAGGCAACATCATAGGGACATGGCTGAAAATTATTCCTGTTCAGGACTCTACATCCAGGCATGATATCAATACCTGCTTTACTTTCATGCTGAAAAGCAATATGGACTGACTGACTGACTGACTGACTGACTGAATGAATGACTGAATGACCAAATTGCTGCACATTCATGTCTAAACCCAGAAATGAGACAATGACATCCAATTGAGTCCAATCCTTTATATGCCTATACCTAATGGGCAGAATTTTGCTAAACTAAAGCTATAACTTTCTACGCTACATTCTTAGATGTTCCCTGAACCTTTTCCCCCTTCCCCCTTCCAGCTCAGGACTGTGCAGTCTCTTGACTGGGGTCTCTTACTGGAAAAGCTACATTTTCTAAAACTTCCCACTCTGATACTACACATTCCATCACATTCATGAGGAGAAACTTGGATCCATCCCCTACAAGTTCTGAGAGGGGTAACTTTCAGAAAAAGATATGAAAAAATGCTTATGTGCACTGTTTTCTCAAGAACATTTTTAAACCTCTTGCAAACTAATCTCTTGTAATAAATTGATGATATACTGAAGGAAGTAACCAGCAGGAGACACAAGAACCTGTATGAACTGCTGATTCCAGGGAAAGTAGGACTGAGCTGCACTAGCAGGATTTATGGTTTTAAATTTATATGTGAGCATAGTTCAGCATCCTAAAGGAAATTAACCTTCACCATCTTTGGAATGGTAGATTCTGAAGCTGAAGCTCAAATACTTTGGTCACCAAAGGAGAAGAGATGACTCATTGGAAAAGTCCCTGAGGTTGGGAAAGATTGAAGGCAAAAGGAGACAGGGTCGGTGGAGCATAAAATGTTATATAGTGTCATCAATGCAACAATTTACACATGAATATGTGCAAATTCCAGAAGACTGGATTGCTAAAATCCATGGGTCATGAAGCATCGCACATGACTTAAGGACTGAATAACAAATAGTTCAACAATTAGGTGTTTTACATGCAATATAACATGAATATAATATTATATTGCATGTAATATACATGCAACTAAACATACAACTAAAATACAAGCTGGATGGATACGACCTAACAGAAGACCCTCACTCTGTGAAAGACCTTGGAGTACTCATTTCAAATGATCTAAGTGCCAGAGCTCACTGTAACCGCATTGCTAAAAAAGCATTAAGAGTTATTAACCTAATTTTGTGTAGTTTCTTCTCCGATAAAATTGAACTGCAAATTAGGGCATTAAAAACTTTTGCCAGACCAATTCTTGAACACAGCTCATCTGTCTGGAACCCACACTGCATATTGGACATTAATAGAATAGAATAGAATAGAACAGAATAGAATAGAATAGATTTTTTTATTGGCCAAGTGTGATTGGACACACAAGGAATTTGTCTTGGTGAATATGCTCTTGAACCAGTCTAGAGATATTTCACAAGAAGAGTTCTCCACTCCTTTGCTCAAAACAAAATACTTATGCTACCAGACTCGAAATTATGGGCTTAGACAACTTAGAACTTCACCATCTTTGGTCTGACCTAAGCATGTACATAAAATCATCTGCTACAATGTCCTACCAGCCAATGAATACTTCAGTTTCAACCAAAACAATACAAGAGCACACAATAGATACAAACTCATGGTAAACCGATCCAAACTAGATTGCAGAAAATACGACTTCAGTAACAGAGTTGTCAACGCCTGGAATGCACTACCTGACTCCATGTTTTCTTCCCCAAATCCCCAAAACTTTAACCTTAGACTGCCTACTGTAGACCTCACCCTGTTCCTAAGAGTTCTGTAAGGGGTGTGCATAAGCGCACCAGCATGCCTACTGTCCCTGTCCTAATATTTTCTTTTATTTGTATCCTTTACATGTATTTATAATTATGTTTATACTTGTATCTGTCATAAAATACATGCTTGAAATAAAAATAAATAAAAAATAAATAAATAATACAAATCAGTAACATATGAAAGTTGACAAACAGTATCCCAGATATTCTAATCAAGCCCCCATTTTCTTCAGTCTATTTGAAGTAGAAAATGCAACTTCTATTTCAGAAAGCCTATATTTAGGTGCATTTAAGGTTTCTGAAATACATGCATGGCACTGAATAATTTTATATGTGTAGGGGAGACCACTTACAACTTTGACCTGGGCTACAAAAAAGAAGTTAGAACACCACATGTAGCTTGTGTGACTTTCAAGCATGAGAAGCAAATGTATGATTCAATCAGGAAAAGGTAGCTCTCTTAAAATTTAATCTCTTATGCATACAGCACTTCCTAATGAGTCCACCAGGAATAAACAAATTAGTCTCCAGGATGTATCATGCATTAATCAGACAAATAGTATTATGAAAGGTGAAAGATTTGAAAATTAGTTCTAAATTCAATGCTTACATTAGGAAAAAAAATGGGATGTAGGAAAAATAATGGTGCAATGAAAATGTCAGTTTGTGCCAATTCAAGTTAAATCAGCTGCAGTTTATCCCACAGTTATTTAATTTATTATCATCTGCGTATGAACACTACCCAGCCTTCTCTCAAGAAACACAATTAGAACACAGGAAGTGAAGGAAACATCAAAATGTAATTTCTTATTCAACGCTCTATGAAAGCAATACATTAAAACTGATTCACAAAGCAAGTTACACGTTGCCTATATTGAAATAAACAGGATTAAATTCTTTTGAAATATCTTTAGTGCTTCCTTATCCAATAACAAAACTGCTATGAAAACACCAACCCAAAGCACTCTACAGAGAATGGATAGAAATTTCAGTTCTGAAACTAATAAATTGACGTTTCTTGGGTCCCCCCCCCCGCTTTCTCTAATTCAAGCAAAAGAAAACGTATTCATGTTAACAAGGTAATGGAGCCTTGGATTTTAACCTTCTCAAGCATTGTTAGGAAATTTCTAATATAAATCAGGTCACAATTGTCATTTTCAGAAATGTTGCTGCTTTGTGGAAATTGTCATAGCTGGATATCTTTGAAGAAAAGCAAACAGATGGGTAAAGAACAGAGAAGCTGATTGCTGCCCTTGGTCTTTGAACACAATCTTTAGCGCAGCACTCAAAAAAGGAAGAAGCACCTGGGCTTAAATGAAATTGGATTTAATGCAGTTAATACGATTACACCCCATATATTTACCAACTGCTTATTACTCAGGGGCAACCTTTGCTGAGCCCAAGGACATATGCTGTGCAGGTTGTTCACCTCTGTTCGATGCGAAGCCAAAATTCAGTACTGAAAGAAGTTGGTCGGTTAGCATTAAGGAGATATTACTCATTCCTCAATGATGCTACATCTTCTTGTCTTTGTTTATAGGAAATCAATCTTCACTGTGTACTCCAGCAGTTTAGCTGTATGTTGTGACCTGGATTATCATCAACCAGAAGGGGGAAAAAATGCAATGTTTATGTTGTGACTATCCCATCCCCTTGCCCTACTTTTTAGGTTTATTCATTTGAAGTTGCCAAACTAGGGAATTAATCTTAAACTCTACTCACCTTCCTTTTTTAAACAACAACAACAAAACAGAATTATGGCATTAGCCACTTCAACTCAGCCACTATTTTGTAAAAGGGAAGCAAAAAGGGCACAAGATTCTTAAGTTAATGTTAAGTTTAAAACCTATAATTGAATTTTAAAATCTATAATTGAGAAGAACAAGTGTCTCTTAAATAGTTTACTGGATTGCTGAAAGACCTTTTTATTTAAAGGCAATTTTTAAAGGATCAATTCTATCCTTTAGATTTTTCTTAACTAGTTGATGATTCTCCCATCATGGCATGAATACTTTCTCTTGCTTTCTATGGAAATAAAAAACAACAACAAGTAAATCTAAGGATAAAATAAAGGAGTATATAATCTATGAAAATCCCCTGGGGACATAACTTTGTGATTATAATGTCCCTTGAAGATCTAATGTGACAGAACACATCAGGAAGTCTTCATCCCATTATCACCTAGCCATTTCTTTTATTCCTTGATTTGTCAGTCTGAACATCACTGTATAAATCTAATTTGCTTGATGACAGAATGCCTACAATTTCATATGTATATATTTCTGTTTTTCAAATTATATACTTCTAATTGGGGTGAAATTCAGCAGGTTGTGACAGGTTCTGGAGAACCGGTAGCGGAAATTTTGAGTAGTTTGGAGAACCAGCAAATACCATCTCTAGCTGGCCCCAGAGTGGGGTAGGAATGGAGATTTTGCAATATCCTTCCCCCAGGAATGGGGAGGGAATGGGGATTTTATAGTATCCTTTCCTTGGAGTAGAGTGTGAATGGAGATTTTGCAGAATTCTTCCCACAGAGTAGGGTGGGAATAGAGATTTTGCAGAATCCTTCCCCTGGAGTAAGGTGGAAATGGGTATTTTGCAGTATCCTTTCCCTAGAGTAGAATGGAAATGGAGGTTTTGCAGTATCCTTCCCCTGGAGTAGGGTAGGAATGAAGATTTTGCAGTATCCTATCCCTGGAGTGGGGAGGGAATGGAGATTTTGTGGTATCCTTCCCCTGCCACACCCACCAAGTCATGCCCACAGAACCAGTAGTAAAAAAGTTGAATTCCACCACTGCTTCTATTTCTTAGGCTTTGGGATAAATAAAATGTGAGGACCATGGAATGAAAAACAAATGAAATAAAAATGTAAGAAAAATAAGAAACTTTGTATTTGGCCTTGGATGTCAGCACTAGTGATGGTGCAAACTTTGAATGGAAGAAAAGTATTGGAAAATGACTATTGATCATTTATGCAAACTATTTAATTCTATTCAGAGTTAACACAAGATATAAAAATTGCACCTAAATCTTGTCTTCAAATAGATTGATTTTTTCTCTATTTTGTTTGTGCTAAATATCAATATTATTATATTTACAAATGCTTATCCAATATGCTAGTTGGCAGAAATTTATTTGTTTTTAAAATCATTTTTAAATGGATTGATTTGAATAAAACAAAACTGAGACACTCATGACCAAACATAATCATGACCAACCAGTTCAAATGTCCATTGACTCCTTTATGCCATTTTTCACAATGTCCAACTTGAATGCTATTATTAGAAGCATTTAATTCAGTCTTGTGTTTCTGATCATTGTAATATTTTTGTTGCAATTAATCATAGGCCTATTATATATACATCATTATACTGAATGTACCCTTTTGTGCATGTGTGTATTCACACATAAACACACAATTTACTCTCCTCCTTGCTTTCTACGGTGTATAATATATTTACTTTAAAGTCCATCTTTTTATCACCTTGTTCATTCTTTTTCTTTAATTTAAATTTTTATTAGACAAATTTCAACTTTAAAAACCACATTTTCATTCATTACAGCATTTCAATATTGATATTACTTGTATTGACATAATTTCTAACTATATAGAGTACTATTCTAAGTATTATATAATCATTTAATTGTCTACTTTTAGGTTATACTAATACTAAATAATTATAAATATATACAGTATTTTCTCATTTTAATATTCATATATTACATATTCCTCGTATAGCAGATTTATGTCTATTTTCTAACCAATTATACCATATATTACAGATTTTATAATATTCCGTTTCGTCTCTGTCCTTTAATTCCATAGTTAGCCTGTCCATCTCTGCACACTCAAGTATCTTTCTTATTATCATTACATTAGAGGGAGTGTTGTCTTGTTTCCAGTTTTGAGCAAAAGCAATTCCTATCTAATTCCATTATTTTCTTTCTTTATGTGTATAAAATACAAAGCTTCTTATTCAATTCCATTTTCCCCTTTAACATTTATTGAGGGTTTTTTAAATATATAAATCTGTGATCAATTGATGCATACAACTAGCCACAAATATATTACACCTAATGCACAATATGTCAGCTCCTCATGTACTTATATGCAAAGATATGGTACAGGTAAAAAAAAAAAGGAATGGAGTTTATGTTGTGATGATATGCTGCACTTCATCTCTTGTGCCCCTTGCTTTTGGTGAATATCATGTGGAGCATTTAACCATGTTTCCTGGTTTTGATACCAAGAAAATGTGATTTAACGATCTATGAAGTGACTGCTGAAACACAAAATCAGTGGAATTAAGTTCAGTGAAGCCACATGGTTGTTTTTACATTTAAACCAATACAGATGGTGACTGCTATCATACCTACCTCTTGTGAGAAAGCTTATGACAAATCTGAACCAAACAAAGCAGAGGAGCAACACACTGTCTTAAAGGTATATATTGTCAAAATCATGATTATTTTAGTCATAATGCATGGCTGTGAAATATGACACCATCAGAGAATGGAATCAATGATTTTGAATTGTGATGCTTGTTAAAATTATGTGGAATATGTTAGAATGCAAGAGTAATCAATAATATCCTTGTGAATAGTTGTTCATCAGGCCATGAATAGTTGGAAAGAACTGACCAACACCTTTATTTGAGTGAGAATTCTGCCTCAAGAACTTGAGTCACCAACATCTATCTATCTATCTATCTATCTATCTATCTATCTATCTATCTATCTATCTATCTATTTTATGATAGATACAAGTATATACATAATTATAAATACATGTAAAGGATACAAATAAAACAAAATATTAGGACAGGGACTGTAGGCACGTTGGTGTGCTTATGCACACCCCTTAGAGACCTCTTAGGAAGGGGGTGAAGTCTACAGTAGGCAGTCTAAGGTTAAAGTTTTGGGGATTTGGGGAAGAAAACATGGAGTCAGGTAGTGCATTCCAGGCATTGACAACTCTGTTACTGAAGTCGTATTTTCTGCAGTCTAGTTTGGATCAGTTTACCATGAGTTTGTATCTATTGTTTGCTCTTATATTGTTTTGGGTGAAGCTGAAGTATTCATTGGCTGGTAGGACATTGTAACAGATGATTTTATGTACTATGCTTCGCCAAAGACGGCCAAGTTCTAAGTTGTCTAAGCCCAAAATTTCGAGTCTGATGGCATAAGGTATTTTGTTGTGAGCAGAGGAGTGGAGGACTCTTTTTGTGAAATATCTTTGGACACGTTCAATTGTATTAATGTCTGATATGCAGTGTGGGTTCCAGACTGATGAGCTGTATTCAAGACTTGGTCTGGCAAAAGTTTTGTATGCCCTAGTTTGCAGTTCAATATTACCGGAGAAGAAACTATGCAAGACATTTCAATTAATTAATTAATTAATGACAGTTCAACATTAATATTCCTGTGAATATCTTCCTTTGTATCCAAAGGATACAATTACCAATTTTTAAAAAGATCATTATTTTAAGAAATCAAAAGGGAAGCCAGAGATTTATTTTATTTATTTATTTATTTATTTTGTCATAACAATATATGTAGGTATCATACAAAAAGATTATATAATATATAAACACATATATGGGTAAATATAAATATGAGGTATAAGCATATATGTATATAGGAAGAAGAAAAGAAAAACAATAGGACAGGAACGGTAGGCACGTTTTGTGCGCTTATGCATGCCCCTTATGGTCCCCTTAAGAATGGGGTGAGGTCAATAGTAGACAGTTTTTGGTTGAAGATTTTAGGATTATGGGAAGAGACCACAGAGTCAGATAAAGTATTCCAAGCACTGATGATTCTGTTACAGAAGTCATATTTTCTGCAATCTAGATTAAAGCAGTTGACATTAAGTTTAAATCTATTGGTTGCTCTAGTATTATTGCAATTGAAGCTGAAGTAGTCTTTAACAGGAAGGACATTACAATAGATGATTCTGTGAGTTAAACTTAGGTCTTGTCGTAGGCGATGGTGTTCCAAGTTTTCTAAGGCTAGGATTTCAAGTCTGGTGGGATAAGGTATTTTGTTGTTTTCAGAGGAATGGAGAACTCTTCTTGTAAAATATTTCTGGACACGTTCAGTTGTATTGATGTCAGAGATGTGGTAAGGGTTCCAAACAGGCGAGCTGTATTCTAGAATTGGTCTAGCAAATGTTTTATATGCTCTGGTTAGTAGTGTGGTGTTTTTGGAAAAGAAGCTACGCAAGATTAGGTTTACAACTCTTAGAGCTTTTTTTGCTATGTAGTTGCAGTGGGCTTTGGCACTTAGATCATTTGACATGAAAACTCCAAGGTCTTTAATGGGAATGGGGTTATCTGTAAGGTAATGTCCATCAAGTATGCACTTAGTGTTTGGGTTCTTTTTTCCTATATGTAAGACTGAGCATTTGCTGGTTGAGATTTGGAGTTGCCAAGTTTTAGACCAAGCGGTTAGATGATCAAGGTCTTTTTGAATGATAGATGTATTGTCTGTGGTGTTAAATAGTTTGACATCGTCAGCAAAGAGAACACAATTACTTGAGATATGGTCAAAAAGATCATTAATGTATAGTATGAAGAGTGTTGGTCCAAGGACGCTGCCTTGAGGGACGCCACTCTTGACAGAATGCAAAATGAACTGCTTATCTCAAACTTTGTTGACACAAAATGTAGTCTGGGCTCTGCATATATGCCAGACACATTCATAGAAATTAAAAAGACATAAAGTCTACAGTAATACTGTCACCTGTGTAAAGAAATTGCCAACCCAAAGATAAAGTAAGTTGAGGTTGGAAAGAGTATTCTGGGAGTGAAGAGTGGGAAGCAACTACATTAATTTGTGTTTAGATGAACAAATGTTCCTTCATTTTCCATAATGACTTGTCTCTTGTGTTGGAATCAGCAAGCAATCCCATTTTCATCTGGCGAAGTTATTATGAATACTGTCCAAAATTCAAAAGACAGAATTCCTACCAGGACCCACATTTCAAGGTAACAGTCATTCAGATCAACTGGAGTTCTCAGACTGGAATTTCTGAGAAAACTTCATAGATGGATTCACAACGAATAATTATTATTATCAGGATTATTGTTTTTGTTTTGTAAATATTCGAGCACTGAATTGACTCAGATGGGTTCTGAAATTTCCTTAAGATTCCCAAGCACTACACATTGTAAATGGCATTGGACAGTCTTGATTTTCAGCACTGTTTTTCCCCACTTAGTGCTTCACATCCCATCTTCTTTTCTAGGTAGCTCTGCAAATTTCATTCTCCTTGATCTTTCCTTAGTAGTAGCAGTGTTCCTGTGAACTGGATGGATAGGGTAAAACTGTATGTGGGAATGACCTTGACAGAAAGGAGGAAGAATCCCAGATTACACAATAGTCAGATAAGAGGCAACTCTGCTCACAAAAAAAATAACATACATCTTTGAAAGGATCCTCCTTAGGATCTTGGATACTAAAGATGAGGCAGAAGAGATATACTTTCAGACTTGAAAGATTTGGCTAATATAACATTACAATAAATTTAGAGTTATAAGGCTGACGTAATATCTATCATATCTCAAGACCTAAAGTTGACACCTAACATCAAAAACATCACCAAAAGGGCACAACAAAGAATGTTCTTTTTGTTGTGCCTCGTCCGCTTTCCCCACAGCCGGGCCCATCTTATCTGCTTCCGAACACTGAGGAATGTCCTAGCATGCCTCCTGGCCCCAGCCCTGGCTCCATGCCCAGACAGGCCGAAGAAGTGCTTCCCGGCCCCAGCCCTGGCTCCATGCCCAGGCAAACGGAGCAACTAGACCCCTCCCCCTCCCCTACAGCATGTGAGCCTGAGGAAGGTCAATTACCAACAGCTGCAGACTGGAGTGATCCTCGCTTCAGGAGAATTGATAGGCGGCGGTGACAGAAGGAAGGGAGGGGCAGGCCTGGATAAATGCTGAGTCATGGAGCCACACTCCATGGCCTATATAAACGATCTGCTTTCTGGCATTCTCTGAGTCAGGCAAAGCCTACCTTATCTTGCTGAAATCACTTTCTGGTCTCCTGCTTGCCTTGAGAACTTGCTAGGACTTTGGCAGAGCTGCAGAGGCACGCCTGATTCGGATTTCCCTGACCCGGCCGAGGAGTGGGACATGACATTTTTTCTGTGCCCACTCAGAAAATTCAAACTACCCAAGGAGCTGTTGATTCAGTTCTACAAAGGAATTATTGAGTCTCTCATCTGCACCTCTATAACTGCCTGGTTTGGCTCTGCAACCAAACAACACGATCACACTTGGCCAATAAAGAATTGAATTCTATTCTATTCTATTCTATTCTATTCTATTCTATTCTATTCTATTCTATTCTATTCTATTCTATTCTATTCTGCTCCAGTTCAAAGTCTATATACCCAGGACCAGAGTCAGGAGTACTAGGCTCATGTGGAATCCAAACTAATCCAAAAAGAACCCCCCACTAAAATCCAAGACAGAGAACAAGAAAACGGCACAGCCCTCCTCCCATATATAAAAGGCACCACAGACAGAATCAGCAAGATCCTCCACAAACACAACATCAAGACAGCATTCTGCACAAACCGAAAAATATCCACCATCCTAAGAAACCCCAAAGACAAAATTGAGTTAGAAAATCAAGGAGTATATGAAATCCCATGCACCCCCTGCCCCACCACATACATTGGACAAACCAACAGAAGAATAAATGCACGCATTGAAGAACACAAGAACTCAGTCAAAAAAGAGGAACCAACTTCTTCCCTGGTCCAACACCTTAAAGCCACAGGACACGATATTGACTTTAAATATCTTTGACTTTAAAAAGACCAGAACTATCGCCAAAACTGAACCCCACCCCACCCCCCACACACAGCTGAATAGCATAGTGGTTAGAGCTTTGATGCAAGCGACTGGGTTTGGATCCCAGCTGGTACCAACAGGGGTCCTTGAGCAAAGTCCCCCTAGCAGTTCACTTGCCTACCTTGGATATGAGAGTAACAATAACTTAGAGAGTCATGCTGGCTCAGATGTCATCTGGATTAACAAACTCCATGTCACATGTTTAGGAAAATATGAAATAAATGGGCTGTTGCAATAAATCATACATGGATGAGACAAAGGAACTTGGAACTGATGGACTGCTGCAACTACTAATGAGAGCAGATATATGAAATGTATGAGGGAACTATGGATGGAAAGAAGAACTGCATTCATGCTACCCAAGCATGAATGAGAAGTTACCCAATGCTGCAATACAGGGAAGAGGGAGTTGTTCTCACAACATGATATGGAATAATTACTTATTACATCCCAACTCAAAAAGATCTGGAAGAATAGTTGGATATGCAGCCAACACCTGAAGCTGAAATGCTGAAAGTGACATATTAGTCAGTAGTACTTGAGTAAAGACATCTCTCCCAGTTTTTCACCTGCCTATCTCAAATATGAAAATTATACAAACCAAGAAGTCATGCTGCCTTGGACCTTGTTCTGTGATGTATAGATAGATAGATAGATAGATAGATAGATAGATAGATAGATAGATAGATAGATAGATAGATAGATAGATGATAGATAGATATCATATTTGACTTCCTACAAAGAATGCAGGTGTAGCCAATAATACAATGATACTATCTGAGGAAATTAAGTCAATATTTTTTCATTCCGTTTTCTTTTTAAAATGTATAGATTTATATAAAGTAAATGTGTGAGGTCCTTTAAGCTTCTGGAAAGTTTAAATCCTATTTTGCTTAATATTTTGTGGAAAAAGAAAACATCACACTGAAAACTCTATGTTTTCATCTCAAATAGAATTAACAAAGTTAGCATTGAAGGCCACATGGCCTCTATAGGGCACACTTGATGGAACACAATTAGGAACTGAAAGCATTGGAAGTATATTATGTCTACCACTCTTTCACTAAAAGAAATAAATCTCAGTACATTTGCATTGCCAAACAGCATAGGGAACAATATTTTCTTGTATTGCAATTGGATAGAAACAAATTGGCAAAATAAAATTCATCCATAAACTGAGCTGAAAATGGATTTCAAACTCTCTCCCTTCTTCCTACCAATGGAGAATATGATCAAAGCTGTTATTGTTCAGTAATATAATTCACTGCTGAAATATATATGTCAAACCTGAAATAAAAAGTGCTGATTCATTGCTGCTCTACCTCATGAATCCAGCTTTGTTTCTCTCCTTATGAATAATATTATTCATTAGCAAGATTTCAGTGAGAACTGCTCTTGTAATAAAATTAAAATAGCGTCAGGATAATTTATTTTCAAATACCTTTGTTTCTGTTACTGATAGGTGACAAGTAGCTACGTTTTGGGGAAACATATTGTTTTAGGATTTGTCTACAATCCAAATTGAAAAAAAATAAGAATATGACATTTAATAATACATGAGTTTTTGCAAGAACCACTGCTATGATTTAACTATATATATATAATTTAACTATTCAACAGATTTTTTAAAAATTTATTTTCCAGATTGTAGTTCTCTCACTTTCTCATTTGATACCAAAAGTTGTCCATACATAAATATAGAATTATGGCTCTAGAAACCTTGGAGAGTAAGCTATTTGTCTTTTTTTTTTCTTCCTTTCTAGAAAGATCTCCACTTCTATCTCCATACCTCTGGTGCTTAATGCAAGTTGCATTTGCTTTGAGTGTTAAAACTATCTGAGAGAAATGGAGTGGGGGTGTTCTTGAAAATGTCATAATCAACTATGGATTTTAGAGAAATATGGGCAGCTAACTATGACTTAGCTACCACTTCTAAAATCAAATTTTGATGTTTTAAGCAGCTTCTTTCTGCTGAAAAATCACTACAGGCAGTTTCCAGTATAGTTTGTATTCAATATAATCTCAGTCTCTATATAGAGCTCATAGCAAGCATACATGCCATTCAGCAGAGTTAGCACAAATATAGTGTGGTGACCACTTTGTTGTAGTGATTAAAGCACCAGGCTAGGAGCTGGTAGACCATGAGTTCTAGTCCCTCCTGAGGCACAGAATCTGCTATATGACCTTGGGCCAGCCACTCTTTTTCAGCCCTAGGGAAGCAAGGCAATGCCAAGCACTTCCAAAACCTTGGCAATAAAACTGTCGGAACTTGCTTCAGAGGCAACACTGACTCAAAAGCACACACGTACATGTGCATAACAAATAAAATAATAAAAATAGTGATTAAAGCACTAGGCTAGGAGCTGGTAGACCATGACTGATAGTCCCTCCTAAGACACAGAGTCAGCTGGATGACCTTGGGCCAGCCATTCTCTTTTAGCCCTAGGAAAGCAAGGCAATGCCAAGGACTTCCATAACCTTGGCAATAAAACTGCCGGAATTTGTTTATTGACTCAAAGGCACACACATACATATGCATAAAAAATAAAATAATAATTTTAATAATTATTTTTATTTTTATTTTAATAAAAAAATCCGCACACTGGCCAAACAGGGAAAAAGGCAAGGCCAAAAGCAATATAAAGAGCTAAATATTTACCTTCCTCATGATTTGTATTCTTATTTATAATTTTTTTTGTTTGTTTACATTTATACCCCGCCCTTCTCCGAAGACTCAGGGCGGCTTACAGTGTATAAGGCAATAGTCTCATTCTATTTGTATATTTTTACAAAGTCAACTTATTGCCCCCCCAACAATCTGGGTCCTCATTTTACCTACCTTATAAAGGATGGAAGGCTGAGTCAACAATTAATAACTTAATTATTTTATAATAATTTTCCTGATGGACTAGGAGACCTCCAAGGTCCCTTCCAGCTTTATTCTGATTGATTGATTGATTGATTGATTATTAAAAGGGGTGAAATATGTCAGAATTCCCAAAAACATCATTGTGGGCAGCCTCAGAGAGAGGGGCCTTTAATTATTTCAGCTTTAAGCCTTTCCTGTACATAATGGCAGCAGAATAGAGATAAGAAGTAAGATAGCTCGTCCATGAAGGAAATAATTTGCTGGTTGGAGATATTTTCAGTAGTTTTGCCCAGGATTTCATAACTTGTTTTATAACTAATGGTGGCGCAATGGTTAGAATGTTACAAGTAAATTCTGCCAATTGCCAGGAGTTCAAACCCTGACTAGCTCAAGTTTGATTCATCCTTCTATCCTTCCGAAGATGGTAAAATGAGGGTCTAGTTTGTTGGGGGCAATATGCTGACTCTGTAAGCCACCTAGAGAGGGCTTTAAAGCACTGTGAAGCAATATATAAGTCTAAGTGCTACTGCTATTGCATGGAGTCTTGAGAAAAAAGTTCTTTGTAAGTTCTTTATGAGAAGAAAAAAAAAGTCTTAACTAAATGTCAGAGTGTTTCTCTCACTCTTTTCTGATAAATCTTAAGCTAGTTTTTAAAAATTCAATTGAGTTTTGTACATTTTTAATTAATGATTTTCTTTTGTTTTTTAAGAAAAGTTTATAATTCAAATGTGTTCCATATCTTATTTTGTGTATGCAGAATTTCTCATTGTTAAAACTGATAATTCTTTTTAAAAAAAAATAGTGGTGATAATGCTAAATAAATTTCCCTGACATACAAATAAAATAGCTCTTCATAAATTTGCCTAGTTCTTAGTGCTATAGAATTATAATAACTTGCATACCGAACTGATCATGCTGTGATGAAACATATGTATTATGGTGGAAGTTTAATGACTTGAACAAAGGTAGTCATGAGCACAATGGTTCTAAATGGACAGAAATGATTTTTAATGTGCCACTATTGATTTTCGTCCATAAATGCTAGAAGGGGCTGCTCACAAATTGCCACAGAGCTGGCAGATTTGCAACATTCAGGCTGCAGATGGAGACTTGAATGACAGAATATTGCTGTTCATAAAATTGACCTCCATATAGAAGCCAAGATATTCATCAAGTTAGTTATTGATGAAAAGAGGGCATATAGTTCTTATGAAAGAATATTTCAGGTATACCTCCAGTATGGAACACTATTGCCAATACACATATTTACCAATTCAAAGAACTAAACTCATGTTATTTGTCATCTCTTTGAAGAGTAAGTGTTAAGTGATGAGATGTCCCACATTAATGTTTGGATAATGAAACATAAAACTCATATACTTAATATGTGTGCCAGATGCTTTGAGACCAGATTCGTATAGTGATTAAGGCACTAGGTTAGAAACCAAGACATCATAAATTATAGTCCTGCCTTAGGCACAAATCCGGTGGTTGAGTTTGGGTCTGTCTGTCTGTCTGTCTGTCTGTCTCTCTCTCTCTCTCTCTCTCTCTCTCTCTCTCCCTCTCTCCCTGTCTCTATGTGTGTCTCTAACACACACACACACACACACACACTGTAACCTATACAGAACTCTATTGGTTGTATCCATTCATTACAGAATTTTAGTTGAGGAACTTTGAAAAATTACGTGAACAATTATTTGTACTCATGACATGTTAGTCATTTAAGTATCTGTACTAACCACAAAAGAAATGCAAACAGTCATCAAATGTAATAAATCAAATGCATCATATAGACAAATTAAACAAGAATATGAAATGTCCAGAGGAATTTAAACACATGACTGTTCAACTTCTAATTATACAGGATATGACAGACAGCTTGCTGGGACAATGAAGAGTGACAGTCCAGTGCTGTTCATCTTATAGGGATGTACTTAAATGCACTGATTTAAGGGCAGACTTTTTCAAAGAACTCTAAAGTGTTCCATTTTCCTCTGGACTCTGCTGGGTGTTAGGCAATTTCTGGAAGTAAATTCTCTATTTGGAAGCACTGTTTTGGATAAAACAGATGTTCTATGGCTGGTTCATTCCACAATCATACCACTTCTGACCTGGATTCATGGAAGTTGACTGGAACAATATAATCCAGAGATAATTGGACAGTCTGAAAAAAAACATCATGGATTTCTCTGGAATTGTAAGATCCCAATTTAGTTACCACTACCTAAGTAGAACAGTTACAAGATTTGGAAAGAAAATCTCAAGAAGAATGAATCCCATAGGAAGAATCCTTGTCTTCAGTACAATATTTTTATGCCAATATTAAATTACTTGCAGATTATGTTTGAGATGTCTTCATGCATTTTCTCAGAAAGATTCTGAGAAAAGGTTGCAACAAACATGGCACAAAACTTTCTTATTTATACAGCATCTCTCGCAATTAAGGATAGACTGTCAAAGAATCAAGTGTGTATAGTTTCCTAAACCATAGTTTAAACTATAGTTTAGTTTTGATTAAGTAACCATTGTATATAGAAGAAAAGTGGAGAAAAGTGCATGTAATGATAGTAGTCCATGGAAATCTCAAGTATATCAGGTCAAATCCATTTTATTCTTATTTACACTGTCTTATCTAAGATACCAAGTCTAAGAAATCAGAAGATTATCCTGCACCTTTTTGCAGAGATGTATTCTGCTGTGTTTCCTAATCTATTTTATTTATTTATTTTATTTATTTATTTGTCACAACAATATATATAAGCATAAGCATGAAATAACTATATGAATTGGATACAATTAAAGGGAACATTAGGACAGGAACAGTAGGCACACTGGTGCTCTTATGCACGCCCCTTACAGACCTCTTAGGAATGGGGTAAGGTCAGTAGTAGATAGTAGATTGTCTTTGGTTCTGTTTGTTAACATCTGTTAACTGCATTATCAGTTCTATCAATATGAAGTCATGTTTTAAATAATTTCCCACAAAGAAGAAATCTTCAAATTGTACTGAAGTTTTGCATGGATTTAATACCTTTTTTAGTTCAAACTCAAACATTTTTCCCCAGAGAACGATTTTTATCTCTGTTAGGTTGGATGGCAGCATATACATAGTATGAAAAACCACGTTGCCATAGGATGACATACACTAGAATAAATGAGATGAATCTGAATATCTCTCAGAGCTAAAGAAGAATAAAGGACAAATTCTTCTTTTTTATAGGAGAGAAAATAGAAGAATGTTTCAGCTCATTAAGAAAAAAAAAAGATGAGTATATTTCATAAAATATGTCCTTGTGAGCTAAAACTTTCTCTTTGTACCTTGACTAGTGGAATGAAGCTTTACATGTCAAGCCAATTATCTACCAGCATTTTACAAAAATTGAAAAAAATATACTGTAACTAATTATTAAAAAAAAAAAACTAGTATAGTTTGTTGCATAGTTCATTTGTATTGCCTGTTTTCACTCATCCTCCCTTCTCTTCTCCCACTAAAGGCTATAAAGACTTCTATGAAATCATTCAGTTTTTTCCAAATAAGCCCTAATTTCAGCAAAGTCACCATTAATTATTCCTTTTATTTTGGGGGGGAGGAAGTCAGGAAATAGTAGGTTTCTAGGTTACCTATTTGACAACATTTCACTGAATCAGCTGGGTTTTGTCTCCATAGCTATTATGTCAGATGTGACCGATAAATTTCACTGTACTGTACCAAAGTTTCTGCTTACATGGTCTTTCTCAATATTTCTTACTAACATTATCAATAATGATGCCAGAACAGATGAATGTAACATGTTTAAGTGGGAATTTGATGTAGTTTTTACAGTATACACCTTTTTAGTCCTCTGTTTTTTACCCAATGTGTTTCTTAAAGAAAAGTAAACCTTATTCTGAATACAATTTTGTAGGAATTCAAGACGGCTTTTGTATAAATCTTAAATAAATCAGTCTTTGCAATAATGTTGCATTAGTTTTCTGTCATCTTGTGCAAATATATAAAGCAGATTGTCTAACACAGGCTTTCCAATAGAGATAAAGAAGAAAACTGGGTAGATTTAGAGACCTATCTGGTATAATAAAGATGAAAATACATTGTTGATTGGAGGTGGCTTACATATATAAACTTTGCTTTATAATAAAACCTTCCACACAAGCCTGGTAACACTGCATACTATGAACAGTCATTATAATCACATAACATTGTACACTTCAGCAAAGAACACATTGTTGAACTGAACAGCATATATCCATTGTAAAAAGCTTATTAACATAATCTCATAGCCCACAATCCCTTTAATTAACATAAAGTTACTGGAAAGTTATTGTAACTTTCACATTCTCTCCCCCACCCCCCCACCCCCAAATAAAATGTTTTTCACTTGAATTTCATCACGACATACATTTTGGCATTTTGTTGAGGTCTCTGATTTCTGTGGATGTTATCTCCAGATAGAAGACTTACTGCTCCGGGCCTTGTTAGAGATGAAACAATTAAGTGAAAACAATATTGTGCTGCTTCAGCAGTCTCAAAAATTGTCTTACAGATTTTCTCAATCTTGGTTTGTTAGCATGTTTCATTGCCCCTTGTTTTCTTATTTTTAACTACAGATAATTGTAATTATGCTTTGTACCTCTGTACTTGCTTTTCCTGATCTTAGACGTCCAATTAGTCCCATATCTATACACAGATTCTTCTACAGAATCAGCAATAAATGTTAAAAATACCTGGGCTTTTGCACAAGGTTAAGCCCTCTAAAAAAATTCAAGGGCAGGTGCACTGAAAATAATATTTAAGAATCTAAATACTCATTGACGGACGAAAAAGGTTAGAGATAAATATGGAGGCAATATCTCCAACAGCCCTCTAAATAAGCATAGCACTGATGTTCAATTTCAGAAACTTAATATATAAGCACAATGATTATAGATATTTTTCAGAAAAAAAATGTCCTTTGCTGTTTCACAATATAATTCACAAAGTAGAAAGATAAATAGCACTTACGGTAGTATAATCCTATAAATAAAATAAGAAGTATCAGCTTTGCCTCAGTATTTGTTAATTCCTAACATGCATTTCAAAGAGTTGCACTGACCTTAAAATATGAGCTCTTTTGTATTTAATTTTCCTCCTAATCTGTTTAGTTCCTCCCCCTCCCCTCCTCCCCTTTTGCTTTGGTAGTACTTGTTTTTGCTTCTTAGTTGTGTTTCCTTTATTCTATTTCTTTTTGGGATATGCTCAGATCAGTATGTTCATATGTCGTGATGCATTGTTTTTCTACCCAGGTAACATCTCTAGGAGTTATGGAATTAAAGCTTCTCAAATGCATTTCATTCTCAAGGGAATTTTCTTTTCATTTGGAGAAAAAATATAAACACATATTCATAATAAAGCAAATAAATCACTAAATCACTAAATAAATATATACATTCACTACTTCACTACATTCATAAATACATTCATTGACCATAAACCATAATATGCTCTCTGGCCTGGAAGCAATCTTTTGCATTGGGCCTTTAGTCCTGCCACATTTAGTACTGTGGGAAACTGGAAGGGGGGGATTGTATGAAATACTCCTCTTAAACAAATACTATTCTGATTTTCGCAATTCAGCAGTCCTATGCTTCTCTGAAACCTGGTTAAATGAATCAATTGAAAATAGCAGCCTGAACATTCCAGGATTTCAAATTGAACGGTCAGACAGGATTCCAGAAACATCTGGTAAAAAGAAAGGAGGAGGCTTATGCCTATATATTAATTCAACCTGGTGTCAAGATTTTAACATAATTTACAAATTCTGTGACAACAATTTAGAGACTCTAATTATCAACTGCAAACCTTACTATTCGCCTCGTGAATTTTCCTCATTTCTTCTAATTGCTGTTTATGTCCCACCACAAGCCTGTGTAAACGAGGCATTACGAACTCTAGCTGACCAAATCATGGAGGCTGAAGCCAAACACCCTGATTCACTGGCCATTGTTTTGGGAGATCTAAACAAGGCAAACTTAAGGAAAGAACTACCAAAATACTTTCAGCATGTCAATTGTCCCACCAGAGGCAAGAATACTCTAGACCACTGCTACACAACACTAAAAGATGCCTATCGGTCTTTACCACGTGCAGCTGTAGGACACTCTGATCATTGCATGATTCACCTTGTACCTGCTTACAGGCAAAGACTTAAAGCCATAAAACCAATAATTAAATCAGTGAAAACCTGGACGGAGGAATCAGAATTAAAGCTACAGGCATGTTTTGACTGCACTGATTGGAATATTTTTAAAGATACCTCTGCAGACCTGGATGAACTCACAGATACTGTAACATCATATGTCAGCTTCTGTGAAGACCTATGTGTACCTACAAGGAACTTGCGAATACACAGTAATAACAAACCTTGGTTTACACCTAAACTTAAGCAGCTACGACATTCCAAAGAGGAAGCCTACAGAAAAGGTGATAAAATGCTGTACAATCAGGCCAGAAATGCACTAACAAGGAGATAAGAGCAGCAAAAGAAGCTACTCTGAAAAGCTAAAGAATCAATTTTCAGCAAATGAACCAGCAAACATGTGGAAAACTCTTAAAAATATCACCGGCTATGGCAAACCTCCTTCCCAGGCTGAAGGTAATCAACAACTGGCAGATGACCTGAATGAGTTTTACTGCAGGTTTGAAAGGAAACTACAGCCACCTATCTCCACAACCCCCATCTCAGACACACCAACAACAGCCAAGCCTCCTACAACTGACCCCATTTCATTGGGTTCACAACCCCTAGTGATCACAGAAAAGGAAGTGCAGGACCTATTTCACAGACAAAAGCCAGGAAAAGCTCCAGGCCCAGACAAGATAACTCCTTCTTGCTTAAAAGTCTGTGCTGACCAATTGGCCCCATCTTCACCCATATTTTCAATAAATCACTAGAGATGTGCTATGTTCCTTCTTGCTTCAAACGCTCTACCATCATCCCAGTGCCAAGAAGCCCACCATCAAGGAACTGAATGACTACAGACCAGTTGCTCTAACATCTGTAGTCATGAAAACCTTTGAAAGGCTAGTGCTTTCCTACCTGAAAACCATCACAAATCCGCTCTTAGACCCCTTGCAATTTGCATACCGAGCAAATAGATCAACAGATGATGCTGTTAATATGGCTCTGCACTACATCCTACAACATCTTGAGTCTCCAAAGACCTATGCAAGGGTCCTTTTTGTAGACTTTAGTTCAGCATTCAATACCATCATTCCAGACATTCTTCTAACTAAGCTAAACCAGCTACAGGTACCGGAACAGACTTGTAAGTGGATCACAAGCTTCCTAACAAACAGGAAGCAGCAGGTGAAGCTAAGCAAGATCACATCAAATACCTGTACAATTAGCACAGGGGCCCCCCAAGGCTGTGTGCTCTCCCCACTTCTCTTCTCTCTGTATACCAATGACTGCATCTCCAATGATCCATTTGTTAAGCTACTGAAGCTTAACAGTAGCAGATGACACAACAGTGATTGGTCTCATTCGAGACAATGACGAATCCGCATATAGACGAGAGGTCGAACGACTAGCCTTGTGGTGCAACCAAAACAATCTGGAACTGAACACACTCAAAACCGTAGAAATGGTGGTAGACTTTAGGAAAAACCCTTCCATACTTCCACCTCTCACAATACTTGACAACACAGTATCAACAGTAGAAACCTTCAAATTTCTGGGTTCTATCATATCGCAAGATCTCAAATGGACAGCTAACATCAAAAACATCATTAAAAAGGGACAACAAAGAATGTTCTTTCTGCGCCAACTCAGTAAGCTCAAACTGCCCAAGGAGCTGCTGATCCAATTCTACAGAGGAATTATTGAGTCTGTCATTTGCACCTCTATAACTGTCTGGTTCGGTTCTGCAACCCAACAAGAAAAACACAGACTTCAGAGGATAATTAGAACTGCAGAAAAAATAATTGCTACCAACCTGCCTTCCATTGAGGACCTGTATACTGCACGAATCAAGAAGAGGGCCGTGAAAATATTTGCAGATCCCTCGCATCCTGGACATAAACTGTTTCAACTCCTACCCTCAAAACGACGCTATAGAGCACTGCACACCAGAACAACTAGACACAAGAACAGTTTTTCCCGAAGGCCATCACTCTGCTAAACAAATAATTCCCTCAACACTGTCAGACTATTTACTGAATCTGCACTACTATTAATCGTTTCATAGTTCCCATCACCAATCTCTTTCCACTTATGACTGTATGACTATAACTTGTTGCTGGCAATCCTTATGATTTATATTGATATATTGATCATCAATTGTGTTGTAAATGTTGTACCTTGATGAACGTATCTTTTCTTTTATGTACACTGAGAGCATATGCACCAAGACAAATTCCTTGTGTGTCCAATCACACTTGGCCAATAAAATTCTATTCTATTCTATTCTATTCTATTCTATTCTATTCTATAGAGCAGGGGTGATATATATCATAATAACATTCCTTTCTCAGAGAGTCAAGGACAACTTGCCCTGCACCTGGAAGGTGTGACTGGGAGGCATCTCCAGCTGGGATGGTGCTTTGATTGGACCATGGGATGGACATGTGGGTGCTGGGCAGGAACCTGGACTTTCCTTTGGGTGGGGAAAACCTGGAAGCTTTCAGATTCGGGTTTCCCAGATGTGCCAATATGACATCTCTAATAAAATGGAACTTTGAGGAATTTCAAGCCTCGGAGTCTTCTTTTGTTGGGGTGTTACTTGGAATCCTGACATATACTATATTTCATTTATGCTTGTAGAATGTCTCTATTAAGAAATACATTTTTATACGCTCTCTCTTTCTCTTCTCTCTCTTTTTCTTCCACTCCCTCCCTCTCTCCCTCCCCTATGCTTTGCAAGAAATAAAAAATATTTTGGATACTCAGGCAATAATCTACCTGACAACTTCTCCATCTAAAATTTAGCAGTGTCTGAAGTCTATATTCTAGTTTGCTAATAAGTATCATTTTTTCTTCTGTGTGATTGAAATTATGTGACATATATGTCTTTGACACTGTATTTTTAGTGTAATGGAAAAAAATATTTAAGTGGGAAGTCAATTAACAAAGCACTAAGAAAATAATTTTCATCTCCTTGACCAAAGGAGAAAGATTGGGAGTTTTGAACAAAATACTGTTGTTGGCTTGGTGGTAGAAGGAGAAAGAAAGGCAATGGAAATGTGACAGGTCTGTCCAACAGATAGCTCTATCCGTGAGATCTCATTGAGAGAAAGACTTATTAGGGCAGTTATCCTAGAGTACAAGTAATAAATATTAGAGAAAAATCCAATAAATGTGCCAACAAGTGACATGGTGATTAAAGGACTAGTCATCACTGAGCAGGTTAGTCCAAAAAGAAATGGATACAAAAAATTGCAACCTGGTACAGTAACCAGATGTGATTAAATATGTGCACTAAGTTATGTTATGAAGTTATATGTGCTTGTATGTTTTATTTTAATAGAAGTTTTGTATGTAATGCTCACTTTGGTTGCATATTAAAATGCTATGTATAATCAAGTATCATTTCTTTATTGCAGGGGCACATTCTATGAATTCAGTGGACAGCTCAAGTTTTGCTTGACGCATAAAGAAGTATATATTTCAAAAGAGGCAGGTGCAGGGACATTGTGTGTGCATCAGTCGCGGGTTGCTACCAGTTCTCCCTGATCGGGTGAACTGGTAGCAGCAATGGCGAGAGGCTCCACCCACCTGCCTGGACACCTCTGCACTTGTGCAGAAACTTCTGTGTATGCACAGAAGCATTGCGTAGGCACATGCAAGTGCCCATGTGTGAACTGGTAGCAGCTGAAATGGAAACTCACTACTGATGTGCATGTGTGTAAACATAGGAGTTGTCACGGTTCAAAAGTGTTCTTTAAGCATTTGTAAGGTCCTTTGCTACCAAAGTCATTTTACTCCTTAATTTCAGGATTGGGAGAGAGCATTTTGCTCCTACATCTTTAGTGGTATTTTTGGTGACTGTAAATTCCAACTCTGGCTGGTTACACTTTTTCTATCCCTTTCTTCCTCGACTGACTTGCTTAGCGATAGCTAATGCCTTCATTATCATTTTACTCGGCATATCTATTGAGTTTTTATATGTATTCATAATAGTAATGAGAAAGAGTAATTTTCATTTTGTCTGAGTCCAAATAAGCAGGATAAAGAAAACTGCAAAATAAAAGGGAAAATAGAACGAAAAATTTCATTAAAAGACAGAAAATGCAAAATGAAGTTCTTGTGCAGGATGATGCTGGAAAATGGATAGATGTATTATAAGTCCAGAACTGGAGTAGGTCAGAAAAAGTAAGATTCTCTCCATTATATAGTCTTATGATGGTGAACCTATGGCACATGTGCCACAGGTGGCATGCAGCACCCTCTCTGTGGGCACGCAAGCCATCGCCCCAGTTCAGCTGCACTGTGCTTGCATGCATGCCTCCCACTGACCAGCTGGTTATCAAGTCTCTGCCGTGCATACGGGGGAGGCAGTGCACATGCACGGTGTGAGTGTGCATTACATTTTGGGGCTTTGCATACATTGGTACCTCTGTCCAGAAAAGGTTAGCCATCACTGATATAGTCTATGCATCATGCTTGGCTATCTCGGTATGAGACAGCCAGTTGATGTAGTAGTTAAGGCACCAATCTAGAAAGCAGGAGAATGTGATGTCTAGTCCCAACTTAGTTATGAGGCCAGCTGAGTGAGTTGGACCTATCACTCTCAGCCCTAGGAAAGAGTCAATGGTAGACCACATCTGAAATCTTGCCAAGAAAAGTGCAAGGACTTATCCAGGCGGTCTCCAGGAATCAAAACTGATCTAAAGGCACCCTCTGCCCAAAATAGCAACCAACTTTCCATATGAGTTGTGCTGGATTGTAACCAACTCCATACTAATGTGACTGAATGGAGTTGACTAGAGTAAGAAAAGCTATTTAGTAGTTTCATTGTGGTTTATCTGAAAACTGAAGCAAAGTTGTCATTTTATTTCTCTTACTGCCAAGTGCCTATTTTCCCATTATAGGAATTCTTGGCTTCTTAGTCATGGAAACCATAACTTCCTTTCTTACTTTCTATAAGCTTCCACATCTTGTCAAGTCCAATGGTTCATTCCTAATACTTCTTTGAAAATATATTTTCTCTCTTCCCAACTTTGAGCACTGAAGCCATGGTTACAGCTCCTGATTGGGTAGTAGATGATATTGTATTAGCAAGGGCAAAACAATTGTCTGCTTCCTCAAATCCATTTTTCCATTATTTTAGACATAATGTTGAGCAGCAAAACTACTTAGAGAAAAGAAAATGCTTACGAAGTAGAATATATTTAGCTTTGTCTGATTCAATAAAGAAGTGCCACCTGATTATCCCTTACTACAACCCTCCAAGTTTACTAAACACTCACATTCAATCAATTATTCAGCTTTATTATTCACATGCATACTATAAATTAAATATAGAGGGTTACTCTTCTATCCCTTTTCAGGCTTTTGTTTCAGCTGCCTTCTGTACCATAAATAAACAATTTGTGTTTCAATAAAGGAGTGTGACAGATCCCTGTTACTAAATAACACTAGGGGAAAAAATTCCCACAATTACAGAAATCTAACATGCTATTATTTCATTACCATGGGTACAATAAAGGCTTTAAAATACAAGTAAAAAAATGGGTTTGTACCTGGAAAGCTTTATTTTTAGCAATCACCCACAATTTGATTTGATTTTTTTCTCTCTAAATGATCACAAAGAATCTGAATTTTTTAAAAAAATGACAGGGGACATGAAGTACTTTATTTTTGAGTGGAATGTGAATGAGGAATTTTTAGCTGGATGGGACAGTTTAGAGATGTGCAGACTGAATGATTCTCTTCACCTTGTTCTCAGTGGAGATGTGTCGTGATTGAATTATGATGGTCTCTGCCCATTCTCAGTGTTTTGACTTTTGAGGGGAAGTGAAGATAACCTCAGGTCATCATCTGATTATGTTGATGGAATGGAGGAGTGAAAATTGTGAGTGGTGTGGAAACATCCTAATGCAAAACCATTTAAAAAAATTCAGTAACTTTTATTTTTGTCCAATAATATGAATCTAAGCTTGCCTTTCACTGAAAAATCTAAAAACTGTATTTTAATTCTTCTGCATTGTGAGTGAAATAGTCAGAATTGCTGACATTTAAAACAACAACAATAACTTTTTGTAGCCTTTTTAAGAAGCACTTACTTTCTACAGCTGAGAAAATGGCAATTTCTTTGATTTGTAGCCATAAAATGTACACCTGCTGTTAATGTCACTTCCCACAGACACATTTTGTCAAAATTTACTTTTATCTAAGGGAATTACCCTAAACAATGTTTCTTAATAGGCCTTTGTAGAACACTTTCTGCTTATTTTTTCAGATATGCCTTATTACTGATACTGAATTTCATACACAGTAATTCAGTGTTTCCCACTGAGAACGTTTAAGCTGTTCATTATTCCTGAACATATAGAGGAGAACTTGATTAATTGATTCTGTTTTTTTCATACATTTAAATGTACGAGAAACTAATATGAGTATTAAGGACAGTTGGTTGGCAACAGTTTATTTTTTTTATTTAAAAAGACAGTAAAAGTTTTATAATTGATTCCTAGAGTTATACTTCCCATGTGGAATATTTGTTTGATATCTTAATAAAATTTAAATATAGTAGTTTTAAATGTAATTAAGGATGCTGCTCAAATGCTTACACTAAACATTATATAAGCTGGGTTTATCATAGCAATAAGGGATTCCATGCCAAGTATAATTGTGTCAATTATTAGTACCAAGAAGTCATTATGGTTATGGTGTGCAAATGTAGGAATTTAATAGAGCCAAATGATTTTTTTTATATCCTAAAGATAAATCCGCAACGAAGAATTATTCTATCCAGGCCTCGAACACAACTGCAAATCTACCTATACTTCATCATGGTACTAGAATAGTCTTATCTTCATTGATTTAATTCTATTTATGACATAATATTAATAAGTCTGATTCTAAGGATCTAGGGATTCTAGATAGAGAAGAGCAATAGAATCCAATTGAGGAACAGGAAATCTTCATGTGCCTGGCTTGCAAAAATGTAAGTTTAGCCAATTTAAATGTTGTATAAGTTTAACACACACATGCACATTTTGATAAATATCTGCAGAAGAACCTATATTATGAAATAACTTGGTATTTGTGGTCAAGACTGGCCCCTCTAATGATTGTGGTCAGCAGAAAACTTTTGGAGTTTTTATGTTTCTATGTGTTAGGTTTTAAAACAAATGCTTGATTTTATTGCTATTTTATTTTTGCGTGCCATGAAAAAATCATTGGGATTGAAAAGACTTTCCAGATAAAGCAAATTCTATTGAATCTATCATGGTCCCATTTCTCTTTAAATCTGTATTAACTAGCATGGATGTAAAAATTATTCACATTTTCATGGTTTTCTGAAAGATTATTCATATGCTTGGACTACAGAACATTGTGTGAATGCTAACTATCACTGATACCATTATAGAACTGCCATATGTTACACTCAATAACCAGTTTGGAATATGATTTTTTTAAAAAACTGGCTCCCTTACAGAATTAAAGCTACTGCATTCTCCTGACATATGCAATTAATTGAACGATCAGCCCTTGGCGGAGGAAAAAGGATTTACAGTGCACCTTATTCCAAGACTTCAAGATGATTGCACTATTTAGCAAGACTCCCACAAATCCTACGAGTTGTCTTTCCTGGTAGTAACAAATAACCTTACCTAAACTATATAATTACATATATAACATCTTGCCTCCTTAACCTTATGCTGCTGCTAACTACTGAGTTTTATAAATTACACTCACAGATAGGTACCCATAAGTCTCCTTCTGCACTAATCAGTAAAGAAGGACTAATTAAGCTGGAATATAAAATTCAGCAGAAGAAAGAAAAATGGCCTTAAGACCAATCCAAGAGAGTCTTTTAATGCTCCCTGTCTGTGAATAATCCATTCTATTAAAATCTGTGTCGATCCACATTCCAATCCCAACCATGATTAGCTTTGGAGAGCTCTCATTTAAACACAATTGTTTCCCTTATAGTACCTGCTATGAAAGCAAAAATGTTCCCTACCATGACTGTAAAGATACCTTACAATAAAATGAGGCACACATAGGGAACTCAGCTATTCTTCCCTTTCAACAACTCTGAATTTGGTCTATGTTATCTGAACTGCATTTATATTAGGGAAAGTGAGCTTGGTACCTTGAGAATAATGAGCTAGAAAATGTCTAAGCTATTTATATTTGCCACTTTGCTAAAGTGTATGGAAGTCTGGTCAGTAGCCAAATGAATGGAAAATGTCAATATTTATCCCAACTAAAAAAAAAAAAAAGGTGATACAAAAGGCTGCTCCAACTATCAAACTATAGCCTTGATACCACATGCAAGTAAAATTCTTTTGAAGGTAATCCAGCAACGTTTGCATCCAACCGCCAACAGAGAACTTCCTGATGTACAAGTAAGATTTTGGAAAAGAAGAGAAATGCGTGATCATATTGTCAATCTATATTGGATGATGGAAAAAGCAAAGCAATACCCAAAAGACCTCTACATGTGCTTCATTAACTATACAAAAACCTTTGAATGTGTTGACCATGACAAGGTTTGGAACTGCCCCAAATAACAGGGATTATCACCCTATGACATCCAACTCATTCAATAATTATACTCTGGTCAGATAGCCACTGTAAAACCAGAAAATAGAGACAAAAATGATTCAGAATTGAAAAAGACATTCCACAAGGTTGCATCCTGTCATCTATACTATTCAACATGTACACAGAAATAGTTATGAGAAAAGCACATTTGGGGGAATCTACAACTGGGGTTAAAATTGGTGGAAGGAATATCAACATCCCCCGATAAGCAAATGATACAGCATTGCTCACAGAAAGCAAGGAGGGACTGGAGTGACTAATCCTGAGAGTCAAAGTTGAAAGTGAAAAAAAATGTATTGAACGTTAACATTAAGAAAACAAAGAAACTGACAACTGCAGAGAACACACAGGTCAGTATGCAGATTGACAATGAGACCAGAAAAGTAATACATGTTTCTGGGCTCTAAAATTGACCAAAGTGGTGATTGCAACCCTGTGATCAGAAAGCGTATATCACAGGAGTATCAAGTGCAAGGCCTGGGGGCTGGATCTGGCCTGTGGGATGCTTAGATTGGTCAAAGGACCAGCCTGCAGTTCCTCTGCCAGCAAAAATGGAGTTTGGGAGGGCTGCGTGGGGCCCTCTTGAGATCAATTCCCACTGGCAGAGGGTTGCAGGAGACCATTGCAGCTGAAAACGGAGCTCTGGAGGGCCACAGGCAGCACTCCCAAGCTCCATTTTCACTGACAGAGGGTTGCAGGAGGTCATCCCAGGAGCTCCAATGCAGGAGCTCAGGAGCCCATTTTCACTGGCAGAGCTCAGGCACCCTGACACACTGAGTTGACCACACCCACCCTGGCCATACTCATCCCAGCCCCCCAAGGTCAAACACAATCCTGATGTGGATCTCAATGAAATTGAGAAATTGACCCCGATATAGCACTTGGAAAAAACTGCAATGTCTAGCATGAATAACATCTGGAATAGCAAAGACGTCAGCCTCACAAGCAAATGCAAATTAGTTAACACAATAATTTTCCAATTGCTATTTATGGCTATAAAACGTGGACTCTGAAAAAAGCAGGTAGGAGAAGGGTATATAGCTTTGAACTGTAATGCTGGAGGCAACTATTACACATCCCATGGATTGCAACAACAACAAACAAAGAAGTCCTAGACTGAACTTCACAAAAAATATCATTTGAAGCTAAGTTTGCCAAACAGAAGCTGATATACTTTGATCATGTCAGAAGAGCTGAGTCACTTGAAAAGTTAATCATGCTGGGACTGATCAGTGGAAAAAGGAGAAGGTACTGCCCTAGGTTCCACTGCCTGTACACTATAAAGGATGAGACTGGGATGATCATGGTGGATCTGAAGGAGCAAGTGCGAGACAGAGGGGCAAGGACTGTGCTGATCCATAGAGTGGCTGAGGGTTGGACACAACTGAATGGCTGACAATGACAATGATTTGTATCCCAAGATCAGATTTGATGGAAGGGAGACCTTGCTGCACGCGGATATGCTTAACATATCCGTGTTGCCAAAGAAATCTAATTGGGTTCATTATCAGCAATTGATAATGAAAGTGCTGACTCTTTGATGCCATCTAGTAGCCATATGGATTCCTGTTGCTTAGATAGGGTGGTCCAGGGCTTGTTGGGAGCATAAAAGGCTATTAGAAGATTTCCTGTGTTGCTCTAAAGCAATTGTTTTGTTTATTTTCTAAATAACTCTGGATGGACTTTGAGTTTATCCTAAATTGGGCAGGATAATATGTTAGAGAGTTGGTTTTCACTATGTTCATCTTCAATCCAGTTTGATAACAAGAACTTCAGTCTGATGTAAAGATTTCTGAGATCCCTTGGGTACATCATTATCCAATTCCATGTTCTGTTTTGTATTTAATTTTGTTGATTTCCATTTAATAAATGATTCTATTGGTTTTGGCTGAGAATACTTTATCATTTATGTGTTTATATATATTGCTGTTAATTGTAAATTCTGAAGTCAAGCAACATGGTCAATCAGACTAGGAAAGTTATGGCCATGTAAAGAGAACAGTCTCCAGATGCCTGTATGCTTCCTTCCTTTTAGTCCTTCCTTCAACTGTAGGTATGTTAGTTGCCACATTATCATAACCCTATGACTATCAATGTGTTGTACCTTATGATTCTTAACAAATCTGTCTGTTCTTTTTATGTGCATTGAGAGCATATTCACCAAAGACAAATTTCTTGTGTGTCCAATCACTCTTGGCCAATAAAGAATTCTAACCTAACCTAACCTAATCTAATCATCCCCTTGCATGACTTTACCATCTTTGATTTTAGTAATATGGAAACCCTTCGCATCCTGGACATAAACTGTTTCAACTCCTACCCTCAAAATGACACTATGGAGCACTGCACACCAGAACAACTAGACACAAGAACATTTTCTTCCTGAATGCCATCACTCTGCTGAACAAATAATTCCCTCCTGTCAAACTAGTTACTAAATCTGCATTACTATTAATCTTGTCATCATTCCTATCACCCATCTCCTCCCACTTATGACTGTACAGTATGACTGTAACCTTATTGCTGGTATCCTTATGATTTATATTGACTGTTTCCTAATATGATTTGATTGCTTATTTGTTTTCTATGACTATCATTAAGTGTTGTACTTTATGATTCTTGATGAATGTATCTTTTCTTTTATGTACACTGAGAGCACATGCATCAAGACAAATTCCTTGTGTGTCCAATCACACTTGGCCAATAAAGAATTCCATTCTATTCTATCCTAAAAAAATTCCAATGGACAACATCAGATATTGGAGACAGAATGGATAACAACCAACAGCTAGGTAAAAATCAGTATATGATGAGACTTTATTTTTGTTTCTTTCAACTTAGTTTTTATAGTGTACTTTTTGTCCCTTTTTTGTTTGCTTTTCAGAACCTTATTTTGCTACACTATAAGGGTAGAAAAGTTGAAATAAACACTAAAGCACCATACTTTTAATTTATATCAATCTTATTCATTTAAACATTTTTGTCAAATATCAGACAAAAAATTATCAAAATACTTTTATGTTGTTGTTTTTTTAAAGCTACCCTTTCTTGCGAAGTGGAGAAAATATCTGCAAGCTTTGTGTCATCATCTGAATCAGGTCATTTTTAAATATGTCTCTTTCAATTTTATGTTATCTCATAATAACTAGCAATCAGCAGTGTTTTAATCAAAATAAAATAAGAGCAGCAAATTCAAAGGGTAGATAGGGTTCTTTTTCCTTTCCTTTTAATTTATTTGCACAGCCCCAAAAGAATTGCTTGCAATAAGCTGAGAGTTGGGTCATGCATCAACACTCAGTAATTTGACATAAAGATAATATTCTACATCACACAATAGTCAATTAGTTGTTCTTTCTTCCTCGTTGCTGTTGTTTGGAATGTGTGCACACAATTTCAAACACTAAGCTACATTTAATTAAGAATGACAAACATAGGAGACTTCAGACTTCCAGGCAAATAGAAGATGGTTCCTTTAAAAGCAGAACCAATGACTGTGGTGAAATGAGGAACCAGCAAGAATTCCTCTTTGGACAAGAAGAAGAGGACTTCAAATTGCCCACAATTGCTCCAGATAGTTGCTCTTCATTATGAGATCATAAGACAGTGATCTCATGTGGTCTTTAGAGTGTTAAGAGATGAGGTAATAGCCGTCTTCCTCAAATCATAGTTGGCTCCTTGAAGAACACTTGGTTTGCAAACTATAGTAGTATGTTGGAATGACTCTGGATGAAAAGATCTTGCCTAGGGAACAGCTGAATAAGAAGGAGCAGAGCCCACAGTTGCATAGTGGGGAGATTAAGAAGCTCAGGAGGAACCAACTCTAAGTTATTGGGTTGTAAAAGCAATGGAGAATTGTACTTTCAGACTTGCACGATTGATGTCAACCCTATTATTTCCATCATAGGTCATTGTGCTCATAATTTGAGTCATATCTGATTTTACAATAATTTATATGTTGATCGTTAAACAAATCATGCAGTCATTCAACAAATCCAGCTTCTTCAATAGGTGTTTTTTGTCATTTGTCAGAAATTGGCCCAAAAGTTTTCAAATTTCCATCACATGATTGCAGGGTGCTGCAAATGGTCATGAATGTACTTCCAACGCTTTCCAAAAACTTGGGGGGGAAATTGTTACTTTGATGTCATATACGTTGATGGCAGCAAGATTATTTTATGCACAAAAATGGAAGGCCACTTTGATTCCCACAATGGACAAATGGTTGCAAAAGTTGATGGAATTAGCAGAAATGGCTAAACTGACTGCTTTGAATAAAGAGAAAAACACAATTACTTTTGTTTCTACTTGGAAACCACTTCTGGACTTTATGTTCGAGGTGGAAAAAAATGATTTGCTTTTTGGTTTTACTGATTGGATAGGTTTGTTGTTATAGAAATGGCTAGTTTATATTTATATTTAGCTTATAATTTATATTTAGTTTAGAAAACGTAGAACTCCGCCGCCTTCGACAGGACCTATGTTTAACACATAGAATCATCTCTTGCAATGTCCTTCCTGTTGAGGATTACTTCAGCTTCAATCACAACAATACAAGAGCAAACAATAGATTTAAACTTAATGTTAACCATTTCAATCTTGATTGCAGAAAATATGACTTCAGTAACAGAGTTATTAATACTTGGAACACACTACCTGACTCTGTGGTCTCTTCTCAAAATCCCCAAATCTTTAACCAAAAACTGTCAACTATTGACCTCACCCCATTCCTAAGAGGTCTGTAAGGGGTATGCATAAGAGCACAAACGTGCCTACAGTTCCTGTCCTACTGTTTCCTTTCATTATATCCAATTTATATAGTTATTACATACTTATACTCATATACATGCTTATATATTATATAATTACTTCATGCTTATGCTTATATATAGTATTGTGACAAAATAAATAAAATAAAAAATAAAATAAATATTACTTTGTAAAAGTAAAAAGCTTATGTTTGTTGTTATTATCTTATTCTACTGCATCAAAGGGAATCGGAAGTCAATGCCTTTTCTTGCCTTTACCTATTTTTTTCTACACTTTTCCCTTCCCTTTTCCCTGCTTATTTTTCCTCCTATTTTCTTTTGTATTTTTGTATTTTATGTTATAAACTAATTTTTAAAAAGGAAAACGAATGTGGGGTGATTTCCAAGTTCCTGGATTGTGACCATGTGATCACGGGGGTAATGCAACAGTCATAAGTGCAAGTACAGGTCATAAGTAACTTTTTCCAAGGCTGCCATAACTTTGAACCATCATTAAACAAATAGTTCATAAGTTCATAACTACCTGTAAAGAAAAGCTAAGAAAGTGCTATCTGTGACTAGAACATTACTGGAACATTTCTCTCAGGCTATATTGTAGAGACTGTTGTTTTCCTAAAGCTCTATCCTGAATATACCCATGGCATGCTGTGATTGAAGCAATAATAGATAAACTGGCTTTTGTAACGATTGGTATTTGACAACTGAAGATGACAAATCTGGAAATGTTGGATCAAAAGCAGGAATGATCATCCCAGAGAAAACAGGTAGAAGGGATGAATGGGGAATGGAGGTGGGATTGGTTGAAATAATCAAGTACTTTACATTACTCTATAACTCAGCATTACATTAACATTTTGACTGTTTCAATTATGTCCCAGCTTTTCCAGAACAAAGTCTAACAAAGCACAGAACCTGCTGTCCATAAAAATCAAAACAGAGCTATATCTTGAGAAAATGGTAACTTTCTGACAGTCCTGCTTCCCTCTGCTGCTTAGTAATGAGTGAGTTGGACACCTCCTGACAGCTCAACCTCAGATAAATATTTCAAACATATCATGCAAGAGATTCACAGATCAATCCCCACCTCCGTGAAATCAGTGGAGCAAGACAGAAAGCCATTTTGAACCGATGCAGCAGAGCAGAACACAATGAGAAGTACTTAAAAAACACCCTGTGCCTGTTGATGTTTCAGGAAGCTGGTTCAGATAACAGAGGTAATACTTTGGATTCTAGTTCTCGTGCCTCAATGGTGCAATACAAGCAGGCATGAGGGAAAATGTGTCTCTCGATATACAAATAACAGTCAATGATTTGGCCATAGAAATATTTTAGAGCTGCATTGCAGTTTATTGTGTAGAGGTTTTTTTTACAGCAATGTAGGATTTTTTTTTAAAGTGGGGATTTTTGATTTGTGAAAGATTTAACACATAAATTACATTACATTAAAGAATTATGTTAAAATGTAATTAATTGCTAAAAGGAAAGGGAAAAGAAAGGAAGAGATAAAAAGGGTATACAAAAAAGAAAAATATGAATATATATATATATGTAGGTCTTTGGTTATTTGGGTTTTCTCCCACATAAAATTGGAAGTGTCTTGGTGATATTTTGACGAAGTCTCATTCGTCATCTTCAGGCTTCAGCTTCGTGCTTCTGGGAGCAATGTGTGATCGCAGCTGTTTCTTCCTTTTAACTGCTAGTGGGGGTTTGAACTGATTGGGTGGGAGCTTGGCTGTGCTCTAAATGGGTTTTTTTTGTGCTCTGATTGGATGGGGGTGTGTCCTGTTTGGGTGGGGATTTGGTTGTGCTCAGATTAGTCTGAGTTGCAGGGGGATTTGACTAATTGACTTCATCGAAACGTCGCCAAGACACTTCCAATTTTACGTGGGAGAAAACCCGAATAACCAAAGACCTACATACAAACACCGTGAAAACCTCAGAAAACAAATATATATATATATATATATATATATATATATATATATATATATATATATATATATATATATATATATATATATATATATATATATATATATATATATATATAGTCTTTGGTTGTTCGGTTTTCTCCTGTGTAAAATTGAAAGTGTCTTGGTGACGTTTCGAAGTCTCATTCGTCATCTTCAGGCTTCAACCGTGCTTCTGGGAGCAATGTGTGATCGCAGCTGTTTCTTCCTTTTAACTGCTAGTGGGGTTTGAACTGATTGGGTGGGAGCTTGGCTGTGCTCTGAAGATGACAAATCTGGAAATGTTGGATCAAAAGCAGGAATGATCATCCCAGAGAAAACAGGTAGAAGGGATGAATGGGGATGGAGGTGGGATTGGTTGAAATAATCAAGTACTTTACATTACTCTATAACTCAGCATTACATTAAAGAATTATGTTAAAATGTAATTAATTGCTAAAAGGAAAGGAAAAGAAAGGAAGAGATAAAAGGGTATACAAAAAGAAAAATATGAATATATATATATATATATATATATATATATATATATATATATATATATATATATATCAGTGAAATCTGATCTTTCTCTTGGCAATCACACATACAATTCTAATTAAACCTCTCTCTCTAAGATTAGAATAGAATAGAATAACAGAGTTGGAAGGGACCTTAGATACCTTCTAGTCAAACCCTCTGCTCAGGCAGGAAACCCTATACCATGTCAGACAATGGTTGTCAAATCTCTTCTTAAAAACTTCCAGTGTTGGAGAATTCACAGCTTCTGGAAGCAAGTTGTTCCACTGATTAATTCTTCTCACTGTCAAGAAATTTCTTCTTAGTTTTAATTTGCTTCTCTCCTTGATTAGTTTCCATCCATTTCTTCTTTTCTTTCCTGCAGGTACTTTGGATAATAAGTTGACTCCCTCTTCTTCGTGGTAATCCAGGAGATATTGGAACACTGCTATCATGTCATTCCTAGTTCTTCTTTTCATTAAACTTTGTTGTTAGTTGCAAAGCCGTGTCCAACCCATTGCGACCCCATGGACAATGTTCCTCCAGGCCTTCCTATCCTCAACTATCCTCTGAAGTCCATTTAAACTCATGCTTGTTGCTTCAGTGACTCCATCCAGCCACCTCATTCTCTGTCGTCCCATTCTTCTTTTGCCCTCAATCTTTCCCAGCATTAGGCTCTTCTCCAGTGAGTCCTTCCTTCTCATTAGGTGGCCAAAGTATTTCATCTACATCTTCAGGATCTGGCCTTCTAAAGAGCAGTCAGGGTTGATCTCCTCTACGACTGACTTGTTTGTTTGTCTTGCAGTCCAAGGGACTCACAGGAGTCTTCTCCAGCACCAGAGTTCAAAGGCCTCAATTCTTTGGTGCTCAGCCTTTCTTATGGTCCAACTTTCACAGACATTGCAACTGGGAAAACCATAGCCTTGACTATACGCACTTTTGTTGGCAGGGTGATGTCTCTGCTTTTTAGTACGCTGTCTAGATTTGCCATAGCTTTCCTCCCCAGGAGCAAGCGTCTTTTAATTTCTTGGCTGCAGTCCCCATCTGCGGTGGTCTTGGGGCCCAGGAAAATAAAATCTGTCACTACCTCCATTTCTTCCCCATCTATCTGCCAGGAACTGGGAGGGGATGCCATGATTTTAGTTTTCTTAATGTTGAGTTTCAAGCCAACTTTTGCACTCTCCTCCTTCACCCCCATCAAGAGGCTTTTAGTTCCTCTTGCTTTCTGCCATTAGAGTGGTATCATCTGCATATCTGAGGTTGTTGATATTTCTCCGCAATCTTAATTCCAATGGGGTTTGAACTGATTGGGTGGGAGCTTGGCTGTGCTCTAAATGGGTTTTGTGCTCTGATTGGATGGGGTGTGTCCTGTTTGGGTGGGGATTTGGTTGTGCTCAGATTAGTCTGAGTTGCAGGGGATTTGACTAATTGACTTCATCGAAGCGTCGCCAAGACACTTCCAATTTCGTGGGAGAAAACCCGAATAACCAAAGACCTACATACAAACACCGTGAAAACCTCAGAAAACAAATATATATATATATATATATATATATATATATATATATATATATATATATATATATATATATATATATATATATATATATATATATATATATATATATATATATATATATAGTCTTTGGTTGTTCGGGTTTTCTCCTGTAAAATTGAAAGTGTCTTGGTGACGTTTCGAAGTCTCATTCGTCATCTTCAGGCTTCAGCTTCGTGCTTCTGGGAGCAATGTGTGATCGCAGCTGTTTCTTCCTTTTAACTGCTAGTGGGGTTTGAACTGATTGGGTGGGAGCTTGGCTGTGCTCTAAATGGGTTTTGTGCTCTGATTGGATGGGGTGTGTCCTGTGTTGGTGGGGCCAATCTAATAAACAAATATATATATATATATATATATATATATATATATATATATATATATATATATATATATATATATATATATATATATATATATATATATATATATATATATATATATATATATATATATATATATATAAGATTAGAATAGAATAGAATAACAGAGTTGGAAGGGACCTTAGATACCTTCTAGTCAAACCCTCTGCTCAGGCAGGAAACCCTATACCATGTCAGACAATGGTTGTCAAATCTCTTCTTAAAAACTTCCAGTGTTGGAGAATTCACAGCTTCTGGAAGCAAGTTGTTCCACTGATTAATTCTTCTCACTGTCAAGAAATTTCTTCTTAGTTTTAATTTGCTTCTCTCCTTGATTAGTTTCCATCCATTTCTTCTTTTCTTTCCTGCAGGTACTTTGGATAATAAGTTGACTCCCTCTTCTTCGTGGTAATCCAGGAGATATTGGAACACTGCTATCATGTCATTCCTAGTTCTTCTTTTCATTAAACTTTGTTGTTAGTTGCAAAGCCGTGTCCAACCCATTGCGACCCCATGGACAATGTTCCTCCAGGCCTTCCTATCCTCAACTATCCTCTGAAGTCCATTTAAACTCATGCTTGTTGCTTCAGTAACTCCATCCAACCACCTCATTCTCTGTCATCCCATTCTTCCTTTGTCTTAATCTTTCCCAGCATTAGGCTCTTCTCCAGTGAGTCCTTCCTTCTAATGCCCAAAGTATTTCAGTTTCATCTTCAGGATCTGGTCTTCTAAAGAGCAGTCAGGGTTGATCTCATCTAGGACTGACTTGTTTGTTTGTCTTGCAGTCCAAGGGATTCACAGGAGTCTTCTCCAGCACCAGAGTTCAAAGGCCTCAATTCTTTGGTGCTCAGCCTTTCTTATGGTCCAACTTTCACAGACATTGCAACTGGGAAAACCATAGCCTTGACTATACGCACTTTTGTTGGCAGGTTGATGTCTCTGCTTTTTAGTACGCTGTCTAGATTTGCCATAGCTTTCCTCCCCAGGAGCAAGCGTCTTTTAATTTCTTGGCTACAGTCCCCATCTGCGGTGATCTTGGAGCCCAGGAAAATAAAATCTGTCACTACCTCCATTTCTTCCCCATCTATCTGCCAGGAACTGAGAAGACTGGATGTTGAGTTTCAAGCCAACTTTTGCACTCTCTTCCTTCACCCACATCAAGAGGCTTTTTAGTTCCTTTTTGCTTTCTGCCATTAGAGTGGTATCATCTTCATATCTGAGATTGTTGATATTTCTCCCGGCAATCTTAATTCCAACTTTTGATTCATCCAGCCCCACCTTTCTCATGATCTGCTCTGCATATAAGTTAAATAGGCAGGGTGACAGTATACAGCCTTTCTGGATTCCTTTCCCAATTTTGAACCAATCAGTGGTTCCGTGTCCAGTTCTCACTGTGGTTTCTTGACCCGCATATAGGTTTCTCAAGAGACAAAAAAGACAAGATGGTCTGGTACTCCCATCTCTTTAAGAACAATTTGTTGTGATCCACACAATCAAAGATTTTAGTATAGTCAATGAAGCAGAAGTAGATGTTTTTCTGACACTCCCTAGCTTTCTCCATGATCCAGTGTATGTTGGCAATTTGATCTCTAGTTCCTCTGCTTCTTTGAAATTCTGCCTGTACTTCTGATAGTTCTTGGTCCACATACTGCCGAAGCCTAGCTTTTGAGCACAAGTTTGCTAGCGTGTGAAATGAGTGCAATGGTGTGGTAGTTTGAACATTCTTTGGCATTGACTTTTTTGGAATTGGAATGTAAACTGACCTTTTACAGTCCTGTGGCCACTGTTGAGTTTTCCAAATTTGCTGGCAGATTGAATGTAGCACTTTTACTGCATTGTCTTTTAAGATTTTGAATGGCTCAGCTGGAATACTGTCTCCTCCACTAGCTTTGCTGTTGCTCAGATTTTCTAAGGCCCATTTGACTTCATTTTCTAGGATGTCTGGCTCAAGGTCAGTGACCACCCCATCATGGTTATCAGGGATGTTAAGCTCATTCTTGTATAGTTCTTCTGTGTAATTTTGCCACCTCTTCTTAATCTCTTCTGCCTCTGTTAGGTCCCTGCCATTTTGGTCCTTTATCATGCCCATCTTTGCATGAAATGTTCCCTTCAGATCTCCAATTTTCTTGAATAGATCTCTGGTCCCCCCTGTTCTATTGTTTTCTTCTATTTCTTTGCACTGTTCATTTAAGAATGCATTCTTATCTCTTCTAGCTATTCTCTGGAATTCTGCATTCAACTGGATGTATCTTTCTCTTTCTCCCTTGCCTTTCGCTTCCCTTCTTTCCTCAGCTATTTGCAGAGCTTCCTCAAACAGCCATTTTACTTTCTTGCATTTCTTTTTCTTTGGAATGGTTTTAGTTGCTACCTCTTGTACAATGTTGCAAACATCTGTCCATAGTTCTTCAGGCACTCTGTCTATCACATCTAATTCCTTAAATCTATTTGTCACCTCTACTGTATATTCATCAGGGATATGATTTAGTTCATACCTGAGTGGCCTGGGGCTTTTCCCTACTATCTTCAATTTAAGCCTAAATTTTGCAAGGAGAAGCTCATGATCTGAGTCACAGTCAGCTCCTGGTCTTGTTTTTACTGACTGTATAGAGCTTCTCCATCTTTGGCTGCAGAGCACATAGTCAATCTGATTTTTTTGTTGACTGTCTGGTGATGTCCATATGTAGAGTCATCTCTTGGGTTGTTGGAAAAGAATGTTTGCTATGACCATCGTATTATCTTGACAGAATTCGATCAGCCTATGCCCTGCTTCATTTTGTACTTCAAAGCTTAACTTGTCTGTTATTCCGGTGATCTTTTGGCTTCCTACTTTAGCACTCCAATCCCCCATGATGATAAGGACATCATTTTTTGGTGTTAATTCTATAAGGTGCCGTAGGACTACATAGAACTGGTTCATTAAACTAGCCATACCCAATTCCAGCAACCGTTCTTTATATGTTTTACCCTCCAGTCCCCTAATCATCTTTGTTGTTGTTCTCTGCATTCTTTCTAGAGTCTCAGCATAATTTTTTACATCATGGTGACCAAAACTGGATGCAGTATTCCAAGTGTGGTCTTACCAAGGCAGTATAAAGTAGTATTAACACTTCATGTGATCTTGATTCTATCCCTCTGTTTATGCAGTCTTGAACTGTGTTGGGGTTTTTTTGGCAGCTGCAGACCACTGCTGGCTCATATTCAGGTGATTATCCACTAGGAGTCTAAGATCCTTCTCACACTTACTACTATTGAGCCAGGTATCACCTCTCCTATACCTGTGCAATTAGTTTTTCTTGCCTAAATTTAGAACCCTACCTTTTTCATCATGAAATTTTATTTTGTTAGATAGGGCCCAATGTTCAAATCTGTCAAGATCAGGAGTGGGTTCTAAATTTTTTATTACTGGTTCTGCAGATGTGGCTTATTTTGTGGGTGTGGCTTGATGGTCATGTGACACTGGGCATGGTGTGATGGTCATGTGACTGGGTGGGTGTGGCCAATAACAATAAATAATAAAAATAATAAACAAAGTATACAAAACAATAAGAGGTACCAAAAAACAACTTTCACACTTTACACACACACAACACAACACAACTGACTCACACACAATGTAAAAGCAACTGCACTTCACCCAAAATGGCCCCTGCAACAAGCAGGAACCTCACACAGCCACAAAAAGCTCAAAAATCAACTTTCACACTTTACACACACACAAAACACAACACAATACAACTGACTCTCTCTCTCTCTCTCTCTCTCTCTCTCTCTCTCACACACACACACACACACACACACACATACACACACAAAATGCCACATACATCTTTGTGAGAGTTTGTGTGTTTGTGTAGTTAGAGTGAAATACTACAGAAACACACCAAATCTCAGAAAGCTGCACAAATAATTTACTTTATTTTATTATTTTATTTTATTTATATGTTTTAGATCAGGGGTCTCCAAGCTTAGTAACTTTAAGGTTTGTGGACTTCAACTCCCAGAATTCCTCAGCCAGGAAAGCTGTCTGAGGAACTCTGGGAGTTTAAGTCCACAAGCCTTAAAGTTACTAAGGTTGTTTTAGATAAAAGCAGCTAAATTTAAAACTTCCTTAACTTTTAATTGTTGTCTAAAAACCCTACTCCTTAAAAAAACCCAATTAACTCTTTTTTAATAGTTTACTTACCCAATCGAGGCAGGCAGATTGAGTTACTTACCGAGGAGATGGATTGCAGGCAGGCAGAATGAGTTGCTAGCTGATGCAACTGATTGCAGAAGCCATGATTTTGCGAGCCCGAAAGGAGCAGTAATTAGGTAAGTGGGGGAGGGGAAAATTGGGTGGGCATGGGTGGGGACTGTTGTACGAGGTTGTTAAAAAGTGATTTTAAAAGCCTGTGATGATCAGGAAACTCATCTAGGATCGCCAGAGGAAAAAAAGATTTTTAAAGGCTCCTCTGACAATCCCAGCTGAAGTTGCCTGATGCAGCCCAGAACCTCTTAAAAGGATTTTTCTACAAGCCCTTCGGCTGAAGAGCTTGTAGAAAACATACTTTTTAAAGGTTTTAGTGATCAGGCAATTCAGCTGGGATCGCCAGAGAAGCCTTTTAAAACCTTTTTTTTTTTACAACCTCTTCGGCCAAGGGAACTGGTACAGGGGCGTGGGCAGCTGGGCATTGTTACCGATTCTGCGAACTTGGCCAGATTTTTGCCAATGGTTCTTAAGAACCGGTCTGAACCAGTAGCAACCCACCACTGGTCAAGATCCTTCCTATCTTCTGGAGTGGTGTCCATTCCTGTCAGCTTGATGTCAACTGCAAATTTGATGAATTCCCCATCTATTCCCTCATCCAAATCATGGATGAAGACATTGAAGAGTACTGGACCTAAAAGAGCTTTGGGGTACCCCACTGCATACTTCCCTCTATGTAGGTGCAGTTCCATTCAGGACTACATGTTGAGTGTGGTGGTGAGCCAGTTACGAATCCATCTGATGGTGATCTTGTGTAACCCACATTTTTCTATCTTATCAAATAGTAAGTTGTGCTCTATTTTATCAAATGCCTTACTGAAGTCCAAATAAACTATATCCACAGCATTCCTCTGGTCCACTAATTTTGTCACTTTGTCAAAAAAATGCAATAAAATTTGTCTTGTATGATCTGTTTTTGATAAACCGATGTTGGCTTTTGGTTATGACTTTGTTTGCCTCTAGGTGTTCACTGATTCGTTGGTTGATTATCTTTTCCAGAATCTTCCTAGGTATTGAGGTCAGGCTGGTCAGATAAAGTAATTTCCTGAATCTAGTCCCCTCCCCTTTTTTTTAAAGATGGGAACAACATCAGCTCTTTTTTAGTCCTCTGGTAGTTTCCTGGTATTCCAGGATCTTTGAAAGATAAAGATAAAAAATTATTACAATTTCCTTATTACTAAAAGCTATTCTTTTTAATCATCAAAACTCTTAAGTCACAAAATCATTTTCTGGAATTAAAAAAATCTATTAAACAATGAAAACATATGAAGTATGAAACTGTCACTGTGTGTTTGTGCTTGTGTAATGTATGTCTGTGTGCATGTGTGTGTAAAGGAGAACATGGATATATGAATATACACTTATTATTTTACTGTGCCCCAAACATTTTGAGAATGAAGAAAATTTAACTCAGATGATCTGTTTGACGGTAAATACTCCTGTTTTTGAAAAATAATTTCAATTCTCAGCTATAAATGTCAGTATGGAATTTGAGTAGAATACATGTTTCTATAGTGATGAAGCAGATCTATAGCATTTTCAGCAACTTTAGCAATGCTAGGATGATCACAATTTGCTCCCACAAGAAGGTAACATTATATTGTTTGCACATCACAGCAGAAACAGCTGTCAGTTTGGGGTATACAGCATCCAAAAGAGAAGAAGAAAAGAAAAGAAAAGAAAAGAAAAGAAAAGAAAAGAAAAGAAAAGAAAAAAGGGGAAAGAAAAGAACATAGCAAATTCCAACATTTTGAAATAACAATTGGTAATTTAACTGTGAGATTCGATTGTTTTAATATGTTTGACTTTTGTATATTACTGTCAAAGATTTTGGCAATGAGTGGTTGATGAATAAAGTAAATTCAACTCCTTGTTTTCTTTGCCCACTGTTATTTAGCTTTATTCTTCCTAGCCTACACATCATTAAGAGATTTTAAAATCCCTTGATTATAAAGAACAAATTTTCTTTCTGTAAAACAATACTAAAGAAGTCACCTCAACTATGATGTTTCTGGCTGCCTTTGAGAATCCAGAAATTATAGTTCCAGATAGCATGGTCAATGAAGAAAAATTGTCAGTAATATAGCTCAGGAACATCAAGAAGCCCTTCAGTTTCTCACTCCTGCTATCTCTTTGAAGGAATTATTTTCTTTTATAATAAACAAGAGACACATTCCAAAATAAATCCAGTCTTATCCAATTTTATGCATAGGCAGTACAGGATTCTAGTTACTGTCCTACTTAAATTTGGATATAAACTGATTTGCTGAACACAGAGATGGGTAAATCCTAAAGAGTTTTGAAATATAAATGATAGCTCTTTTAGATTTTGGCCAGAATTGCGTGTCATCCTAAACTATATAAATCCCAGACCTTTACTTCTATGCATAACATTTGTACATAAATTTATGAAGATCCTTAAGGCAATGTTTTTATTTAAGATAGTCTTTAGTGAAAACAGGTGTTTCTGTCTAGAAGTCTAGGTTTCATTTATAATGTTCACTGAAATCTTGACTGTATTCTTAAATGCAATAGGTTGCTGATTTGCACTATAACTATAAAGCTGAAATAGTGCCAGACTTCTCTATGTTAATAAATACAAAAGAGTGAATTATAAATGGATTGGCATTTATGAACTCTTTAATATCAGGATAGTAACTATGAAGAAATGTTGACCCTCAGTGATTATGTTCTATTCAAATTACTTGTCTTTTTGACATAACTGAAGGCCCTAATTTGCAAATGTCCTTTGTCATGTAAAAGGTTTTATCCAACCGATATGCAGCTTAGCTAAAAATATGAAACAAAGAGAATTGGGAGATAAGTCTTAAACTTTCAACCCTTTGTTCCAGTTGTAAAATCACAGTCAGACCCAATTTCTTTCTGTTTTTATTACTGCATCAAAACCATACTGTGAATTTGTAGCTGCTATAAATGCTTAATATAAGTCCTCATTGTAGAAAAATGTGTTAGAACGCTATATTGAATATATTTTATTTTATTTATTTATTTATTTATTAATCGTATTTATATACCGCCCTATCTCCCGAAGGACTCAGGGCGGTTCACAGGCATTTAAAAACATATAAATATAAATACAGAATAAAAACAATTAAGAAACTTATTTGAAAGCCCGTTAATTAAAATATACAAATAAAACCCAATTAAAACCCATGAATTTAAAACCTAGCTCAGTCCTGCACAATTAAATAAATATGTTTTAAGCCCGCGGCGGAAGGTCCGAAGGTCCGGAAGCTGGCGGAGTCCGGGGGGAAGTTCGTTCCAAGGGTGGGAGCCCCACAGAAGGCCCTTGCCCTGGGCGTCGCCAGGCGACATTGCCTTGCTGACGGCACCCTGAGGAGACCCTCTCTGTGAGGCGCGGGTCGGTGAGAGGTATTCGGTAGCAGTAGGCGGTCCCGTAAGTAACCCGGCCCAATGCCATGGGCGCTTTAAAGGTGGTCACCAAGACCTTGAAGCGCACCGGAAAGCCACAGGTAGCCAGTGCAGTCTGCGCAGGATGGGTGTTATCACAGGAGCCACGAGGGCTCCATCTATCACCAGCGCAGCCGCGTTCTGGACTAACTGCAGCCTCCGGATGCCCTTCAAGGGAGCCCCATGTAGAGCATTGCAGTAATCCAGGCGAGGCGTCACGAGTGCGTGGTGACCGTGCATAGGGCATCTCGGTCCAGAAAGGCGCAACTGGCGTACCAGGCGAACCTGGTGAAACGCTCTCCTGGAGCGGCCGTCAAATGGTCTTCTAGAGACAGCCGTTCATCCAGGAGGGCGCCTAAGTTGCGGACCCTTTCCATCGGGGCCAATGACTCGCCACCGATGGTCAGCCGCGGATTGCTGACTGTACCGGGATGCCGGCATCCACAACCACTCTGTCTTGGCGGGATTGAGCTTGAGCCTGTTTCTCCCCATCCAGACCCGTCGGCCTCCAGACACGGGACAGCACTTGATAACCGTTGGGGTGGTCGGTGTGAAAAGTACAGCTGGGTGTCATCCGCCACAGCTGATACTTCACACGAAACCACTGATGATCTCACCCAGCGGCTTCATGTAGATGTTAAACAGGAGGCGAGAGAATCGACCCCTGCGGCACCCACAAGTGAGGCGCCTCGGGTCGACCTCTGCCCCCCTGTCAACACCGACTGCGACCGGTCGGAGAGATAGGAGGAGAACCACCGATAAACGGTGCCTCCCACTCCCAATCCCTCCAACCGGCGCAGCAGGATACCATGGTCGATGGTATCGAAAGCCGCTGAGAGGTCTAATAGGACCAGGGCAGAGGAGCAACCCCTATCCCTGGCCCTCCAGAGATCATCCACCAACGCGACCAAAGCCGTCTCCGTGCTGTAACCGGGCCGGAAACCGGACTGGAACGGGTCTAGATAGACAGTTTCATCCAGGTGCAAGGGAAACTGATATGCCACCATACTCTCTACAACCTTCGCCGCAAAGCGAAGGTTGGAGACCGGACGATAGTTACCTAAAACAGCCGGGTCCAGGGAAGGATTTTCAAAGCAACATTTTAGAACATACTATATGTCCAATGGGGACGTGGTGGCTCAGGGGCTAGGATGTTGAGTTTGTCTATCGAAAGGTTGGCAGATCAACGGTTCGAATCCCCAGTGCTGCCGTGTAATTGGGTAAGCTCCCGTTACTTGTCCCAGCTTCTGCCAGCCTAGCAGTTTCAAAAGCACGTAAAAATGCAAGTTGAAAAAATAGGGACCACCTTTGGTGGGAAGGTAACAGTGTTCCGTGTGCCTTTGGCGTTGAGTCATGCCGGCCACATGACCACGGAGACGTCTTCGGACAGCGCTGGCTCTTCGGCTTTGAAACGGAGATGAGCACCTCCCCCTAGAGTCGACAACGACTAGCACATATGTGCGAGGGGAACCTTTACCTTTACCTTTATATGTCCAATATTGCCCACAATGAAACCACAGAACCTCAATGGTAGTTTCAGGTAAGTACATAATGATTCCTAAAAAATCACCAAAAACACTATTTGTCCTTCTGCTTTAGGATCCCCAGGACCTAATTCCAAGCAGAAACCCCTAGAAAGCAAGGCAAATAACAAAGTAAGGAGGGATGGGAAGGTAGACAAATTCAGATACCAAATAGGAGTTATAGGAAGCATACCCAGAGTCAGGCATAAAGATCTCAAGTGCCTAAATAGAAATGCACAAAGTCTGGGAAACAAACAGGGTGAACTTGAACTATTAACACACAAAGGTAGATATGACATAGTAGGAATAACAGAAACTTGGTAGGACGAAACCCACAACTGGAACATACTGATAGAAGGTTATAAACTCTTCAAAAAAAAAACAAAAAACGGAGGTGGAATTGCACTGTTTGTAAAGGACCACTATATTGCAATAGAATTGCATGAAAGCAAAGATGAAAACCTCCTAGAATGCATATGGGTCAAGATAAAAGACAAAAAGAATGCAATGGCCATAGGTATATAGTATAGGCCACCCAATCAAGCAGAAAAAATAGATATCCTTTTTGCCAACCAACTAACAATTGTATGTAGGAAACACACTACAGTAGTAATGGGGGACTTCAATTACTCTGATATCAATTGGAAAACTAATTCTGCACCAAATGAAAAATAAAACAGGTTCCTAACCAACTTAGCTGACGACCTGGTTCTCCAAAACAAAGAGGAGGGAGCCAGAGGGACAGCCATAATGGATTTAATACTTAAAAACAGAGAAGAAGTGATAGAGGGAGGTGAAACTGCAGGAACCTTGGGTGAGAGTGACCCAGGGTGAAATGCTCCCAGTTCAGACCAGATCACACGATCTGGTAGTGATGGAGGTGGGCGGTTCAGGGAACCAGTAGCAAAAATCCCTGGCCCCACCCCCTGCCCCAGCTGAGCCGCGCGAACATCAGATGTTTTTTTTTACTTTTAAAAGCATTTTTTTCTTCAGCCGAAAAATGCTTTTAAAAGTAAAAAAAAAGCCTTTGATGATCACGCGGCTGATGATTCAGCTGGGATCTTCAGAACACTTTAAACTTTTTTTTAACAACCTCTCCAGCTGAAAAAGCTTTTAAAAGGCTCCTCTGGCAATTCCAGTTGAGTTGCCTGATTGCCAGAACCTTTAAAAAACATGCTTTCTACAAGCTCTTCAGCCAAAGAGGTTGTTAAAACAATCCTTTTAAGAGGTCCTGGCAATCAGGCAACTTCAGCTGGAATCGTCAGAGGAGCCTTTTAAAATCTTTTTTTCCTCTGGCAATCCTAGCTGAGTTGCCTGATCATCACAGCTTTTAAAATCATTTTTTTACAACCTCTTACAACAGCCCCCGCCCATGCCCACCCAAATCTCCCTGTCCCCACTTGTCTAATCGCTGCTTCTTTAGGGCTCGCTAAGGCTTGCTTCGACTGCTGCAATCAGTTGCATCATCTAGCAGCTGAATCTTCCTGCCTGCAATCCATCTCCTTGGTGACCAACTCAATCTGCCTGTCTCCAATTGGGTAAGTAACTGGGTGGGGGGGGAAGCTTTAAAAAATAGTTAATTGGAGGGTTTCTTAAGGAGTTTTTTTTAGACAGCAATTTAAAGTTAAGGAAGTTTTAAATTTAACTGCTTTTATCTAAAAATATAAATAAAATAAAATATTTGTGCAGCTTTCTGAGATTTGGTGTGTTTCTGTAGTGTTTCACTCTAACTACACAAATACACAAAATCTCACAAAGCTGTATGTGGCATTTTGTGTGTGTGTGTGTGAGAGAGAGAGAGTCAGTTGTGTTGTGTGTGTGTGTAAAGTGAAAGTTGGTTTTTGAGCTTTTTGTGGCTGTGTGAGGTTCCTGCTTGTTGCAGGGGCCATTTTGAGTGAAGTACAGCTGCTTTTCCATTGTGTGTGAGTCAGTTGTGTTGTGTTGGGTATGTGTGTAAAGTGTGAAAGTTGGTTTTTGAGCTTTTTGTGGCTCTGTGAGGCTCCTGCTTGTTGCAGGGGCCATTTTGGATGATGTACAACTGCTTTTACATTGTTTGTGAGTCAGTTGTATTGTGTTATGTGTGTGTAAAGTGTGAAAGTTGTTTTTTGGTACCTCTTATTGTTTTCTGTACTTTGTTTATTATTTTTATTATTTATTGTTATTGGCCATGCCCACCTGATCACCCGATCACCAAGCCATGCCCACCAATTAAGGCACGCCCGCAGAACCAGTAGGGAAAATTTTTAGATTTCACCCCTGGAGTGACCATGTCATACTAGAATTCAACATAACATAAATACAAGAAATAGAACAAAATGATATTAGAGTCTTAGATTTTAAAAGATCTGATTTTAATAAACTCAGAGGGAACTTGGGAAAGATTCCTTGGATGAAAATCCTAAAGGGGAAAACAACTCAAGAATCTTGGGAAACTCTGAAAAATACAATCATAAAAGCCCTTATCAGCGCAATACCACTGAAAAAGAAAAACAAGAAATCCAAGAAGAAACCATCATGGCTGCACAAAGATCTCTCTGACAAATTGAAAGACAAAAAGGACAAGTACGAAAAATGGAAAGAAGAACACATAACTAAGGCAGAATATCATCAGACCACCAGAATCTGTAAAGATGAAGTCAGGAAAGCAAACACTCAGAATGAACAAAGACTTGCAACAAAAGTCAAAGATAACAAAAAAAGTTTCTTCCAACATATAAATAACAAGAAAAAAAATCAAGGAAACAGTCGGTCCACTAAAGAGAGAAGACAGCAAGAAAGCAACAGGTAACAGAGAGAAAGCAGAGCTGCTTAACTCATTCTTTGCATTGGCCTTCACGCAAAAAGAAAGTATAGCCCAACCTACCAGAAACATAACTGTAAAAAACAGACTGGAAATAAAAGTTAAAATAAGCAAAAAAAATAGTAAGAGAACACTTGTCTGATCTCAATGAATACAAATCACCAGGACCTGATGGATTAAATCCCAAAGTTCTAAAGGAGCTGGCAGATGTCATCTCAGAACCATTGCACCACATCTTTCAACAATCCTGGAACACTGGGGAACTACCAGAGGACTGGAAAAGAGCTGATGAGGTTCCCATCTTCAAAAAAGGGGGGGAAAAACAGACCCAGGAAACTACAGACCAATCAGCCTAACATCAATACCTGGGAAGATACTGGAAAAGATAATTAAAAAAAAACAAACAGATCTGCCAACACTAGAAATGAGTAAAATAATAACTAGCAGTCAGCACAGGTTTGTTAAAAACAGATCATGCCAAACCAATCTTATTTCATTCTTCAACATAGTGACTAAATTAGTAGACCAGCAAAATACTGTGGACATACTTAGACTTCAGTAAGGCATTGGACAAAGTAGACCACAACCTACTTCTTCATAAGCTAGAAAAAAGTGAGATAGATAGTTTCACCACCAGATGGATTCACAACTGGCTGACAAACCGTACTCAACAAGTAGTCCTAAATGGGTCTAAGTCTATATGGAGAGAAGTAAGCAGTGGGGTGCCACAAGGTACCGTCTTAGACCCAGTACTCTTCAATATCTTCATAAATGACTTAGATGAGGGAATAGAAGGGGAACTCACCAAATTTGCAAATGATACTAAGCTGGCAGGAATAGCTAACACCCTAGAAGATAGACTGAAGATCCAGATGGATCTTGACAGACTTGAACACTGGGCCCTAGCTAACAAAATGAAATTCAATGTCGAGAAAAGTAAAGTCTTACACTTAGCTAAGAAAAACCAAAAGCACACATATAAACTGGGGAAAACCAGGCTTAATAGCAGTGACTGTGAGAGTGATCCTGGAGCCTTGGTGGACAATCAGCTAAATATCAGCCAGCAGTGTGCAGGGGCAGCTAAAAAAGCCAAAGCAATCCTAAATTGCATTAACACAGGGATACAATCAAGAGCAAGGGAGGTACTAATACCACTCTATACAGCCTAGTAAGACCACACCTAGAGTACTGCATCCAGCTTTGGTCACCACACTATAAAAAAGATGTTGAGACTCTAGAAAAAGTGCAGAGGAGAGCAACAAGGATGATTAAGGGACTGGAGACTAAAATGAAGAACAGTTACATGAACTGGGCATGGATAGTCTAGTGAAGAGAAGGACCAGGGGATACATGATACCCATCTTCCAATATTTGAGAGGAGAGGGGTCAAGCTAATTTCCAAAGCACCAGAAGGCCAGACAAGGAATAATGGATGGAAACTGACCAAGGAGAGATTCAACCTAGAAATGAGGATGACTTTCGGAAAGTGAGAACAATCAACCAATGGAACAGCTTGCCTTCAGAAGTTGTGGGAGCTTCATCACTTTTTATTATTATTATTATTATTATTATTATTATTATTATTATTATTATTATTATTATTATTATTATTATTATTATTATTTGAATTTATATCCTGCCCTTCTCCGAAGACTCAGGGCAGCTTACAATGTGCTAAGCAATAATCTTCATCCATTTGTATATTATATACAAAGTCAACTTAATTGCACCCAACAATCTGGGTCCTCATTTTACCTACCTTATAAAGGATGGAAGGCTGAGTCAAGAGACTTTCAAGAAAAGATTGGGCTGCCATTTGTCAGAAATAGTATGGGGTCTCCTGCTTGAGTGGGGGGGTTGGACTAGATGACCTATAAGATCCCTTCCATCCCTGCTAATCTTTTTAAATTGTTAAAAGAAACATATACAAGGAAAAGATGCATGCAGCTTCACCCAATAGGCATAAAAGTAATAAAAACTGTTAGTTGTGACTTTCCAGCAAACTTACTGAGAATCTTTGAAAGTGTATATAGATTCAATTTAAAAAGAATCAGTCCTTTTAGTCTATTCTGAATTTCCTCTGATTTCATACAGAATTGATTGTGGAATTGTGAATGTCACAATTTGGTTCAGATTTAGTCTATTATTTATTTATTTATTTATTTATTTTATTAAATTTTTATACCGCCCTTCTCCCGAAGGACTCAGGGCGGTGTACAGCCAAAGATAAAACACGGAATATATACAATTAAAACATTTAAAACATAGCAAATTACAGAAAGGCTGATAATTAAAAATTTAGTTTTAAAATTTTAGAAATATTAATAAAACCCCGAATTAAAATTTAACACTATTATGCCAGTCCCGCTTGAATAAATAGGTGTGTTTTTAGCTCACGACGGTTTTTAGCTCACTAAATAAATAAATAAATAAATAAATAAATAAATAAATAAATAAAGTCTATTATAGACATAAATTAAATCAGTTCCCTGATTGTGGAGTTAGATTAAGAGAAACATATTGCTTGTGAAACTACTGGACACCTTGACAAATTAGTTTGAAGCCATACTTTTGCATTATAGGAAAATTGTCCTTTCAATTCAGATCACCAATGAAGAGCATATAGCCATGGAAATGACAACTTTTTGTATGGGTGTGGTCTAACATTACGTATGGTTGAGTAGTTAAGCTGTTTTATGTGAATTAGGAAGATCGGGGTTCAGGTTTTTCCTTGATCTTGGAGATTGCTGGATGACTTTCAGCTATTCATGTCATCTAATTTTCCTCCAACAGTTGTTGTTGGGAGAATTTGAATATACAGACCAGAAAAGAAAGGAATTATTTAAGCAATAAGCACAGTTTTTGATTTAAGCTTTTATTTATTTAGTCCATTAGCCAAGACTGGTATTCTTCCATTTTAAACTGAATACAAGTTCAGACAGCTGATGAACAATTGGGAACAAGCTCTGTTTCAGATAGAGATGTAAAAGTAATTTGTCATTTTCAAGTCAAATGCCATAATCCTTCAAAACAGAATCTGTTAGTGTCAGACTTGAAGTATTTCACAGTTCAGAAATTATCATACATTCGAGAAATTGTTTGGGAAAGCTGTGTGCAAAACTGATCATGTTTGGAAAATATTTGCCTAGAAATGAATATATATTAAGGCTAGTGAGGTTCATGCATGTACATATTAGAGAACAGCAATAAAAGCATTGTAAAATATTAACACATGTCATGATAGAATGAATCAGAGTTACTACGATCTATGTACCCTTAGTTCACTGGTAGAAAATGTACATTCAAAGAAGAACTGGAATCGAAGTAACATGATAGTTGGAAGCTTTGGCAACCTTGTCTGAAAGGCTACTTCCAAACAATTAACTGTGGTTGCTCGGTAAGCCTCAAAAAAGCAATGCCAATTGCTTTGATAACCTGAGCAGTGGTGTTGGGTTAGGGTAGAACTGGATGTGGCTATCATTACAAAAGATATATTAATGTATTGTAATAATGTATTAATTAATATTCTATTAATAGCAGAGTGACACATTGCCTGAGACAGAAAGATAGAGAGATAGGGAGACTGATACCTAGAATATCTTCTTTACGAAGAAGAAAATATTGCCTAAGAAAATATTCCGACCTTAAATGAAATGTTCATGGGAACTCAGAAAACTCAGATGACCTATTATATGACTGACTGCAATATCTGAATCTCTTGATAATCTAACATTTCTCTTTACAACTTCAGTTCAATAGTTATGTATTAAAATATTTGATGCAGAGAGGCAGGTTGTGCTATGTTACTGCTTTAACAGCTTCAGTCTTGAATCCATCAAATTTATTCTTCAAGGCCAAGATAATTTGGCATCTCTATCTTGCATCCTAATTACACATGACTAAATCATACTCTGCTGCATTATACTGAATGAAAAGGTTTCTTTCTAAAGGCAGGATCTGTCACTGTGAGTTGAGTCAGTATACTAACAAACCACTACAATTTTCATTGGTAGTAATGGATTCAATACTAAAGAAATAAACTTATTTTCTTCTCAAATAACTATTGTTTTTACTCCTTTGGTGGGTGGGGGGTGGGAGAAAACCCTCTACCTTTACCATCCCCACCTTGCAAATCTGTACAAATCGGTACTATCATAAGATGTGTCATTAAAGAAGTGTTAATAAATACAAAACTGATGATTCTGTGTCCAATACATGTTTTTTTCCTGTTGTAGAAAATGTGATCATTCCTTCCTTCCTAAGCCTGATTGAGAAGAAATAAATAAATTGCAAATTATTTGCAGTCGTTTTTTGATGATAGGCCATCTTGAATTCAAAAGAAGAGAGGAGTTGATTTTTGCCTACACAACAAATTGTAATAGATGTATACTGAAACCATCATATTCATCATATCCATTTCCAAGGTTCATTCAGGTAGAAGTGGCAGCTAATTTATTCCCACATGACACCATATGAAAATGTGCAAATTCCTCTCCTTTTTTTCCCATCAGTGGTCTCCACCTTTGTGCTGTAAATCACATAAACTACATATTTCCACTGAAGGAATATATGGTCCACTTTTGCCCTAGTAATACTTGGTCAGTTTGTTGCCGCTGATATTGAAGTCGAAACAGTTGCAAAAATCCAAAGTAGATTACGGAACAGTTCCTTTTGGAATGTAAGTCATGTGTTCGTGTTTAGTCTGATCCAACATGTTTTGGACACTCTTCCTGTCTTGACCTCTAAAATGCATTCCAACATTGGAAATAAGTATTTCTCATTTTCAGAAGCCAGGTCTGCTGACATTGTGATGTTTTTGTACACTTCCTGTAGTAAAATGTTAAAAGTAGAAAACTGCTAAAAGTAATGGTTAATGTTTGCTCTTATTGAATCCTCAATACAGTTCATCCAATTATACCACTTTCACCGAATTTAATGTAATGTATAGCTAGCTAGCTAGATGATAGATAGATAGATAGATAGATAGATAGATAGGTAGATGATAGATAGATAGATAGATAGATAGATAGATAGATAGATAGATAGATAGATAGATAGATAGAAAGAAAGACAGACAGACGGCAGGGGTGAAATGTAAACTTTGTTACTACCAGTTCTGTGGGCATGGCTTGATGGGGGGAGGTAATGTGACTGGGTGGGCATGGGCAACTTTTTTTGTGTTTTTTTACTTTTAAAAGCATTTTTTTCTATAACCTCTTTGGCTGAAGAGGTTGTAGAAAAAATTCTTTTAAAAGGCTCCTCTGATGATCCCAGCTGAGTTGCCTGCTTTCTTTTCTTTTAAAAACATTTTTTTTGCCTCTGATGATCAGGCAACTCAGCTGGGATTGTCAGAGGAGTCTTTTAAAATGATTTTTTTCTACAACCTCTTTGGCCAAAGAGGTTTTAAAAGCCTCTGAAAAGCCCAGCTGAGTTGCCTGATCGTCAGAGGCTTTTTTTAAACTTTTGAAAGCATTTTTTTGGCTGAAGAAAAAATGCTTTTAAAAGTTTAAAAAAAAAAACCTTTGATGATCGCGTGGCTCAGTTGGGCATGGGGGTGCCAGGGATTTTTGCTACCGGTTCTTTGAACCACCAGCCACCATCACTACTGGATCAGCAATTTGGTCTGAACCAGGAGCATTTCACCCCAATATAGAGATAGAAGAGAGAGAGAGACAGAGACAGAGAGATAGTATTGTATTTGCATTTATTGTATTGCATTGTATTGTATTGTATTGCATTGCATTTATTGTATTGATTTAAACCCTTGGTCATAAAGAGGAATATTTAATCATTATTTAAAATTATTTCACTGAATCTGAATTCTAATTTTCTTTCTATTGGTCTAATTTCAAATTTGGAAATATATATCATCCTTACAAATTTGAATCATAGTGCTTCTTGTGGGCTAGTAATGCCAAGGAACTATTGAAAAAAAAATGCTACCCTAAATTGGCAACCTTTTTGTTAACTATGTAGGGCAATTCCTTCCAAGGATCATTTTAGGTACTGCTTGACAGAGGAAGGTAAGTATATTAAAGTATATTAAATATTAAAGTATAATATTAAATTCAAACATTACTTCCAATAAAAATGCTAGGTTGTAGAAAGAACATTTCAAAAGACAGCTTTATGCAGGATCTTGTTAAAAATTCATAGCCTCAGTCTTGGACAAAATTCCTAGCAGTGTGATTCACTAGCTAGTTCAGTGCAAAGAGAAAGTGGTTTCCTTCTTCTTGATGACAGAATATTTTAACATGTTTGTAAATATTTACTTATTTTAAAGGCATAACATTAAATAAATGGAAAACACAACAGGCTTTGCATGTACAGAATTTGATTCAATTCTTTGAAGACCTTTCAAATCTGGAACATTTTTGAAGTTTATTTTAGCATATGCCTTTTCCTCTTTTTTCTTTCTTCTCTCAGTATTCTAATTATAATTTTATGTCTGCCTTTAAAAGCAATAGTCCTAGATATGTTGCCCTTCTTTCTTTATAGTTTTCATATAGCCTAGAATGAATAGACACTTGAGAAGGGTGCGGGGAGGGAGAGACAGTGACAGGAGACCTTTATACATACTAGTAGTAACATTCTTTTTTATTCCTTCTACTTGTAAAAGTAAAGAATAGGCATTGAAGGAAACAATTGATTAATTTTCTGAGGACATAAACAAGTAATTATTTCTTCAGCCATTCCAAAAAAAGTAAATATGAAAAGAAAAGAAAGAAATTAGATATTCCTAGTACCATTTTTCAGCAGTTTGGTACTTCTAACAAATATTTTCTGGAAACAGAGTTAACTACTGGAGACAGTAAACTTTGGCACAGTGAAGGAAAATTATATGTCATCAATCAATGGAATAATGATCACAACTAAAGCAATTTAACCCATAAAGTAAGTTGTATTTTGAGTGGTGATATACCATAGTAAAAGGGATGTGGTGGCTCAGTGGCTAAGGTCAGTAGTTCAGCGGCTCGAATCCTTAGCAGTTCAGCGGCTCGAATAATGGGTTGAGCTCCCATGGCTTGTCCCAGGTTCTGCCAACCTAGCAGTTCGAAAGCACGTAAAAATGCAAGTAGAAATATAGGGATCATCTTTGGTGGGAAGGTAACAGCATTCTGTGCACCTTTGGCATTTAGTCATGCTGGCCACATGACCATGGAGATATCTTTGGACAGTGCTGGCTCTTCGATTTTGAAACAGGGATGAGCACCACCCCATAGAGTTGGGAACAGCTAGCACGTATGTGTGAAGGGAACCTTTACCTTTTTTATACAATAGTAAATATCTGCATATTCTTGTAATTATGCATTTAAAGATACTATTGAAAGAGAGTAAGGTTCTACTATGCTAAGTTGGGTTTGATGAGGTCTTTCTATAATTAGTGTTGCTAACAAATGAGTTCAAAGCAGGGGTGAAATCCCTGCTTTGGGGGCGTGGCTTAATTGGTGGGTGTGGCTTGGTGGTCAGATAACTGGGTGGGTGTGGCCAATAACAATAAATAATAAAAATAATAAACAAAGTATAAAAAACAATAAGCGGTACCAAAACCAACTTTCACACTTTACAGACACACAACACAACTGACTCATGCACAATGTAAAATCAGCTGCACTTCACACTTCACACTTCACACAACCACAAGCTCAAAAACCAACTTTCACACTTTACACACACACCACACAACACAAAACAACTGACACACACACACACACAATACCACATACAGCTTTCTGATATTTTGTTTATTTGTGTAGTTAGAGTGAAACACTACAGAAACACACCAAATCTCAGAAAGTTGCACAAATATTTTATTTTATTATTTTATTTTATTTATATTTTTTTAGATCAGGGGTCTCCAACCTTAGCAACTTTAAGGTTTGTGGACTTCAATTCCCAGAGTTCCTCAGCCAGCAAAGCCAGCCAGCATTAGTTGCTCAGTGATGAAATAGATTAGCTAAGCAACTGATTCTGTCTGATGCTGAAAGTGAAAGTGGGGCTTTCGGGCTGGGAAAAAAGCCATGCATTCGATCAGTAATCAGGAAAGTGCCTTAGAATCTCTCAAAAGGAGGTTTTCTACATGTTTTCTACAGAAAACATGTTTTTTAAGGTTCTGCTGATGAGGAACTCAGGTGAGATTGCCAGAGGAGCCTTTAATTTTATTTTTAAAGTTTAAAGGCTCTGCCGATCTCAGTTGAGGGGCGGGATCCTCAAAGGCTTTTTTTTTTACATTTAAAGGCATGTTTCGGCTGAAGAAAAACCTGCTTTTAAAAGTAAAAAAAAAAAACCTTTGCTAATGGTGCGGCTTAGCAGAGGCAGGGGGGTCAGGGCCAGGGATTTTTGCTACCAGTCTTCCAAACCAGCAGCCGCCATTGCTACCGGATCATGTGAGCCAGTCCGAACCGGGAGCATTTCACCCCTGGTTCAAAGACACCTTAAAATCATATCCGATGAAATCAAAAGTGTAAGATTACTGTGATCAGCTTTTTATCTTGTTCAACTTGTTAAAAATCTCATTGCTTCAGACATGGAAGGAGGCTGCAAAGGTCATTTTCAAAATACAAAAATATTTCTACCTTCTGTGAATATGATAGCATTAATTAGCAACTATATCTATCATGATATATTATGAAAAAGCAATAATTTGAAACAAATCATTAGGATTATTTTGAAAGTTTTCAAGCATGCTATTTGTTTGCATAGTCTAATTTTTAAATGTAACTGTATTATGAAGTTGGAGCAAACAATACAGAAATATCATTTCCAATAAAAAAAAACCCAGGAAGATACTACTTTAGTGTATTTCTCAAAGGGAAATACATTTTAGCTAACCACAAGTCACAAATGCTCAAAACCACTAGAAAACATTTAGTTTTACCTTTTACCCTGTTTTGTTATGTATGGCCTTATTATTGACTTGTATTTTGTACTCTCCCTCTCAAGCCTTTCTGTGCTGCCCCTTAGTTGGGAGGTGTGTGGTGGTGTTCATGAGAGGGATGAGTAAAGTGTCCATATCCCCAGCAAGAACATTCAAGACATGAAGGTAGATAAAGCAAACAGGCACCTATATTGTGCAGAAGTTGTAGAGGAAGGTGCTGGAGGCAGATGCAGCTCGATGCCTTTGAACTTTGGTGCTGGAGATGACTTTTGAGAATATTGTGGACAGCCAAGAAAGCCAAATAACAATCATCCAACAAATCAATCCAGAGTTCTTACTAGAGAATGATTGATCAATGATCCAACTTAAATTATTCTACTTCAAACTAATTATGAGTAGATTTAGCTCTCTGTAGAAGACTCTAATGCTGGAAAAGGTGGAATGAAAGAGAAAAGCAGGATCAACAGCAAGAGCAGATGGACTCAGTTACAGTGGCAGTGGTCTGCTGGTGGAAGACCTAAAGGACCAAATTAAAGACAAATCATGGAAAAAATCTTTGTAGTTGCTAAGAATCTGCACCATTTAACAACAGATAATGAATTAATATAAATGCTTGGAAGACCATTGGAAACTTAGGGACAGATTATTGTACAGAAAATCTTTCTATGTGGTTGCTAAGAGTTGATACCAACTTGATGATGCATAATCAATAAATCAATAATCAGACAATAAATAAATCTATTTTGTATTTTGATATGATTTTATGTATCTACAATTATTAATTACCCTCAAACTGTTATTCGTAACAAAATAACTACAAATACAAATCATATGTGATTTGTCAAGATTTTATCAAACGTCCCATTAAAGCTGAGCAATGTAGCCAATTTACTAAATATAAAGTGCACCCAGATAGAGTTTGTAGTTACTTGAATTTCATGACAGTGGCATTGCATATTACTCTGAACTCCAAAATAAAAGGCTGGCCAAAAAGCAACAACAATAACCCGTCAACAAAATGTTAGAAAGAAAAAAAATTGCTATATTCCTTCATTCACTGAGCCTGCAATGAAATTTCAAACAAAACAAATTGAAGAACATCTAAAGAGCTCAGAAAAAAAACCTGATCATATAGCAATTAAAGACAAATCATTTGCAGTATATAAACATTCCAATATATACTCTCCACACTAAGACTAGGTAAACATTTTGTGTTGCAGATACTGGAGAACATAGTAGAAATCTCCTGCCACTTGCTCATCAAAGCATCCCTATTTCTGATATTCATTATTGATTTGTTTTTTGCAACAGATATCACAACAAAGAAAGAAGAAGTATGTGGTAGTATAACACATACAGAAAGAGATAGGAATAGGCAAAAATGGACAAACAGATCAAATGAAAAATAAAATCATTCCTGCTGATCTCCCATTAACCATCATACAGTCATCTCCTTTCTCTTTTATTATTCTTTATTGGAGTGGGAGAACAGAATATTTACTTGAACCTAGTTTTTTTTGCTAGATTGAGCAAAATTCTCCTCCTTTTATTTCCCTTATCTTCAATCTCTGACAGCATAAAGAAGTGAGCAAGGGAGAAACAGTTTTCAGAGAAAGCCAAGGATATGACTCTTGCAAGCTGCTTTAAACTGTCTTTAAAGAAGCCAAGACACTTCTGAAATGTGTTGTTCATGGATAAACTATCAGTATATCTCAAAGTTGTTTTTCCTCTGGACCATTTGTGGCACTTGATAGAGAATATCCTTCACTGGAAAAGGCTAAACTTCAGGTAACTCAAGTTGTTTTTCATTATCTTCCCTCTCCCACTCCACAATATCCCTAAATTTCCATTGAGATAATGGAGATCTGCAATAACATTAGCAGAAATAAGAAGAAAGTTTTTGTTATGTCTGGGCAATGATGAAACAGGAGATCACATGAATGACAACAGCTCTTTGGTTTATTGTGAGAACCCACCAAAAGCACCAGGCAAACCTCTCTCTTTATATAGTATTTTGGCTGAGGCACCAGCCAATCAGAAATGTGTATTTTCCGGCCCAAATTTCCCTCCTAATATTCAGATACATTACAGTTTTCTTCCTCCAGCAACCCCACTACAAATTTGTGTGAGATAAATATAAAAATGCATGTGTGAATATACGCATGTGTCCCCACATGTAAAAATGCACTCCCAACAATAGGATAAAAAAAAATATCCAATTGCTCATTCCTACTATTGTGTGTACAGCACAGAAGGACTGAGAGAGAAAATATTCCATCCTTACCATTGTTCACTTCTCTGAGTGTATTGCTCCCTCTCAAAATGGCAAAACAGTGCAATACTTCTTAATACAAAACAGTATTAAAAAGAGCCATTGATGTTTTCTTACCTAAGGATGTATAGCCACTGTCCCCATGCTATTTAGTGACTCCCAAACCCTGTTTTGTGACTCCCAGAATATCCCTGGAGCACTCCAACAATATTCAGCCTCAAATATGTAAATGTTCACATGGAGTCTGCTCTTTCAAGTCTTCAACACAATCCTAAAGGATTTTGTGACCACAAACATTAGCCTGTGGGTCACATGAAACTCATGGACCTGCATTGTTCATCTTCATTAGCCCAATGTAAAGGCAAAGCAGATAAACCTAAAAAAGGCTGTTTAGCAATTACGATTTTTGGAGTCTAAAACAAAATCTAAAACATGCTTTAGATATGTCTTGCTAAACCATTTGTCTTTCCCAATTACATTATGGCTTAGCCAATTCAGTCTTAGATCTGTGGAATTTGTCCAATATAAAGATATAACATTGCTTTTATGATTTACTATTATAGTTTTTCTTCTGTCCTCCACAATTGTGAAGATGAAAACATCTTGCAAATTGTTGTTATTGCATGTTAAAAACAAAATTAATCACATTTTGTTAGAACACTTTACCTCTTTTTCCTTCAAAGGCCTTTGTCTTTTTATTCTTCTAGCAGCAGAGGTTTGTGCTGATCTAATTTGTTCCCAGCCAATCAATTACAATTCAGCAAATGATACAAAAGCCTAAAAATCACCAGCATTGCTTAACATGTGGCAGTATTTTGGCACTTCCCCCTGTTTAAACACTTTGCCTTAATCTGCTGATGGAAGTGATTCACTAGGCACAAGTAGACCTAGCAGATGCTCTGCTTTTATTGAATGAAATGGAACTTTCCTTAGGAGGATGAGATGAGTGAGTTCACCCAGATGCTGCCCTCAGTTATCGCTTGTTTTAATTTGATTAATTTAAAACACTGGAAGGAACAGGACAAATTATACCTCCTGACTCTGAAATATTTCAAAATATCTAGCAAGAAATACTGCATACCCCTGATTCATTTTCATAGACCATAAATGCTAGATTCACATTTTATAATGCCTTACCAGTGAAACTAGTAAGGACCTGGAACTTCATCAAATAATACGATATCATAGTTGTATCATAATATAACATCTGCAGAGATTCCCAGTCATCCGGGTCATGGTTGTCCCAAAGGTGCTTTTCCAGGAGGCAACTGGACTTTCCTGGTTTTTTTTTTTCTTTTGAAGACATTTTGCTTCTTATCCAAGAAGCTTCTTCAGCTCTGACAGTATAGTCAAGTCCTAGCTGAAGAAGCTTCCTGGATGAGAAGTTGCAAATTGCAGACTAAAGGAACCAGGAGCACTACTCAGGTTACCCTGAGGATACAGATAAACCTCCAAATGCTTCAAGGACCCTCTAAAAAAATGCAAATTACCAGCTGTCTGCAAGGAATATAAATCCTTCCATACTCCACTATCCTGTCAGAGTTGAAGAAGCTTCTTGGATGAGAAGTGAAATGTCTTCAAAAGAAAAAACAAGAAAGCCAGTTGCTTCCTGAAAAAGCACCTTTGGGATACAACATCATTTTTAGGCTTTTGTACCATTTGCTGAATTGTAATTGATTGGCTGGGAATAAATTAGATCTGCACAAAGCTATGCTTCTAAAAGAATAAAATGATATACAGATAGATATATAGTACATGAATAGATATACAAGAAGGATAGATATACAGGAATATTTGAGAATAGATACATACTGTTGATATTTCTACATATACACTCTTGTTAATGCTTTTCAATGTTTTATCTATGTTGGTTTCCAGCTGTCTACAAGATAATTGGGCTTGACTACATTTGCAAAATTTTTAAGTGACACAATGCTACTCACAGAATCACTTGCCATGTATATTCACCTGCCATTGAATGAAAATATGTTGTTTATCCACAATTTCCCCCAATATGATAATTGCTTTCCAATCAAGCTTCTATTTAGCTGTCAGGTAGGATGATAGAAAATTACTTGTAACAAATAAAAGCAAACTTTCCTGATCTCACTGGGTTTATGCTGGGTTAAATTTGGAGAATAAGCTCAATTTGTGGTAAATGTTATGGCAGGAAACAATTATATTGTGGAAATGCCACTACTTGGTTGAAATGTGTCTTGTGAAACATGTTGAACAACAATCTCCTTCAAAGAACATAATCTCCTACATTGAAATACTGGGTTTTTTTCCTCTTAAAATAGTGTTTGTACTTGCTTACCAGATTCCTGTATGTTCTTTGAATACTGAAACATAACATATTTGTGTTCCAAAGTGCATGGAAGGATTATCATTGATCCACAAAGCAGCCTTGCCCACTTTAAATCCCTCACAATGGCAGTTAATGAGCAGAGCCAGGATCTTTACTATGACTCACAGCAGTATTTCAGAAGCTTCGAAACTTTATGATATGTGGACTTCAAATTACAGAATTCCCCTGTCAGTCAGAATTCTGTGAGTTGGTCCACATACCTTAAAGCTATCAAGGGTCAGAAATACTGACTTATATTTTTTTGTGCTCCAACCATCAGTGTAGCAATATAACGGTAATAGAGACAGGTTTATATTGCCTCAGCAATACCTGAGTTACATCTTAAAACTCTGTAAGTCACCAATATGAAAAAAGATATAGAAAGAGAGGCCCTAGAGTGGTTCCATGTTCTCCCCCAACCCTTCCACTCTAGGATATTATTTTCACTCTACAAAGAAAAATGAGTTAAGTTTCTGTTAATTCTGTCTCTCTGCCATTTAGACATGGTTTACTGGGCTAGGCTAATATATGTTGTATCTATTTTTTATTTGAATGGATTTTTATTAACTCAGAGATGACTGCTACCAAGACAATCAATCTATATCATAAAAATATTGTAGAACACTTTCTGGAAAACATGGACTATCAGTGCCCACAGTCTATGATTTTATTCACATGGTACATCAAACAACATACAATGGTTGGGTCTTTCACGAAATAGTCATTTTTAGTTCATTCAACTATTGCAAAGCAAGCTAGGAGACTGATACTTCCTTCCCTATTATCTGGCTTTTAAACCCCACAAATCGTAGCAAACACTAATAGCATTTTTATCTTCCAAGGCATAGCTTAAATATCACAGTACCTACTTATGTGATCTGCCTACAAAAAATGGAGGCTGGAATAGATTTCTCCTGCCCTTTGGTGGTAAGACACTAGATATTATTTTGTGCTAGTCATTCTCTCTCAGACCCACAAAAGAAGCAACCCCAGACAAAAAGCATTCCTCATTTTTAACAATAAAGGCAAATGCTTGTGAATATATGGGTTTAGCTGCCAGAGCAAATAAATACACCACAGTTTTTATTTGGTACAGCAAGGTAATATGAGCATAAATAAATATATATTAAAGTAGCTTGTAGAGAAAGGGATACAGACAGATGCTGTCCTGTACTTTTTCTCATTGCGTATTCAATATATTGTCTGATGTTAGATTTTGGCACATATTTATTCAAAAAAGATGGGCTGATTGCTGACAACTTTGATGCAACAAAGGCCATAGCAGCACTACTGAAAGAAAGTTATTTGATAAATGTATACTTTTCCATTTTGCTTAAAAGGAATCTATTATAAGTGCAGCTGCTTTCCGAATGGAATTAATGCTGAAGTGAAGCTCCATATTGCAAAGTAAAATGGGACTTGCTCTCTAATATCAGGCTGAAAGGCATTGTAATGCAGCAGGAGGTTTGAACTTTGACTTCTCCAAGAACACTGATTCATATAATAAAAAGGGGGAGGGAGGGTAGAAAGGCTTTAAAAATGCTAACATCCTTTTTTTCAAAGCCTAGCCAAGCTGCTATCTGGAAAATAGAATAGCAAATATAGTTAGATATCCTTCCAAAGCAGATATACTCCAGGGAACAGCTATATTAAATTCCAAAACTTGTTTGAAAGTTTTGGGGAAAGATGCAATGAAAGTTTGTGATTTTTCCCCCCTGAAATGCGAGTGGTTCATTCATTGATAAATTTCAGGATCCTGATTATTGTGTTGCATTTTTGTAAAATTTTATAGCATTCATTTTAGCAGATGGCAGAGCTTAACCAAAATTCAGAATCAAAAGAAGTGCAGGAAAAGGGAGAAAAAAATCTGGATGGCATACAATTGAAAAAGAAAGATACCATTGATAAAGAAAATAAGTTTTTATGATATTTCTGAAGAAGAAGAAATGGCTTGTTGGTGTGAGTATGGAAAAAGCAGTGTCGTTGAAAGCAGCATCTTCACTAGGAAAAGCCTAGTGAAAAGCCACTAGAGAAATGGCTCACTAGTTACCCCACTTCCCTAGTGAAGGCAAGCAAAGTTTCTGCAATTCTGAGTTTTCCAGGAAACCTGGATTCTCTGCCTCCAGATCTTCTATCATAGGCAGGTTGATCAACAGAGACTTTGCCCATAGGCATCTATACTGGTGTCTCAGCCAGCTATCTGACTGAGATAAAAGCAATCAGAGCTGGCTAGTTTAGGTACACCCTGACTTTTTTCAAGGATGTGCAGATGGTCATAGAAAATCAGGCTAGTATGCGTCACCTTATCCATGTCTGCAGCCTAGAAAAGGAAAACCATCCCAAAGAGTCTGTATGCAGAGACGGCCACTTATGAAATGCATGAAATCAACCATTTGTGCTTGCATTCTCAAAAAGACATATTTAAGAGTATGTTTTGATTTCTCATAATATTGGGGTGGGGGGGGGACATTGCCTTGATGCTTTGAAAGTTCGGGATTGTGCTGATAATAAAAACCTGAACCATTTTTAATACAAGGTTTCCTCCTCCTTTGAAGCCTTCATTTTTCCTTATGCTATTTTCTTCGAGTTCAGTTATCAATCATAATTTTTCATACCACAGCCTTCTTAAATGACACATACTTATATCTATAGATCATTTGCTTCTATTAGAAGTCTGAATTTACTTAGATCTAGCTAACAAATGTTTTTCCCTGTGTCAATATATCTTAAAAAGTGCAGTCTTTGTGACAAGCTCAATTCAGTCACTGCATTCAAGAAAGAAGGAACACACCTTCCAAGTAAAGCCTAAACACCCTTAATCCACCAAGAGGAATATTTGAAACAAGAGCAATGTTAGCCTACAAGTGCATTCTCAGAAATGTTTCTGTAATCCCTTTCTTTTGATTCCTGAGTCCATATTTTTTTAAGAATTGCTGCTGCTGTCAACAGGTGACCAGAATATATAGATTTCTGATTGTAACCAGCTCAGCACAGGTTTTAAGCAATAACCTTAAAAACTATAAGAGAGTAGTTTTTATTCCACTAGAAACATGCTGTATGTGTACTTCTTGTTTTTCAAGAAATGAAGTTTATTTTGTTTTTAGTATTTTCATGCCACATTTTCTCCCAGTTTAGACTCAGCGGGGGAAACTAAGAAACTACAGTTTTAAACAATTGTTATGGATGATGGATACTTGGATCTTCATTGTGGAACATACCTACAAAATAAGATTTCACTTTCAGTCCCATACTGTCCAATACTGAAGGGCATTTATATAGAGGATCATAATTTAAGGAAGCACAGCACTGATCTTACCCACATTGTTTGCCTATTTTCAAGATATCTATTCCAGAAAGAAAACCTTTTTTTTTCCTGCTAGCAAAATTGTTCACATTCCTTGCTAGTGGGCACAAACTCTGCCATCCATTCAATGCAAGCATATGATCTATAGCACAGGTGTTAAACTCGATCATGTCACATGACATATCATGATGTTTTTGGCCTTTGTGGAAAATGTGTGGTGCATCCGGTCCATGGGCCATCAGTTTGACACAGTATATGACAGTTTGATCTACAGGATATGATTGACTGGAGAAATATTTTAATATTTTAAATACCAGCACTGATGATGTTACCTAGTCTGGATAATGAAACATCTGCAAGAAAACAAACAAATTCACCAAGAACCCCTCAAAATTTTATTTCTTACAATTATAAGCATTATAATTATGGTTTGATACTTTAAAAAAATAATTATAAATATTTATAATTAATTAAAATATTAACATTTCATAGAATTCTAGAATATTAAGTAGTCCTCATTTAGGGACCATAACTGGAACGGCAACTTGGTGATGTGATTGCTAAGAAAAACGGTGACTGTGCTTCTGAAGTTACTTCAGCTTTCCTTTGTTTTACAGACCTGTCGGGTGGGAAATGTGAGAATTGGTTGCAAAGTTACGTTTTCATCACTGCTATAACTGCAAACAATAGCTAAATGAAAAGTATCTATATAGGAGTTGGAAGCACTTGTTTTAGCATAACCTCAGTACAAGAATTCACTATTTCTGACAAATGACCATCCAGCCTCAATTTGAAAACACCAAAAGGGAGATTTTAATTAATTTTTATTTATTTATTTTGTTGAGTACATATTATATATTACATATTGTTAGGGTGTACTGAGCATGTATACTATTTAGTGGATACCAGGTAGTGGAACAGTATTAACATTGTGAAACATTTAGTGTTTCAGTTTCAGTTTTTGTCTAGAATGCAATAAACTATTGTTTAAACCAGGGGTGTCAAACTCGCGGCATCATGACAGCGTCACCTGATTTATCAGGACTTTTCCCCCTTTGCTAAACCGGATGTGGGCATGGCCAGCACGTGACAAATCAGGGCTGCGGGCTGCAAGTTTGACAGCCCTGGTTTAAACAAAGAAAATCAGGCCAGTTCAGAAATAAATAAATCGGAATAAACACTTTTTGAATTCTTTATTTATTTCTAGGCTGCCTACTCTTCTACTGCACTAAGTAGTTTGTAAGATCATTATCATCAAAATAAAACACAAAACCTGGAAAAAAATCTGAAAAGATCTGAAAAATAACAATATTTCAGACCTTTTCAGTTAATTTAACTCCTAAATTATAGGAGAAAAAGGAGACTGCCTTGACTCTATAGTGGCAATTTATTCTATGACGTGGGTCCTGCCATAGAGAGAGTCAAATGTACATAATTACATTTTTTTCCTTTCTGCAATTTTTCCACCCATCTAATTATTTCTAATGCATAAAAAAATGTGAGGTAGCTCTCAATGTTGTGAAAAAATGAAAACAACTCAAAGCTGAATTCGTTATGAAAGTTTTAAATTTGTTTAAAAGATAACATAATCTCAGAAGAAAATTTAATTTGATGAAACCAAAGATTAAAAATAAATATGATCTATAAAAATGATACAATCACAGCAATGATTCCCTGGAGCAAGCATATTAAAATTATATTTTGTTTGTTGTTTAGTTTTTGAAATAATATGTTTAGATGTTCTAAAAAGGGGGGTGCATCTTTTTTTTTAAATAGCATGAAATAATTTCTAATAAATGACACTTGTTTTGATCTTTTCTGGCATTTTAGCTTTTATTCAAGACCGTTGAGAATGAAAATACTGTAAATAGCTTTCTTGCCTTAACAGTAGTTCTTCAATTGAATATACCATTTTTGTCCTGAATCTATTGTATTCTTTGAAAGAAATATTTTAACATGATACAATCAAAGTCCAAGCTGATGTGATTAAAAATAACATCAGGCAACAGCAGTTGCATTGACACACTTCTGTATGAACAGAATTTGAGAAAACATAAATGAAACTGCCAGTTGAAAACTTCAGTTGGCATGTTTCCTCCCTCTCTGTGTGAACAGTATCATGTAGTTTAGTAACAAAAGGGAGCAGTTGAATTGCAGTGCTGAGCTAGAAGCCAATAATGAACAAAATTGGCTTAAACTTTATTACTTCAGCATAAATTAAACTTGCCAATCTTTTTGTTAAAGTTATAACTGTCAGGAGTGTTAAGTTCGGGCAATGAGGGGGCAGGAGACAATCATTGGTGACAACAGCTCTTAAGTTTATTGTGAGAACCCAGCAAAAACAACTGTTAAACATCCCTCTTTATATAGTATTTTGGCTGAGGCACCAGCCAATCAGAAACGTGCTTTTTCCGGCCCAAATTTCCCTCCAAAAATTCAAATACATAACAAGAGTTTGATTCTGTGGCTCCCGAGGACATGGACAGGTTGCTGGGGAGGCTGCATGCCACTACATGTTTACTGGACCCGTGCCCCTCCTGGCTGGTGCTGGCCACTCAGGAGGTGACACGAGGCTGGCTCCGGGGTATTATAAATGCTTCTTTGATGGAGGGGGTCTTTCCCGCTGCCTTGAAAGAGGCGGTGGTGAGACCCCTCCTCAAGAAGCCTTCCCTGGACCCAGCTATTTTGGGTAATTATCGTCCAGTCTCCAACCTTCGCTTTGTTGCGAAGGTTGTAGAGAGTGTGGTGGCACGGCAGTTCCCTCAGTACCTGGAGGAAGCTGTCTATCTAGACCCGTTCCAGTCCGGCTTCCGGCCGGTTATAGCACGGAGACAGCTTTGGTCGCGTTGGTGGATGACCTCTGGAGGGCCAGGGATAGGGGTTGTTCCTCTGCCCTGGTCCTGTTGGATCTCTCATCGGCTTTTGATACCATCGACCATGGTATCCTGCTGCGCCGGTTGGAGGGTTGGGAGTGGGAGGCACCGTTTATCGGTGGTTCTCCTCCTACCTCTCCGACCGGTCGCAGTCGATGTTGACAGGGGGCAGAGATCGGCGCGGGCGCCTCACTTGTGGGGTGCCGCGGGGTCGATTCTCTCGCCTCTCCTGTTCAACATCTACATGAAGCCGCTACGAGGTCATCAGTGGCTTTGGGGTGAGTTATCATCTGTCGCTGATGATACTCAGCTGTACTTTTCCACCCAGGCCACCCCAGCGAAGCTGTCGAAGTGCTGTCCCGTTGTTTGGAGGCCGTACGGTCTGGATGGGGAGAAACAGACTCAGACTCAATCCATCCAAGACGGAGTGGCTGTGGATGCCGGCATCCCGGTACAGTCAGCTGCAACTGCGGCTGGCTGTTGAAGCAGTCACTGGCCCCAACGGAAAGAGTGCACATCTTGGGCGTCCCCCTGGGTGAGGGGCTGCCGTTTGAAGATCACTTGACGCCCGTCCCCAGGAGAGCTTTTTACCAGGTTCGCCTGGTCCGCCAGTTGCGCCCCTTTCTTGACCGGGATGCCTTATGCACGGTCACTCATGCTCTCGTCACTTCTCGACTGGATTATTGCAATGCTCTCTACATGGGGCTACCTTTGAAGTGTACCGGAGACTGCAGTTAGTCAGAATGCAGCTGCGCGGGTGATTGAGGAGCACGCGTTGCTCCCGGTAACACCTCTCCTGCGCAGTCTGCACTGGCTACCTGTGGTCTTCGGGTGCGCTTCAAGGTTTTGGTTACCACCTTCAAAGCGCTCCATGGCTTAGGGCCGGGTACTTACGGGACCGCCTGCTGTTCCACATGCCTCCCACCGACCCGTGCGCTCTCACAGAGGGTCTTCTCAGTAGTGGAACAGTATTAACATTGTGAAACATTTAGTGTTTCAGTTTCAGTTTTGTCTAGAATGCAATAAACTATTGTTTAAACCAGGGTGTCAAACCGCCAGATGCATCATGCACAGACCAGGCCTACCCCAGCTCTATGAAGGAAAAACATTATGAAATGTCACGTGATGGCAATGTGACACTATGAGTTTGACACCTGCGATCGATCGATCAATCGATCTATCTATCTGTCTATCTAGACAGAAAGATAGATAGACTACACATGCACATACACATGCAATAAGTACACACAAACCAGGGGTGAAATCCAAAATGTTTCCCTACCAGTTCTGTGGGCATGGCTTGGTGGGCCTAGCAGGGAAGGTTATTGCAAAATCTCCATTCCCACCCCACTCCAGGGAAAGATACTGAAAAATCTCCATTCTGTCCTCCTGGGGCCAGCCAGGAGTGGCATTTGCCAGTTCTCCGAACTAATCAAAATTCTCCAGAATATGTTAGAACCTGATGGATTTCACCCTGACACAAACACTTCAAAAACCTTTCCATAGAGCTGAAAAAGTTTAAAATTAATTCATTTCTACTTCGGAATAATTTTCATTATATAGTATTGGAAGGTAGTGACTCTGAGTCAATAAAACAAAGATCACCAAGGTATAATAATTTTCTATATGCTGAATCTCATTATTAGTAGATTGTATGAAAACATCATCATAGTGTCAACTTTGGAAGCCATACTAGGCCAAAGGCTTTAAAAGAATAGTGGCATTAAAACAATAAAAGGTTTTTAGGAAAGTTAATTAATGTTAATTAATACAATTGATTGGGTCCATAGGTATTTCATGGGAAGAGTACTCCACTCCTCTGATTACAATAGAATACCTTATGCCACTAGGCTTGAAATTTTGAGCTTGGACAACCTTGAACTATACCGCCTACTGTCTGACCTAAGCATAGTACACAAAATTGTCTGCTACAATGTCCTACCTGTCAACAACTACTTCAGCTTTAATCACAGTAATACAGGGGCAAACAATAGATACAAACTCAAGATAAACTGTTCCAAATTCGATTGCAGAAAACATGACTTCAGCAACAGAGTGGTCAATGCCTGGAATGCTCTATCTGACTCCATTGTTACTTCCTCAAACCCCCATAGCTTGAACCTTAAACTGTCTACCGTGGACCTCACACCATTCCTAAGAGGTCTGTGCATAAGAACACCAGCGTGCCTACTGTCCATGTCCTATTGTCCCCATTTATTTGTATTCATTTCATGTACTTATGTCCATGATTATACTTATACCTATTAGCTTGTACATGTTTGACAAACTATATAAAATAAATAAATAAAATAAAATGTTCAAGTTTCAGATGAGCTTCAAAAGGTCCACTGAAATCTCATCTGAGAATCTAATATTTGACAAATAGTAGTTGTTTTAAATTATCTACTATCAGATTACATTTTCCTGTAAATTCTGCTCCAAAGCTTTTGTGGGTAAGGCATAAAAGCACCTATTTCTTTAGTGCAACATTTTTATCTCCATTTCATTCAAAGGGCTCCATATTGCCAAAGCTCTCCCTTGTTCAAGAGGAAAGGCCTAGTATTGAGGTATCAATCTCTCTGTCTCTATCATCTATCTATCTATCTGTCTATCTATCTGTCTATCTATCTATCTGTCTATCTATCTATCTGTCTATCTATCTATCATCTATCACCTATTTCTTTAGTGCAACATTTTTATCTCCATTTCATTCAAAGGGCTCCATATTTAGCAGATGAGAATAAACCCATTAAAAGTATCTAGAGACAGATTCTTAAGGGCAAAAGGCACGTAAACTCAATTAACTCTACATTCTCTAATTAAAAACAACAACCCAGCATCATTGAGTTTGCTGTTCTCATGGAGGATGAAGGAAGAAGATTAAAGAAAAAAAGTGCTGTAGGTCAGTAATTTAGAAAGCATGTTTTGATCTGAAAATCCTGTATTATATCTAGAATTTCTGATGAATGTCCATGATTATACTTATACCTATTAGCTTGTACATGTTTGACAAACTATATAAAATAAATAAAATAAAATGTTCAAGTTTCAGATGAGCTTCAAAAGGTCCACTGAAATCTCATCTGAGAATCTAATATTTGACAAATAGTAGTTGTTTTTAAATTATCTACTATCAGATTACATTTTCCTGTAAATTCTGCTCCAAAGCTTTTGTGGGTAAGGCATAAAAGCACCTATTTCTCTCAGGAGTGTCAAACCGCCAGATGCATCATGCACAGACCATGCCCACTCCAGCTCTATGAAGAAAAAAAAACATTGTGATATGTCACGTGATGGCAATGTGACACTGAGAGTTTGACACCTGCGATCGATCGATCGATCAATCGATCTATCTATCTGTCTATCTATCTATCATCTATCTATCATCTATCACCTATTTCTTTAGTGCAACATTTTTATCTCCATTTCATGAAGTAGATATAGATGTCACTATGTACGGAACCAATGTTGCTAAATTAAATACTAGACTTTACCTATTACTACAAATTAAATTTTATTATTAAGAAATACATTTTAGTAGTTCATGCAATTACCAAAGTCAGTAATCTGGTTTAGAATTAAGGACTATACAAGACTGAGGGCAACATAATGTAATTTACAACATTTGGATGGAAATTGTTTTCCAAAGTTCAGGAGGAAAGATCCTGAACTTTAGAATAGAATTTTGGCTGAGGCACCAGCCAATCAGAAACGTGCTTTTTCCGGCCCAAATTTCCCTCCAAAAATTCAAATACATAACAAGAAGGAGATTGGTATTTTATGTTCAGATATCAGAATTATGTCAGAATTTTGGGTCCACAAATTTTAAAAGAGAAAAAAGTGCTGTAGGTCAGTAATTTAGAAAGCATGTTTTGATCTGAAAATCCTGTATTGTATCTAGAATTTCTGATGAATGTCCATGATTCAATGCTCAGGCAAAATTACTTTTATGTGGACCTACTCTTCCTTGTAACTGCTGTGTTCTAGGTCAGTACATTAACCTAGAATCTTGAGTAATAACAATAATATTGGTTGGTGAATATGAATTTTCAAAAAATATTTTCCTGTAAATTCTGCTCCAAAGCTTTTGTGGGGTAAGGCATAAAAGCACCTATTTCTTTAGTGCAACATTTTTTTATCTCCATTTCATGAAGTAGATATAGATGTCACTATGTACGGAACCAATGTTGCTAAATTAAATACTAGACTTTACCTATTACTACAAATTAAATTTTATTATTAAGAAATACATTTTTAGTAGTTCATGCAATTACCAAAGTCAGTAATCTGGTTTAGAATTAAGGACTATACAAGACTGAGGGCAACATAATGTAATTTACAACATTTGGATGGAAATCTGTTTTCCAAAGTTCAGGAGGGAAAGATCCCTGAACTTTAGAATAGAATTTTTTTTATTCGCCAACTGTGATTGGACACACAAGGAATTTGTCTATATGCTCTCAGTGTACATAAAAGAAAAGATACCTTCATCAAGGTACAACACTTAATGATAGTCATAGAGTACAAATTTAACACTTAATGATACAACTCTTATTGATAGTCATAGGCTACAAACAAGCAATCAGGAAACAATCAATATCAGTATAAATATTATAACTTCAACATCTTCTGCATCCCAATGCTTAAACTGAGTCCCAGCTGTTCAGTTAATATACAACAGTTGTTGAAAAAGTCTTTTTTTCTCCAGATGTTGTTGAACTGCAATTGTAATAAAACTCTTGCCAATAATGACAAATGCTTAGAGTTGCTTTTCACCTATAAATGATAGGCAACTGTTCCTTATCCCTGCAAATAAAGAGCACCCTGTTATCAACTACTAATCTGGTAAAATGCAATTAGAATATTATTTTCAAATAGTTGATGGATCACTAAATTATTAATTGATTAGGCATTAAGGAAATCTTGCACCCATTTTGCATGATTCCTATTTGAGACAGCTGTTTTGTTGGCTACTGTTTTTAACTTCTTAACAGGCTTGCTAAGGACAGTATCTAGGAACCTGTGAACGTCCTGACATAACATACTTTTCAGCACCAAAACATTGTTCCTTAAAGTAGCATATAAAATGGCATTTGGTTGAATGTTCTCATATGATTTCAGTATCCTTTATGGTTTGTTTCAACTTATTTATTTTTTAAATAATTTTTATGTTACTTTGAGGCTCCATATTGCCAAAGCTCTCCCTTGTTCAAGAGGAAAGGCCTAGTATTGGAGGTATCAATCTCTCTGTCTCTATCATCTATCACCTATTTCTCTCAGGAGTGTCAAACCGCCAGATGCATCATGCACAGACCAGGCCTACCCCAGCTCTATGAAGGGAAAAACATTATGAAATGTCACGTGATGGCAATGTGACACTATGAGTTTGACACCTGCGATCGATCGATCGATCAATCGATCTATCTATCTATCTATCTATCTATCTATCTATCTATCTATCTATCTATCTATCTATCTATCTATCTAGACAGAAAGATAGATAGATAGATAGATAGATAGATAGATAGATAGATAGATAGATAGATAGATAGATAGATAGATAGATAGATAGAGAGATAGAGAGATAGATAGATAGAGAGATAGATAGACTACACATGCACATACACATGCAATAAGTACACACAAACCAGGGGTGAAATCCAAAATGTTTCCCTACCAGTTCTGTGGGCATGGCTTGGTGGGCCTAGCAGGGGAAGGTTATTGCAAAATCTCCATTCCCACCCCACTCCAGGGGAAAGATACTGAAAAATCTCCATTCTGTCCCCTCCTGGGGCCAGCCAGGAGTGGCATTTGCCAGTTCTCCGAACTAATCAAAATTTCCGCTATCGGTTCTCCAGAATATGTTAGAACCTGATGGATTTCACCCCTGACACAAACACTTCAAACCCCTCCCCCTTCCTTAACCTTTCCATAGAGCTGAAAAAGTTTAAAATTAATTCATTTCTACTTCGGAATAATTTTCATTATATAGTATTGGAAGGTAGTGACTCTGAGTCAATAAAACAAAGATCACCAAGGTATAATAATTTTCTATATGCTGAATCTCATTATTAGTAGATTGTATGAAAACATCATCATAGTGTCAACTTTGGAAGCCATACTAGGCCAAAGGCTTTAAAAGAATAGTGGCATTAAAACAATAAAAGGTTTTTAGGAAAGTTAATTAATGTTAATTAATACAATTGATTGGGTCCATAGGTATTTCATGGGAAGAGTACTCCACTCCTCTGATCATAATAGAATACCTTATGCCACTAGGCTTGAAATTTTGAGCTTGGACAACCTTGAACTATACCGCCTACTGTCTGACCTAAGCATAGTACACAATGTCCTACCTGCTACAATGTCCTACCTGTCAACAACTACTTCAGCTTTAATCACAGTAATACAGGGGCAAACAATAGATACAAACTCAAGATAAACCGTTCCAAATTCGATTGCAGAAAACATGACTTCAGCAACAGAGTGGTCAATGCCTGGAATGCTCTATCTGACTCCATTGTTACTTCCTCAAACCCCCATAGCTTGAACCTTAAACTGTCTACCGTGGACCTCACACCATTCCTAAGAGGTCTGTGCATAAGAACACCAGCGTGCCTACTGTCCATGTCCTATTGTCCCCATTTATTTGTATTCATTTCATGTACTTATGTCCATGATTATACTTATACCTATTAGCTTGTACATGTTTGACAAACTATATAAAATAAATAAATAAAATAAAATGTTCAAGTTTCAGATGAACTTCAAAAGGTCCACTGAAATCTCATCTGAGAATCTAATATTTGACAAATAGTAGTTGTTTTTAAATTATCTACTATCAGATTACATTTTCCTGTAATTCTTCCCATATAACATAAACATATTCCTACTTCCAGTCAGGGAAATTACTGAAAAGGAGAACGAAACAAGAATTGTATATACCACAAATCTAATCCTTACTATTTTTATCATTTCCCCCCACAGAAAGTCTTTACATTAGCTAATATTGTTAGTTTCACCTTAAAAACTTGTATGAAACATACAGTAATTTAAGCATATTTGCAAACTTGTTTGCATACTGAAGTGGATGAAAGGAGATTGTCAAGGTCACCTTGATTGGAATCCTCCATTTCATTCAAAGGGCTCCATATTTAGCAGATGAGAATAAACCCATTAAAAGTATCTAGAGACAGATTCTTAAGGGGCAAAAGGCACGTAAACTCAATTAACTCTACATTCTCTAATTAAAAAACAACAACCCAGCATCATTGAGTTTGCTGTTCTCATGGAGGATGAAGGAAGAAGATTAAAGAAAAAAAATCACTCTTCCTATAGGAAGTAGACTGAAGGAAGGAGATGAAGGGTCATCCAATGTGAGAAAATCAAATGTGGAAATCCTTCTTGTCTTCTCTGTTTCAAATGCTACTGGTGATAAATAGGATAAAAGCAGCCATGAATCTCTACTTCCAGAGGTTTTTTTCTCCTATAGTTTCCTCTTCAAATTTTCTCATATATATTTTCTCATAAAATTTGCAGACGAGACCAAGCTAGCAGGAATAGCCAACACTCTGGAAGATAGACTTAAGATACAGAAGGATCTTGACAGACTTGAACATTGGGTTCATGAAATTCAATGGTGAAAAAATTAAGGTTCTACATTTAGGCAAGAAAAACAAAATGCACAGGTACAGTATTTGTGATACCATGCTCAATAGTGGTGACTGTGAGAGGGATCTTGGAGTCCTAATGGACAGTCACTTAAATATGAGCCAGCAGCGTGCTGCAGTTGCCAAAAAAAGCCAACACAGTTCTAGACTGCACAAACAGAGGGATAGACTCAAGATCACATGAAGTGTTAATACCACTTTATAATGCCTTAGTAAGGCCACACTTGGAATAATGCCTCCAATTTTGGTCACCACAATGTAAAAGATGTTGAGACTCTAGAGAGAGTGCAGAGAAAAGCAACAAAGATGATTAGGGGACTTGAGGATAAAACATATAAAGAACGGTTGCTGGAACTGGATATGTCTAGTCTTATGAAAAGAAGGACTAGGGGTGACATGATAGCAGTGTTCCGATATCTCAGGGATTGCTAAAAATAAGAGAGAATCAAACTATTCTCCAAAGCACCTGAAGGTAGAACAAGAAACAATGGGTGGAACCTAATCAAGGAGAGAAGCAACTTAGAATTAAGGTTAGAACAATGACAGTTAGAACAATTAATCAGTGGAACAAACTTGCCTCCAGAAGTTGTAAATGCTCCAGCACTGGAAGTTTTAAAGAAGAGATTAAACCATTGGTCTGAAGTGGTGTAGGGTTTCCTGCCTAAGCAGGGACTAAAAGACCTCCAAAATCCCTTCCAACTCTGTTATTCTATTATATTCTATAGTTGATAAAGTTCATTCTAAAAGATGCCACTCTATGTTAAACACCAATTGCAAAATTATTTCTTGCATTTACAATTTCTTGTAAATTATCAGAAATAAATGACAGCAACATTAAAATATAACTGAAATGATTTTGCAAAGCTCCTATAAGAAAGGGAGTGAAGATAGCATCATCAAACCCATGACCACTAGAGGAATAGTTCATTTATGATTGGTTAGATATATTATGCAAATATTTTATAGTTACTAGTGTATATTATATAAAGTAAATTTGAAATATTCCAGGTTTAAAACTGTTTTAAGAAGTCTTGAGAATTTAAATAATTACATGATGATTTTATTTCTTGTCTCAGATTAGAAATAAACTTAAAGTAGTATTGAACTTAAAGAATGTATGTACCAAGTTTCTCTTAACCAGTCCTTATGATGTGATCTGTTTTCATGAGCAGACTCTAGGTATTCATTATTAAAGAACCTGGTAGGATTTTTACTTGACAAAAAAAGAAGAAGAAGAAGAAAAGGGAGTTGGAAGGAGTATTAATGATCCCTGGCCCAAACCAACCAATCAGAGAGGAAACAGACATTTGAATTCCTTAAAAAACACAAAGTTGTGATATTTATACAATACATTGTCCAGAAACTCTCTATAATTTAATAATTATGTGCTGTATTAAAATTCAGCAATAAGTCTTAACAACCTGTGTATCATTTTTCCATGCAAATGATGGGATGATTGAAAGAACAATTTTGTTATAGAAAGTACTTGTGTGTATGTGTAGGTTTTGTATATCTATATATATATGTGTGTATATGTATGTCCATATTATCTCTTTATACATACATATAAATACACACACACACACACACACACAAACATATGCACACACACAGAGGGAGAAAGAGAGGGAGAATAAGAATGAGAATGAGAGAGAGAGGGAGGGAGAGAAAGAGAGAAGTGTCTTTGGAACATGGTACATAAATGGCATTATATCATATTGGACATGACAGCAATGATCAGCCATAATGTGCTTGTATATAATGTTTGTAATTTAAGTTTGCATGAGGAATTTAAACATTTCCTTTCCTTTCCTTTCCTTTCCTTTCCTTTCCTTTCCTGTCCTGTCCTGTCCTGTCCTGTCCTGTCCTGTCCTGTCCTGTCCTGTCCTGTCATTTTTTTTAAAAAAATACCCCCTGTAGTATTTTTGTAATATATAACATTTGTCTTTATTTTATTTATCCTTTCTGCAAATAATTCAGCATTCACATTTAACTATGTAAGATTTATATTATACTATTACTTATGTATCTGTCACCTGTTTACATTTTGTCCTGGTAAGAAGTATCCTGTTTCCCTACAGGGTATTTTAGTGCAATCAGCTGAAAACCAATTCTTGTTATAATGATGGAAAGTGTTATTAAAGAGAAAATAATTAAATATATACGATATTGTTTGTTATATTTTATGTAGAAAAATGAATCTTCCTCATAGAAGAAAAGACTTTAAATCACACAGCTACGTCATACTGCTATCTTTGTAGAATTTTATAGAGCTAGAGTATGTGTATTTGTAAGTATGTCCATGTCTACAACAATACAAACATTGTATACTTGGTCTTTCTAGTCTATAGTGGCAGGCAGTGTTTCATTCTGAACCCTATTTTCATGCCCAGACATAATAATAGAACTTTCTAAAATGTTCATATATTTTATTGCCAAATAAATGCTGGTTAAAATGGCTTGCATCCATTTAATTCCACATTGGAATTAAAAGGATACGTGTACCATTAAGGTTTCAGCACTTCAAAAAGGACATCAGGAATATGAAAAAGGCAATCAAAATTATTAGGTAGATAGAAACATACTGACTTTAGTCAGAAGTTAAGTAAACTGCAGCTTATATCCTTAGTTTAGGAGAGGTCTCTGAATACTAAAAATAATTAAATTTCAAGCTTTTCACAAGACATTAAAAATTAAAGAGAAAGGAGAAAAAAAATCATCTGATTTATTCAATGATGTTTTTTGATTGAAAGGATAATGATGTAGTTAACATACTATAATGCATAAGGAAGTGGGGCAGGAACTGTTAACATTCTCAGCCAGCTGTTTAAAAGAATAAAAAGGCCTGGATTTGCAATAAAGCAGGCACAAAACAACACATTTTGATTATGTGCAGAGTTGTGTGAGATTTAGGGACATAGCAAGATTGAAATGGATTCTGGGGAAGAGCTAGAGAAGGGATCTTTCCCCTTTGACTTGGTGTCTTAAAAAAAAAAAAAACCTCCCATGGGGATGGGAGACATAGGGAACAATAATTGCATGTTGTTTCTTTTCATGCAAGTTCTGTGCAAATAATATCACATGCTGTCCAGCTATCAATCAGTAAGCCAGCAACTTGGCCCAGATGGGAGTGGAGAATAAAAAGTAAGCTTTTTAACAGCTCTGTAAGATTCTCATGTGTAGTGGTCACATTAAATCTGTAATTTATACTGTAAGGAGAGATGGGTGTGTGGTTGCCATAAGTGTGATTAACCATTGTAAGGAGCAGGTCTCTTTCTTTTCATTAATATTCTTAGCCTGAAATCACAGCAGAAGAAATTAAATATACAGAGTTTACCAACTGCAATCTTACTGGGGAAACAAAGCACTCCCATGCTTTATTTCAAGCAAAATTATAAAACAGAGGACATTAAACTATCATCAAATATTTTATTATTTATTTATTTATTATTTAGATTTTTATACCGCCCTTCTTCCGAAGGACTCAGGGCGGTTCACAGCCAGATAAAATAAACAATAATATTAAAATATAAATACTATTAAAATACAATTAAAAAACTTATTCAATTGGCCAAGGTTAAAAAATTTAGAATAATAAAACCCATATAAAATTAAAAACCATATAAATCTAAAATCCTATGCCAGTCCTGTGCAAGTGAACAAATAGGTCTTCAGCTCACGGCGAAAGGTCCGAAGGTCAGGAAGTTGGCGGAGTCCTGTGGGGAGGTAATTCCAGAGGGTAGGGGCCCCCATAGAGAAGGCCTGTACCCTGGGGGTCGCCAGCCAACATTGCCTGGCCGACGGCACCCTGAGGAGTCCCTTTCTGTGAGAGCGCACGGGTCGGTGGGAGGCATTTGGTAGCAGTAGGCGGTCCCGTAGATAACCCGGCCCTAAGCCATGGAGCGATTTAAAGACAGTAACCAAAACCTTGAAGCGGACCCGAAAGGCCACAGGTAGCCAGTGCAGCCTGTGCAGGAGTGGTGTCACATGGGAGCCACGAGGGGCTCCCTCTATCACCCGCGCAGCTGCATTCTGAACTAAATGGAGCCTCCGGATGCTCTTCAAGCGGAGCCCCATGTAGAGAGCATTGCAGTAATCCAAGCGAGATGTCACGAGCGCATGAGTGACCGTGCATAGGGCATCCCGGTCTAGGAAGGGGCGCAACTGGCAAACCAGGTGAACCTGGTAAAAAGCTCTCCTGGAGACGGCCGTCAAATAGTCTTCAAAAGACAGCCATCCATCCCGGAGGATGCCCAAGTTGCGCACCCTTTCCATTGGAGCCAATGACTCGCCCCCAACAGTCAGCCGTGGCTGCAACTGACTGTACCGGGGTGCCGGCATCCACAGCCACTCCGTCTTGGAGGGATTGAGCTTGAGCCTGTTTCTCCCCATCCGTACGACTTCCAGACACTGGGACAGCACTTCGACAGCTTCGTTGGGGTGGCCTGGGGTGGAAAAGTACAGCTGCGTGTCATCAGCGTACAGTTGGTACCTCACCCCAAAACCACTGATGATCTCACCCAGCGGCTTCATATAGATATTGAACAGGAGAGGCGAGAGAATCGATCCCTGCGGCACCCCACAAGTGAGGCGCCTCGGGGTCGATCTCTGCCCCCTGCCAACACCGTCTGCGACCGGTCGGAGAGATAGGAGGAAAACCACCGATAAACGGTGCCTCCCACTCCCAAACCCTCCAACCGGTGCAGCAGGATACCATGGTCGATGGTATCAAAAGCCGCTGAGAGGTCTAATAGGACCAGGGCAGAGGAATAACCCCTATCCCTGGCCCTCCAGAGATCATCAACCAATGCGACCAAAGCCGTCTCTGTACTGTATCCGGGCCAAAAACCAGACTGGAACGGGTCTAGATAGACAGTTTCCTCCAGGTATTGGGGTAATTGACATGCCACCACACTCTCTACAACCTTCACCACAAAGCGAAGGTTGGAGACCGGACGATAATATCCTAAAACAGCTGGGTCCAGGGAAGGCTTCTTGAGGAGGGGTCTCACCACCGCCTCTTTCAAGGCAGTAGGAAAAACCCCTTCCAACAAAGAAGCATTAGCAATCCCCTGGAGCCAGCCTCGTGTCACCTCCTGCGTGGCCAGTACCAACCAGGAGGGGCATCGGTCCAGTAAACATGTGGTGGCATTCAATCTCCCCAACAACCTGTATATATATATATATATATATACATATACACACATACACACACATACACAAACACATATATACATATATACACATACATATACATACACATATATACATACATATATGCAGGTTTTGGTATGTTCGGGTCTTTTCCTGTGTAAGATTGAGAGTATTTAGGCAACGTTTCGACGAGGTCTCACTCGTCATCTTCATGCTGGAGTTTTTGGCTTTGTTCTTATGTGAGCAATAAGAACAAAGCCAAAAATTCCAACCTGAAGATGACGAGTGAGACCTCGTCGAAACATTGCCTAAATACTCTCAATCTTACACGGGAAAAGACCCGAACATACCAAAACCTGCAAAGATATACCCGTGAAAACCTACGAAAACAAATGTGTGTGTGTGTGTGTGTACACACACACACACATACAGTGATGGGATTCAGCCAGTTCGCACCACTTCAGGAGAACCGGTTGTTAACTTTCTGAGCAGTTTGGCAAAAAGGTTGTTGGAAGAAATCATTAGGGCAGAGAACTGGTTGTTAAATTACTTGAATCTCACCACTGTGTGTGTGTGTATATATATATATGTATATATGTGTGTGTGTGTGTGTATATATATATATATATATATATATATATATATATATATATATATATATATATATATATATATATATATATATATATATATATGTAGGTCTTTGGTTATTCGGGTTTTCTCCCGCGTAAAATTGGAAGTGTCTTGGCGACGTTTCGACGAAGTCTCATTTATCATCTTCAAGCTTCAGCTTCGTGCTTCTGGGAGCAATGTGTGATTGCAGCTGTTTCTTCCTTTTTAACTGCTAGTGGGGGTTTGAACTGATTGGGTGGGAGCTTGGCTGTGCTCTGATTGGATGGGGGTTTTTTTGTGCTCTGATTGGCTGGGGGTGTGTCCTGTTTGGGTGGGGGCTTGGTTGTGCTCAGATTAGTCTGAGTTGCAGGGGGATTTGAGCTGGTGAGCTGCACTGCTGCTGTTTGGCTTCGTGTTCGTGGTCGTGCTACATCTTCATAGTGGGTGTCCTACCAGCAGACAAGGGGAACGCCACAGTGGTTATGAACACATCTGACTACCAAACCAAATTAGCCAACCTACTCCAAGACCCTGCATACAAGCCCCTAAAAACAGACCCCACCACCTACCTAGAAAAAACCACTAGATCCAAAATAAAAGCCTCCCCCATCAGCGAAGAAATCCAACAAAGAATCATTCCCAGAGAGAAATCATCCAGATGACTTAAGCTCTACGGCCTACCCAATATACACAAAGAAGGAACCCCACTCAGACCCATAGTCAGCTCCATAGGCTCACCTCTACAAAACCTAGCCAAATTTCTCGCCAAACAACTACAGCCCTATACAGAATCCATCGCCTCACACGTAAAAAACTCATTCCAGTTCATAGATATCATAAAGAAACAAAACTTACAGCCCAGCGACCTACTCGTGAGCTTTGATGTCATATCCCTCTTCACCCAAGTGCCAATCAAAGAAGCCTTGACAGCTATCCAAAACAAATATAACCCCCCCAAGCACATCCTAGATCTGACCAACCACTGCCTATCCAACACATACTTCATCTATAACGGACAAAAATACAAACAAATAGAAGGAGCACCCATGGGATCACCCCTCTCACCTGTCATTGCCAACCTCTACATGGAACACTTTGAAACCCAAGCACTAGAAAAATCTGATCACAAACCCAAACTCTGGCTCAGATACGTAGACGACACCTTCATAATCTGGCCACACGGGAAAGAAAAACTTGACAACTTCCTCACACACCTCAATAGCCTACACCCCAAAATACAGTTCACCATGGAAACAGAAGTTAACAACCAACTTCCCTTCCTAGATGTCTTAGTCTACAAGAAACCCAATGGCTCCCTAGGACACACCATCTACCAGAAAAAAACACACACTAACCGCTATCTGCACGCACTCTCACACCACCACCCAGCACAGATCAACTCCATAGCCAAGACACTCATCTCTAGAACAAAACGCTTAGCTGATGAACAACACCTAAAAACCGAACTACACACTCTCACTAACGTACTAACATCCAATGGATTCCAGAGAAATAAGATTACCAAACTAATCCAAAAAGAACCCCCCCCGCTAAAATCCAAGACAGAGAAGAAGAAAACGGCACAGCCCTCCTCCCATATATAAAAGGCACCACAGACAGAATCAGCAAGATCCTCCACAAACATAACATCAAGACAGCATTCTGCACAAACCAAAAAATATCCACCATCCTAAGAAACCCCAAAGACAAAATTGAGTTAGAAAATCAAGGAGTATATGAAATCCCATGCACCGCCTGCCCCACCACATACATTGGACAAACCAACAGAAGAATAAGTGCACGCATTGAAGAACACAAGAACTCAGTCAAAAAAGAGGAACCAACTTCTTCCCTGGTCCAACACTTTAAAGTCACAGGACACGATATTGACTTTAAAAAGACCAGAACTATCGCCAAAACTGAACACTTTAACAACAGAATAATCAGAGAAGCCATCGAGATAGAAAAACGCCCACACAGCATGAACAAACGAGATGATACCTCCCGCCTACCAGCCATTTGGAAACCCGCCCTTATTGACAAACGAGTCCCTAACACAAGGAATGACACCAGACCCACACTCACGAGGTCCACACAGGATGTCACCACCACACATCCACCCAGAAAGCAGACCCAAACCCACACTGATCAGGAAGCACGACCAAGGACCAGAAGCCAGACCGCAGCTGCAACATTAGCCATTTCAAACCCCTCCAATCCATACATGCAGCAGACTGACACCCACTATGAAGATGTAGCATGACCACGAACACGAAGCCAAACAGCAGCAGTGCAACTCACCAGCTCAAATCCCCCTGCAACTCAGACTAACCTGAGCACAACCAAGCCCCCACCCAAACAGGACACACCCCCAGCCAATCAGAGCACAAAAAAAACCCCATCCAATCAGAGCACAGCCAAGCTCCCACCCAATCCGTTCAAACCCCCACTAGCAGTTAAAAGGAAGAAACAGCTTCAATCACACATTGCTCCCAGAAGCACGAAGCTGAAGCCTGAAGATGACGAATGAGACTTCGTCGAAATGTCGCCAAGACACTTTCAATTTTACGCAGGAGAAAACCCGAATAACCAAAGACCTACAAACAAACATCCGCAAAAACCTCAGAAAACACACACACACACACACACACACACACACGCACAGACACATGTATGTATGTATGTATGTATGTATGTATGTATATATATTCCACATTCGGCTTTTTTCTCAATGTAGAAATAATATTTCCATTTTGAACAATTCAGGAGGAGTCATTTTCATAGCTTAAACAAATCAACTATGAAGTATATGAACAAAGCTACCAGAAAGATTTTTCTGCACTAAGCAGTATATGTATTATATGGATAACAAGTGATAACCTCGTAACTCCTAATTTGATAACATTATCAACAAATTTCCTTTACAAAACCAGAAAAAGAAAATATTTTGTGTGAGTTGCAAATAAAATGCAGAATGTCTTCCTTTTTTTTTGTTAACACTAAACTGTTTAACAGTTTTTGTGTTTTTCTTTGTTTAGCACTAAACTGCATTTTCAGTTGAAGCCATCCCTAATGAACATATATCTTCTTTACATTTCTTTTATTTCTCAAATATATACATAAAACAGTTTTTTGTTATTTCTGTGTTCATTTTCAAATATACAACAATGTGAAATCACAGCTGCCAGTTTTTCAATTAGTGTTGGTCTTTATAAGTGGAGTTTTTCTCAAGAACCTAAATAATGATGTAGTTTATGTGCGGATCCAAGCAGTGTGGCCTTTTGTAATGGATGAATAGAAATAGAACTGTCTATCTAGACCCGTTCCAGTCCGGCTTCTGACCTGGATACAGTACTGAGACGGCTTTGGTCACGTTGGTGGATGATCTCTGGATGGCCAGGGATAAGGGTTACTGGTCCTATTAGACCTCTCAGCGGCTTTTGATACCATCGACCATGGTATCCTGCTGCGCCAGTTAGAGGGGTTGGGAGTGGGAGGCACCGTTTATCGGTGGTTCTCCTCCTACCTCTCTGACTGGACGCAGACGGTGTTGACGGGGGGGCAGAGATCGACTCCGAAGTGCCTCCTGTGTGGGGTGCCGCAGGGGTCAATTCTCTCACCCCTTCTGTTCAACATCTATATGAAGCCGCTGGGTGAGATCATCAGTGGTTTTGGGGTGAGATACCAGCTGTACGCTGATGACACTCAGCTGTACTTTTCCACCCCAGGCCACCCCAATGAAGCTATCGAAGTACTGTCCCAGTGTCTGGAAGCCGTACGGGTCTGGATGGGGAGGAACAGGCTCAAGCTTAATCCCTCCAAGACGGAGTGGCTGTGGATGCCGGCACCCCGGTACAGTCAGCTGCAGTTGCGGCTGTCTGTCGGGGGCGAGTCATTGGCCCCGATGGAGAAGGTGCGCAACTTGGGCGTGCTCCTGGATGGGTGGTTGTCTTTTGAAGATCATTTGACGACCGTCTCCAGGAGAGCTTTTTATCAGGTTCGCCTGATTCACCAGTTGCGCCCCTTCCTGGACCGGGATGCCCTATGCACGGTCACTCATGCTCTCGTTACTTCTCGCCTGGACTATTGCAATGCTCTCTACATGGGGCTCCCCTTGAAGAGCACTCGGAGACTCCAGTTAGTCCAGAATTTGGCTGCGCGGGTTATTGAGGGAGCAGCACGGAGCTCCCATGTAACACCTATCCTGCGCAGACTGCACTGGCTACCTGTGGTCTTCCGGGTGCACTTCAAGGTATTAGTGACGACCTTTAAAGCGCTCCATGGCTTAGGACCGGGATATTTACGGGACCGTCTTCTGCCGGCTTCAATCTCCCAACGACCGGTGCGTTCTCACAGAGAGGGACTCCTTAGGGTGCCATCAGCCAAAGAATGTTGGCTGGCGGCCCCCAGGGGGAGGGCCTTCTTTGTGGGGGCTCCTACCCTGTGGAACGAGCTTTCCCCTGGACTCCGACAACTGCCCGACCTTAGAACCTTTCGCCGCAAATTTAAAACCTATTTGTTTCGTCTTGCTGGACTGGCTTAATTTTTAAACTTTTAAATTGATTTATTGGGTTTTTTAAATTTTAGTGATTTTATAGGGTGTAATTGTATTTTAGCTTGGACAATTGAATAAGTTTTTTATGGGTAGTTTTTAATATTGTATGGGTTTGTTTTTTGTATTTTAACTGGCTGTTCACCGCCCTGAGTCCTTCGGGAGAAGGGCGGTCTATAAATTAAAATATTATTATTATTTTTATTATTATTATTATTTTTGTCAATGTGCTTTTTTTCTACCTGTGATCCAAGATTTTTTAATATGTTCCCCAGTGTACTTATAGCCTCTGGTTGCCACTTCAGCAAGTTTATATCATAATCTTTCAATTTTGATTTTTAGATCTTGATACTTTGTGATCTTCTCCAATTCTTTATCTTCTATTCTACTATCCTTTGGTATTACCATATCAATTATCCACCATTTCTTCTTTTCAACCACTTTTAAATCTGTTGTTATACATATGTGCTAAACTTTTATACGGTTAGGATCAAAAACTTTCAAAATAGTTTTAAATATTAACCAGACAAAAGCAACTTTTATTCACCAAGGAGTGCTTTTTTTCTGTCAAATATTTTTCCTTGGAGTTAAAAAGCAATATCACACATAGAACAAAACACATAGAAACACATCATTTTTTTACATATCACATTAAAAAGAAACAAAATCTTTGGGACCCTGAGTAATAAAATTTTGTCAGCATCAGTCCTGCTCCATTGCAACAGCAAGCAAAAATTCTCCATTCCTTTTTCTTTTTTTCCCCAAAAACTCTATAGACCTGATGCCTGAAATGTAAATTATTTGGCCTGGTGTATGCATGGGATGGGCAAACTGCCTCTAGATTCTGGCCTTCAGTCTGCTTACCTCTGGCCCCAATCTGCTTATCTAGAAATTCAACACACTGGAAAAAACAGCACCAAACCAGCATCAATGTCTTTGTTTTTCTATAAAATACTACGAAAGAGAAAGCATGAAAGGGAAATATTGGACTCAGTGAGGGAGTAGCCTGCCTTTTATCAGACTATAAATTGTTCCAAATCCCATTGGATGATTATTTATTTATTTTATTTATTTATTTATTTATTAAATTTTAAAAGTGCTGCTATCAGAAGATCACAAGCAAACAACCCGAAACTAGACTATCCCATGAGTAAAACAAGAGAGGTGGAAATGGTTGTCCCTGACGCAAAAGACTTTTAACTCATTGTGCCATACAGACAAAATAAAGAAGACCAACATTAAAATTTTAATTTCAGAATAAATGGGACTTGCATTTGATACACAGCAGTCTTAATGACTTCATTAGCTTTTCTACAATGCTCTTATTTATTAGAGCCTGTGTCCTTGAAAATCTATTGATTCTAACCTGTTGAGGGAAGTCTAATAGCTGTGTATGCAGGAAAGAGATCCTTAGCTATACCTTAAATTCCATAATGGGACAGCAAGTTCTGGTTGACATTAGCCAACTAGCCAGCTGTAATTGCAACTGATTTATTGTATAGAAAAGGCCAGGAAAACAATCCCTAAGATTTCTATCATAACTCCTTGAAATAATCGCCACTGCAGTCAGGAATATACAGCATCATTTCTTACAAATATGATATTCTAAAGAAAATGGAACCTTATTTTGAATTCTGTACTGAATTGTGTTGGATTATTCTACTCATAGAATAATATGGAGTGGAGAAAAAGTTATATCTGGAGATTTAATTCACATCCTCAAGCACATTGAATGTTCCATTATTATATGGAAAAAGATGGATATAAACTGAGAATCTGCATCTGTTTTAGTTTGTAAGACACAACTAATGCAACACTATTATGGCATTCAGCTTTCTTTTAGATGGATGAGATAAAAAGCAATAGCATACTAGGCAGAAAAGCAACTGTATATCATTCACCAATTATTAACAGAGCTTTCATTTTCTATCTGTATATATACACATAGAGAAATATATATATATATACACATAGAGAAATATATATATATATGTAGGTCTTTGGTTGTTCGGGTTTTCTCCTGCGTAAAATTGGAAGTGTCTTGGTGACGTTTCGACGAAGTCTCATACGTCATCTTCAGGCTTCAGCTTCGTGCTTCTGGGAGCAATGTGTGATCGCAGCTGTTTCTTCCTTTTAACTGCTAGTGGGGGTTTGAACGGATTGGGTGGGAGCTTGGCTGTGCTCTGATTGGATGGGGTTTTTTTGTGCTCTGATTGGCTGGGGGTGTGTCCTGTTTGGGTGGGGGCTTGGTTGTGCTCAGTTAAGTCTGTGTTGCAGGGGGATTTGAGCTGGTGAGCTGCATAGCTGTTGTTTGGCTTTGTGGTGGTGCTACATCTTCATAGTGGGTGTCAGTCTGCTGCATGTATGGATTGGAGGGGTTTGAAATGGCTAATGTTGCAGCTGCGGTCTGGCTTCTGTTCCTTGGTCGTGCTTCATGATCAGTGTGGGTTTGGGTCTGCTTTCTGGGTGGATGTGCGGTGGTGACATCCTGTGTGGACCTCGTGAGGGTGGGTCTGGTGTCATTCCTCGTGTTAGGGACTCGTTTGTCAATAAGGGCGGGTTTCCAAATGGCTGGTAGGCGGAGGTATCATCTCGTTTGTTCATGCTGTGTGGGCGTTTTCTATCTCAATGGCTTCTCTGATTATTCTGTTGTTAAAGTGTTCAGTTTTGGCGATAGTTCTGGTCTTTTAAAGTCAATATCATGTCCTGTGACTTTAAAGTGTTGGACCAGGGAAGAAGTTGGTTCCTCTTTTTGAATGAGTTCTTGTGTTCTTCAATGCGTGCACTTATTCTTCTGTTGGTTTGTCCAATGTATGTGGTGGGGCAGGCGGTGCATGGGATTTCATATACCCTTGATTTTCTAACTCAGTTTTGTCTTTGGGGTTTCTTAGGATGGTGGATATTTTTCTGTTTGTGCAGAATGCTGTCTTGATGTTGTGTTTGTGGAGGATCTTGCTGATTCTGTCTGTGGTGCCTTTTATATATGGGAGGAGGGCTGTGCCGTTTTCTTGTTCTCTGTCTTGGATTTTAGTGGGGGGTTCTTTTTGGATTAGCTTGGTAATCTTATTTCTTTGGAATCCATTGGATGTTAGTACGTTAGTGAGAGTGTCTAGTTCGGTTTTTAGGTGTTGTTCATCAGCTAAGCATTTTGTTCTGGAGATGAGTGTCTTGGCTACGGAGTTGATCTGTGCTGGGTGGTGGTGTGAGTGTGCGTGCAGATAGCGGTTTGTGTGTGTTAAATATAAAAGGCACCACAGACAGAATCAGCAAGGTATATATATATATATGTAGGTCTTTGGTTATATATATATTTCATTTTTTTCTTGGAAGAGATTTAAGGCATTTATTTAAATGTTGATCCTACCTTGTAAGCGCATAACATCAGCTGCAGACATAACATCATGAAACTCAATAGGTTGCAAGCTGATGAAATTCTATCCTACCGATATCTCAGCAGCCTTACTGTAATTACAAAACTATTATAGCTTCTCAATAATGTAAAAGGAAGGGCTTTATGTGTAACAAAAATCCCCTCAGTGAAGTCTTACACAGATGTAATACATTGTTCCTAATTTTTAACTAAGAGCTCTGAGTAGGATGTGCAATGAAAAAAGACTTTCAAAAGATATTAACCTATGTGCACACACAATAATAGTAACTTTGAATTCCTTCAAAGATATGTTACATACTGTTGTCAGTATGAGTGCATAGAAATCAGTATCATGTAATAATATTAATATGTAATGTTTGCATGTATATCTTTATATCTTTATGCACATGCTACAGACAGAGACAGACATCTTTATATACATGAATGTGAGCACTGGTGTATTTTTATATTCAGATATGTGTATACACATGCTTTTTTTAAAAAAAGCAGTCACATTGCAATAAGCATATGATTTGAGAAACAAATAGTCTAGAAATTATAATTGGGCCAGAATATCACAAGTGAAAAGTAATGCTTTTTTGAGTCCATAGCATCTCCATAATGAAACACCTGACTTCCAAATCAATTCAAGATGTCTGTGATGGTACAGAAAAGCATACACTGTTTAAGCTTGACCTATTGATACGACTTCCTATTCTTATTTATCCCTGCCCTCTAAAGCCACAAAAGGGACACTGATTGAAATCCTACCATGTTTACGATTCAGCTTTTTCTTGGATAGAACCAGTGGTGGGATTCAGCCAGTTTGCACCACTTCGGGAGAACCGGTTGTTAACTTTCTGAGCAGTTTGGTGAACTGGTTGTTTGAAGAAATCATTAGGGCAGAGAACTGGTTGTTAAATTATTTGAATCCCACCACTGGATAGGGATTAGGGATTAAATTGTTGCTCAGGTTAGAGATTGCTCAGAACATATTATTCAAAGCCTTTCACGCCACTATATTATTCCTCCTCCTCCTCCTCCCCCTCCTCCTCCTCCTCCTCCTCCTCCTCCTCCTCCTCCTCCTCCTCCTCCTCCTCCTCCTCCTCCTCCTCCTCGAACAATACCTTTAAGTTTTACATTCTTTCCTGTTTGTTCTATTGTTTTAATCTTTGTTTTTGCTATACATTGCCAAAGGCTTTTGGAGTTGGCACCAAATGTTTAGTTATAATTAAAACACTTTGCTATGCTGTGCTATGCTATGCAGTGCTATGCTGTGTTGTAATAGAATAATAACAGAGTTGGAAGACCTTGGAGGTGTTTTAGTCCAACCTTCTACTGTCAGGTTCTGGTGTACAAAGAAAACGCCACACACACAAATAATGGCTTGAATCCTTTACCGGCATGAACTAACGTCCATAAAACAATACAGGAAGATTTTGTTGGAACTAATTCTTTGTGCTCACCACTAGCTTATAAAGCTTTATCACCTAGGTGACCCTTAACCTAGCTCCTCCCTACTCATTAATCATTGTTCCATTAGATACCCAATTAGGCATTACTCCTACACATTCCTAGCCCACTGGCCACTCCTCCAGATTGGCCAGCATTCCAGCCATTTCCAAGCCTCTCCAGATTAGTCATCATTACAGCCATTTCCAAACTTCTCTGTAAATCTCAGTCTCTCAGCCTCTCAGCCGCCCTCAACAGCTGCTCAGTTAGCAGCTCCCAGCTGCACTCGCTGCCAAGTCCATTCAGAAATGCTTGCTGCCAGTCCGAGTGCCTTAAACGTCCAGAGGAGGCTGCCATGGTGACGACCACATCATCAAGCAGCACCTACAGCTGATGAGTGGCGAGGGTGCAAGCCAGGAGATGGATCTTCATGTTGCTTGGTGGCCAGGAGGTAAGCTGAGGAGCCAGGGTGACATGGGAGCCGCTGGGTCACCAGAACCTCCACACCTACCAGAATGGAAGCCCCAATCCATGCATTGGAGCTGACATGTACAAGCAGGAGACCCTGGATAAATGGCTGTCCAATCTCTTCTTAAAAATCTCCAGTGATGGAGCACCCACAACTTCTGAAGGTAAGCTGTTAATTAATTGTTCTCATGGTCAGGAAATTTCTATTTAGTTTAGTTCTAGGTTGGTTCTTTCCTTGATTAGTTTCCATCCATTGCTTCTTGTCCTGCCTTCTGGTGCTTTAGAGAATAGGTTGACTCCTCTTCTTTGTGGTAGCTCCTCAAATATCGAAACATCTTTATCATGTCCCCCTAGTCTTTGTGTTATGCTACTCTACACTATGCCATGCAATGCTTTGCCATGTTATTTAAGCTCAAGTTTTCCAAGTAAAAAAGTAAATACAGTACTTCTCAAACACTGGGCATAATCCAGCTCAGGACAAGCAGTTGTTAGACTGTCACTGATTTGCCTAATACATCTTTTTTTTTTTTTTACATTTATACCCCGCCCTTCTCCGAAGACTCAGGGCAGCTTACAGTGTATAAGGCAATAGTCTCATTCTATTTGTATATTTTTACAAAGTCAACTTATTGCCCCCCCAACAATCTGGGTCCTCATTTTACCTACCTTATAAAGGATGGAAGGCTGAGTCAACCTTGGGCCGGGCTTGAACCTGCAGTAATTGCAGGCTTTGTGTTCTTAATAACAGGCTTTACCAGCCTGAGCTATCCGGCCCCTATCTTTGTCTTTCATATGGTATTTACTTGACTGAATTGTTCCCATGGAGACTGCCATATGGTTGGAATGGTAATGCAAGCAGCACCCTTATGTTATACAGATCCTATATGATTTTTAATAACAGCCAAAGTTCTTAAAGGTACATTAGTCCATTTGTACTTAATGAATTAATATTTTGCTGCAAATCAGCAAAATAAAGTTGTGTGTGTTTTTGCATGTTTGGTGTTAATGTAGGCTCTGTGGCATAGAGACATCAACATACAGCACTAATTAACACCAATCACACACATTAATGGTAGAACCTACTGCTTAAGTAAATGAACAGCCATGTGCCTGCTGTTTCTACAGGCTGATAGGCATGTGCTATATTGACAAAGTAAGCTAATTTACCGAATGATTGTCCAAGTGGGAATTGCTGTTTATTTGTAGAGTTTTCCCTATTTAACGCAAGGGGCAAATAATGCACTTAACATGAATTAAAACATCAACAGCTAAAGGTAAATATTGCAAACTCAGCAAGGAAAACAGAACACGTTTATTCAGAATTAACTACTCTTATCTAGCAATTGATGCTAACTAGAGAGTCAAGCTAGTTTATAAACCATGACCATCATTTCTGCCTCCTGCTGGTTTAGGTCAGATTTTAGGCTAGCTATATTTAAAAAATGAAAATACATAAATAAAAATAAAAACCTACAGCTAGAAATCTGCATGGACAATTAAGGGTGTTTGAAAAAGGTCACTCTAGTAATGACTGGACAGATCAGGTATCCATTTAATTTATTCTGATTTTGCATCTGACCAACATCAAGAGTGTTCTTCTCTGTTCCAAGCCCTATGCATGGGATACTTTCAAGATTTTCTTTTTTAACTCTTAGTACTTACAAATTCACAAAGGTGTCTAAAGGCCTCCTTTTAAATTTATTTTTATATATATAAAAAATAAGAGTCTTTCTAGAAGCTTAGATCTCTTTTCATGCCCAGCAGCCATCAGATCAGTTAAATAGGATTGGAAATTCCCATGGAAGTAACAACAATCACAGGGACTTTGCACATTAACTTTACAGTATTAGACAATAGCTCTCTTTCTCCCTCTCCCCCTCCCACTCCCTCCTCCTCCCAACCCTATCTAATGGGATAATGAATGTTGGGAGTTTAGTTTTTAGGGATATACTGTGTATATATAATTCCTTTCAAAAGTCTTATTCTGTTCATGGAGCTTTAGATTCCAGAAACTTTTGTCTCAGCATAAAGCTGGAGTATTGCAAATAGCAATATTCTAAATTGGACATCAAAAACCTCATCAAAAAAGCACAACAAAGAATGTTCTTTCTACGCCAACTAAAAAAGCTCAAACTGCTCAAGGAGCTGCTGATCCAGTTCTACAGAGGAATTATTGAGTCTGTCATCTGCACCTCTATAACTGTCTGTTTGGTTCTGCAACCCAACAAGACAGACACAGACTTCAGAGGATAATTAAAACTGCAGAAAAAACAATTGCTACCAACCTGCCTTCCATTGAGGACCTGTACAGTGCACGAGTCAAAAAGAGGGCTGTGAAAATATTTACAGACACCCTTGCATCCTGGACATAAACTGTTTCAACTTCTTCCCTCAAAACGACGGTATAGAGCACTGCACACCAGAAATAACAAGACACAAGAACAGTTTTTCCCCCGAACACCATCACTCTGCTAAACAAATAATTCCCTCAGCACTGTCAAACAAGTTATTAAGTCTGCATTACTATTAATCTTCTCATCGTTCCGATCATCGATCTCCTCCCAATTATGACTGTATGACTGTAAACTTGTTGCTGGTATCCTTAAGATTTATATTGACTGTTTCTCTATGACTGTCATTAAGTGTTGTACCTTATGATTCTTGATGAATGTATCTTTTCTTTTATGTACACTGAGAGGATATGCACCAAGACAAATTCCTTGTGTGTCAACCACACTTGGCCAATAAAAAATTCTATTCTATTCTATTCTATTCTATTCTATTCTATTCTATTCTATTCTATTCTATTCGATGATACCCTGAAAAAAGTTACCTCTTCTCTCCACAATAAGGAAAGAAAGAAAAGTCTCAGGGGTATTCTTTGAAAGATATTCAGCCAGCCTGAGAACTCATTTCTAAATTTTGTACCATTTGTTAGCTTTAGTAAATCAGCTTTGATGCCACAGCTGAAAGATGCACCACATAAACAAACAATGTGCTTGATTCTACTTATAGAATATTTAAAATGGAAAGATGTTCATTTCTAACTGAATAATGGGAGAGTACTGAAATAAAGTTATTCCCTAAAATAGTGTTTTTTCCTTCTTCCATCAGAAATATAACTCCATAAAACAGGATCTGCAAATCACCCTTAACAATTCTATTATGATTTACTAAGAACAGGAAGGTGAACGTTTGAACATTTATCTCATAAAGGTCACAATTGCAAATATCGGAAGGAATATGGTAGCATCTTTTTTACTAACAAATTTTCTACCTAAAAATTATAAGACCCTTTCTGATTTTTTTTGCCATCATAGATTAGCATAGCTCTCCTCCTACAGCAGTTGCAATATTTATGTCATGTAAAGATGCACATGCAATCTGTTTTCCTATGGATCATCCCTTAGAATTTAATGTTCCTGTCCATTTTTAAAATCAACATATGGTGTGCAGTATAATTGAATTCTACAGAAGCTAAGGTGATGTTACAAAATCTGTTCTCTGCTGAGGCAATGCAAGGATAGTATTTTTTAATCAACATTTTTATTAATCACTTGTCACAGATGCAAATGTAGCAGCTATTAATCTTTTGCATATGGCAGGAAGCACTTTTGTTGGTCTAATAGACTTGCTGTAAATTATCATGTCACGGATTAACTCATTTTGTTTTACTAATACTTTGCTTGATTTTCTTTTTTATTGTTCAGAGGTCCCTCTTGAATTGTCCATTTGGACAATTGGAACCTGAATGATTAAGCCTGAGGACAAAGAGCTGACTGAGAGGGTCAACCACCAGTGAGTAACAAGAAAGTATGTAGGTTAATTCCAAGTTACCCTCATTGCACCTGGGGGGAAAAAAATCAAAACATTTTCAATGGGAATTCTTTCTGGTATAATCGCCACAATGCAAGCTTTGTGTTGTGTTTTCTCATTCTTCTGTTCCCAAAAAATGATATATAACAAAAGTCAGCAAAATAGCTTACAAAGCCTCAAGAAATAATCATGCATCAAGTTCTGGAGGTCTGCAATAATTACCAGGCAACAGTGGAATGGAGTGCTCCTCACTTTGCATGGTGCAAAGGTGATGAATGGCTAGAAACTGGTACAATCACCCTACACTACACCAAACAACAATACACTGTGTTGCACTATAAGGATTTCATCCACTGCTTTCTACCAAGCGTTTCCTTGAGAGGTAAGAATTCACTTCATCTTTTGGTGATGGCATGTATTTATTTAAATCTAAGATGGATGTATGGCCAACCATCTTCGAACACAACATTGAGCAGCTCGCAATAAAACTTACAAAACAAATAATGAAACCATAAACATCGTCTTACATCAACATAAAAATCATCTTATCAGGATGCCATCAGTTTACCCATTGCTTGGGTTAAGAGCAAGTTCTTGATGTTTTTCCAGAAGGCTAAAAAGGCTGCCAGCCTCCCAGATCATCAATGATAGAAGGTCCCATAAGTGTCAGGTAGCTTTTAAAAAGGCAAACTTCTGAGTTCCCACTAGAAATCAATATTCCAGGGGAGGGACGTGCTTACCCTAAACAATATAGTGGGGCAGGCAGCTGCCCTCAGGAAAAGGTGATGCTACAAATAATCTGGTCCTCTACTATGTAAGACTCAAAGGTAATAAGCAACACCCTGAATTACCTCTAGAAGGAAACTGGGAGCAAGTGCAACAGAGGTGTAATATGGGTGAATCTAGGAGTTCCCAACATGCCACTGCATTCTGCACCAGTTATAACTTCTGATTGTTCTTCAAGGGCAGCTGCATGTAGAGTGTGTTACAGCAATCCACATGGGAAATAACAAAGGCATAAATTCTTTTCAGGAAATGCATAAAATCTAAAATTTTTGAAATTACACAGTCACATTAGATCCTTAGCCAATGCCTATGGCTTTCAAGTCCTGATCAGAAAAAGCTACCCATCTCTGAGATAAAAACATTTTTAAAATCTGAAACAGATGTCTGATTATGTAAATGAATCAGGAATTATTTTATTTTTGCGAAGGAGATTAGATTATGATGAGACACGCTCCTTACTTTACCATCAATTATTGAAGTTCTTTCCCTACAAGTGCCTGGCAGTACGTGCATACCTTCTTACCATGCTTACAGCTCAATCTCATGCTTCCTTAACTGCAGTATGGAAATACCCATTAACCATTTTTAAAGGATATATCTTCATGAAACATCCATTTATCAAACCTAGCCTACCACGGAGGCATTCTACAATATATGGCTTTTCAGCTGGTTTGGTTTTAAAATAGAGTTTTTCATTGTCTTCCAACAGAGGTATTAACATACAATCTATGGTGTCTCGTTCATAAATTTGATTGCTGATGACACAGTTAAGGAACCGTCCTTCTTTAGTCACAGCCCTAAATGGTTTGGGTTACAAAAGAAATTAGGTACCAGATTTCTCCAGGGACAGCTGCCTGTATAAAGCCAACTCATTCATTCAGACAGACATTATGGAGTTTGCTCATATATATTGGAGCATGAACATGCTGGAAAATCAGTCAACCTATATTTGGAAATAGCCATGTAACAGTTATCAGTCTGTCCATCAACACTGCCATGATAGGTGGATAAAAGCTACATTTTGAACTTCTGCCTATGTTACCCAAGTCTGCCCTGTCATATTTTAAGGAAAGTGATTTTTTCTTGCTGACAGTTTGTGCTTGGGAAAGGGAAACATAGCCAGGGAAATCTACCAACTGCTATCCTTAAATTGCTTCACAGTAAACTTATAGAGATGAGGGGTGGGTGTCACTTCTAAGACTCATCACATAAGCCAATTAGATCTTGGCTGTGATGCAAGCATATTTTTTATGCTGACTTAAGAACTGGAGAAATGCAGATGAATATGGATGTGGGGGAAAGCATTTAGACAATAGAAAGAATGACCTGGGGGAGGCTAGGACCAATAAAAATAGTAATATCTACTCTTAATTTAGCCAAAACAAAGAAAGATAATTCAGGATGCTAATTATAGAAAAGACAGATTTTCCCTAAAATGTTCGCTTAAAGTGTTTGTTTTTTAAGCTATTGGAGAAAGAATTGAATGGTGTTTCCAGGCCTAAATTTCAACTTTATATATCATACTTTATTTGTGATAGTGACAAATATTTATTTTTACTGCCAATTTGCAATTTTAAAGGATCATCAAATGTACATTTTGTATTTTCTTATCAGTATCCTTTAGAGTGATATTATAAGAAATTGTGTTTAGAAAGGCATATTTTACAAATTCTCCTTCTGATTTGAAGTTAAACATTATTAGAATTAAATTTATAAAATGCAAAGGAGAAAAAAAAAACATGACTTGAGATTCTTGAGAAATATACACAAGTGTTTATTCAGGCTGTTTATCCTAAATCACTCAGATAGCCTGGTTTGTTATGCCATAAAATACTTGTGTATTCTCCAAGGAAAATGTAATTTTAGCAATTCACATTCCCCGGTAATTTTATCAGGAAGCTAAGTGTTGTACTAGGTGGAGAAAAGAAAAAGAAAAAGACATATCATCTTGAAAACCCTGCTTTTAAACTAATCAAAACAGGAAGCTATGTTTTGCTGAATGAACATTTAAGCTAATTCCCATCTGAATATCTCACCCTGTGCTTCTAAGATGATAGCAATAAAATAGACAATTCTGTCCCACCGGCTGCCTCTCATCTTTCTTTTGCTGTTATGTTTTCCACAGTTTTCAGTGTCACTAAAATCTTGATTTATAAACTGCAAGTCTTAGCTTATAATCAGTTTCTGGCTGGCAATGAATGTATTCACAGATTGAAAAAGAAAAAGTGTAAGAAGCACTGACAATGTTTAGGCAATCCCTGGATAAACATTAAACTTTCATTTGGGGCTGAGATCATCAAAATAGGTAGCACATCATGCACAGATTCCACTCCTTTAAGATGCTTGGCAGTACAAATAGCAAACCTCAGCAATAAGAAGAGCTGTGAGAATTAGGGTCAACACTGCAATCCATAAATATCTCCTTAATCTTTTCATTTTTCTTTAAATGGAAGTAGAAAACAATGTGGGTTCTGTTGCATGCATCTTATGCATTCCCTGTGTGATTTGTGTAGCAAGTCCCACATTGAAAGCTGGGGAGGCAACTGGGAAGCAAAAGGATCAGGCAACAGATGGCCTAGAGAAGCTGATACTACTTCATCAAATCGAAAATGTAAAGTACTGCAGGAATCCCTAGGTTGCAAGTATTCAAAACTGCTATGGAATGGAGCAAACTTCTCTTTTTGTAAGATTGTAAAATTGGCAGTCCTGCACTGGTAATGGTTTTCATGTTGACAATCTGCTAAATGTAAAGATTTTTTTTAAAGTGTAACAAACTAGTCTTTTACCTAAACAACTCACAATACTGCTAAAAAAAGCTGTTGCAAGAATAAATTGTTATAACAATCCAAAACTGTTGGAATTCCCAGTTTAAATAATAAAAACAAAACAAAAAAACTTGGCAAAAGTTAATATTCATGCATTTTGTGGAGTAAGATGTTTGCATGCTTTGTTTTACATATATAGAATTTTTTATTAAATACTATCATTGCAGTAAAAAGGCAAAGGTTTCGATCTTGATTGGTCACCGGGACCAGAGGTTTAGTCTTCCGAGCTTTTAAACTTGTGCTGGCACCATACTCTAGCAGAATGTGTGACATGTTTTGCTAGAGAGAAGTTCCCTGAGGATGGGGTCCAGCACAAGTCTGAAAGCTCGGAAGAAAAAACCTCTGGTCCCAGTGACTGACCAGATTAGATCCTGCAATATTATCCTGGACACATATATTTCCCTTCATTCATGAGGTAAAGGTTTTGCCTATTCAGTCATGTCTGAAGGGGCAATGCTCAACTACATTTCTTAGCTGAGAAAGCCAGTGTTGTCCAAAGATACTTCCATGGTCATGTGGCTAGCATGACATCATGCCACACTCATGACATCAGAGTGTGCAATGAAATATTACAATAGAAAAAGTATAAATAGAAAGTAGAAGATGCAGAAAAGAAAAGAGAAAAAGAGAAAGACAAAAGAAAGAAAAATAAAAGTAAAGAAATATATAAAGAAGAGATTTCCCACCTTCATCTCAAGTATAAACAATTTTAGTAACTCATTATTTCCTCTTAAAACATAACAAATAATATTCTCATATCCTATCTGATATTAATAAACAAATCTATAAACATAAAGTCATTCTAATCCTGATATCAACAAAGGTACATTAAGAGTTACCAGAAATAATAGCATATATTAACCTTGATCAAATAAACCAACATTATGTTCCTTCCTTTTACTTCTAACAATCTTGATCTATTGTCCATTCATATAATAACCTAGAACTTGATTTATTTTCTTTTTTTCTTTGTCCCTTATCAGAAGATTCTTCAAAACTTGAGCAAGTCTCTTTTATAAATCTAATATAGGAAAATTATCAAGATCAGTCTCTTGATTTATTTTTTGTATATCCCTTTTAATTATTAAAACAACATTTCTTTTGTATGACCATTGTAGCATATTTTCAATTATTGTAGCCTGTCATTTGTAAATTAAGTCAGTCTTAGTCTTGTCAGGTAAAACTTGTTCATCTTCCATAATGTTTTGTTAGAAAAGTATCTCCATGGAAGCAGATCTCTTTGTTGACACCATTAACTTCTGAATCTTTCTTTCAAAAATATCCTTCAATATTGAATATTAGAATATGTTCAATTCTCCATTCTGTAATTTTAAGCTGATTTATGTGTTCTTCCTCTAGTGTCCATTTTTTTTTAAAAAAATATCTTTTTTAAAAAAATCAAAATGAAAATACTTTCCCCAAAGGAAAGATTATTTATAATTAATTCCAAAATCGTATTACAATGTTATCTGAACTGTTAATTCATTTGTAACTTTCTAAAGATGCTGAGACTCTAGAAAGAGTGCAGAAAAGAGCAAAGATGATTAGGGAACTGGAGGCTAAAACATATGAAGAATGGTTGCAGGAACTGGGTATGTCTAGTTTAATGAAAAGAGGGGAGACATGATAGCAGTGTTCCAATATCTCAGGGATTGCCACAAAGAAGAGGGAGTCAAGCTATTCTCCAAAGCACTTGAGGGGAGGACAAGAAGCAATGGGTGGAAACTAATCAAGGAGAGAAGAACTTAGAACTAAGGAGAAATTTCCTGACAGTTAGAACAATTAATCAGTGGAACAACTTGCCTGCAGAAGTTGTGAATACTCCAACATTGGAAATTTTTAAGAAGATGTTGGCTAACCATTTGTCTGAAGTGGTGTACGGTTTCTTGCCTGGACAGGGGATTGGACTAGAAGACCTACAAGGTCCCTTCCAACTCTGTTATTCTAAATTCTAAAGTTAAAGTGTTTAGAAACAGAAAAATTTACCATTTTGATTTTTATTAAAAAAACTAAAATAAAATAAATGAGCATTGAAAAATAAACTTGTAATTAAAACTTTCTTCCACTAAGGAAGAAATTCACTCAGTCCTGTCAAATGTGTCAATCCAAAGATTCCTAATCGCTGAAAATCAATTAACAAAAAATTTCCAAATGCCATTAGAAAAGGAAGTACATGAAGTTAGTATTCTTTCAAAAGCACTAACTATGGTTTGAGCAAGCTCACTATTCCTTCATGATCCAGAGCAATAAACCTACTTTGCACTCCCAATCACAAGGAGCATCTGTCTGGAGCACTTGTGGACACTCTCAAGGCCTCTTCTTATTTGGAGAGGTTCAAAGAGCAGTCATTCATTCAGTACCATGAATCATTGGCTCTGCTTTTTGAGGTACAATCTTCCATTCTCCTGTAAGACTGTAATTATAGTCCCAATGTTTATATTTTGAAAGGGATTCACTAGAGATTTCCTCTAGTGGAGATTGCCTCCTCCTGCCTCAAGACTCACTGTCCTTGCCAACAAGAAGCTTAAACTTAGACAAGTGTACATGATTCCCATCATATAACTAGGAAAAGTAATAATGCTTTTTTTAAAAAAGTGTATGAAGAAAGGAATTCTTTTGAAATGTTATTTGAAATATGTGAGCCTGCCAGTGGGCATTCCAGTCAATTAAGACCCCTTAAGTAAACAACAACCACCACAACAAAGATGGAACTGACACTTCAGTTTTTTTAGTTCTCCTAGGAAATATTAATATTTTAATATTAATATTTTACGTATAAATTTGTCTGTTTAAAGCTTTCATCTTAGGACTCTAATGTAAATTAGAATGCACCATCAAATTTAACAAGAGTATCAAATCCTATCCAGAAAACCAAATCAGAGAAGGACAGTTTAATTTTATTAATTCGGAAAGCCACAGATGTGTGCAAGTTTAAAGGGGTGCTTTCAGTGGGAAAATAACCATTCTGTGATACATGACACTATTAATATTTACAGAACTGGAGAAAATGTTTAATTTATTCAAGGCATGAGTGACATTTTGGAAACTTACAAGGAACACATCAATAAAAATGGTTGGTAAAAGAAGGTAAGCAGCTGACACTTTGTTCTCTATCAGCAAACTGCTATGCTCAGTCACACAGAAGGATTTCAAAAATCAAGCTAATACAAATGACTAAGAAAGGGGAGTGGGGAATCCTTTGAATTAAAGCTGTTACTTCTTTCTTCATTGTATATCATTCTTCTTCCCAGTCTCTCTTTAGCATCATGCTATTAGCAGCATGACTAGTATGCAAGACAAGATCAAAGTCTAAATCTAACCTCTCCATATCTCTTTTGCACCTTCAGAGAATCTTAAAGGCAAGCAAAACATCCTTTTAGCATTGTCTTGTCTGTGGGCAGCGGCTCTTCCTGCCCATCACTATGTCTATAGTGTTAGACTTTCATCTGTTCTTAAATATATCTCAGATATACTGTATTCATTTGAAAAGCTAAAGCTGTTTTTTTTTTAAAAAAAAGAAGCCAGTGTGATACATTAAACAAGAATGCTTTTGATAACTACAAGAATGATAAGTAAAAGAAGTGGCCCCAATGAATGCCAAATTAATAAAATAAAAAAAAATTCTATAGATTTCTTTCTAGAAGCAACTATAATATTAGGCAATGGTGGTGAATTATAATCTTTCACACATCTACATTGGTTGTATCTGCATATTACCCTAAGCCATAATGTGATTTCTTCCAATTAGTTTTATGAAACAATATATTATATGGTTCTGAGAGGTGAAGTCCACACATCTTAAAGAGACCAAAGTTGAAAATTACTGTACTACATGAAACTGGATATATATATATTGTCCAATCTTTTTTTTTAAAAAAACAACAAACACTTCCGGTGTTGAGCACCCACAACTTCTGGAGGCAAGTCGTTCCACTGATTAATTGTTCTAACTGGCAGGAAATTTCTCCTTAGCTTTAGTTTACTCCTTTAGTATTCTCCTTGATTAGTTTACCATCCATTGCTTCTTGTCCTGCCTTGAGGTGCTTTATATAATAGACTGAGCCGCTTTATGGCAGCCTCTTAGATATTGGAACTCTGTTATCATGTCACCTCTTTTCATTAAACTAGATTTTCTAAGTTCCAGCAATCATTCTTTATATCGGGAGGGGGTCAAAGTCACATCGTCACAGTGGCGTCACATGACTTTTCCCCCCTTTGCGTGGCCAGGGCATGATGCATCCGGCCTGCGGCTCGGAGTTTGACAGCCCTGGTTTATATGTTTTAACCTCCAGTCCCCTAATCATCTTTGTTGCATTAAAATAATAATTAATATTTCACTGTTTCACAATAACATTTAGATATGATTTCATATCACATTTACAGTAGTATTGTTAGATTTATTTGTGCGTTTTTTCAAATGCATAAAAATATTTTTTCCTTAGCTTTGTGGCAATAAATTACTGTCAAAATTCCCTTCAGAGGTCGTTATAGTCTTTCCAACTAAAGCTACCTACTAGCTGGGAAGAAATCCAGCTGTTTAAAAGTCATTCTCATTGGATAAATAAGTTCGGGGAGGTTTTGAATATTCATGCAAGAATAAACAATCTCAGGATACTTAGTATCCAAATGTAAAAAAAAAAAAAGCTTGTGGAAATACACTTCCACATTTGTAGACCCATGTATTTATAACAAATGGAATGTTGTAATATCTTATTTCTCTTCACTGCCTAATAAGCCAAGTCACTTCACTGCAACTGAGAAATGAGGCACTCTCTAACTGTTGCATGAAATGGGAAGAAGTAACACCAGTTCCATCTTGGCCACTTAGCAGTAGATTGTTTTCTTTTCGTATTTGTTAATCTGAACCCTTTCTACTATTAGGACTTCTTCTCCTCCAGCTTGTGGAAGAACAGAATTAAACAGACCTGAAGCCTGGCTATAGCCATTATCCACTTAGTGACTATAAGGTAGGCCTGATTTAAAATAATAACATTAAATATGTATTGACTGAATTACCAGACTCTGCTGGGATTCTTCAATTTATGGAAATTAGGAGTTCTGTACTGAATGGAATTTTTTAGCCATCTAAATAAATAAGAGGAGAACAATTCTAAAACTAAAGAGAATGCAAAATGTCTACCTTTTCCTTGAAATATAATTTGATTCAAAAAAAATTAGGCAACTGGCTTTGAAATTGTTCTATCAGAGAGACATCTTTAATCCTGGACATTCAAATCCACAATATAGACGTACTGCTTTAGCAGTGCTACAAACTGTCATTATTACATTTAAACAGCAAAATCCTGCAGCTAATGTAGATTTGGCTAAGCATCAGGCAGAGGGTCTATAATTGTGCAATGAATGCTGGTTAATTTCCTCCTGTACTACTCTACATGCATGGAACAAAGGTAAGAGAAATAGAAGCACCTGGCCCTACTCAGCTGAGCTGATTAGCTTAGCCCCATTTAATAGGCCTTATGGGAGATGTTTGTTAGGGAAGTGAGACAAAGCATTAGCTACTTATCCCTGAGGTGCATTCAGTCCAATGGCTGAAACACCTGTCGGAATGCTTGTGACAACCTATAATTAAAACCCCAGCAAAGTTTGCTAAAAGGAAGGAAAAAGAGTCTATGTCACAAATAAGGAAATTCCTTTCAAACCTCATTAACCAGTGGATGACTTTTGCCTAGAGCAACTTACATTACAACTCAGACAATTTGCAAATCTATCTATTACACATGAAGGAAACTGCATTAGACTGTATGTCGGTCTTCCTTTTAGTCTGAAGAATATACTGGAAAGGTAAACACTGTCCTCTGATTGGCTCTCAGAAGACCTGTCTTCCTGCCCATCTATCTGCTAGTTAATAGCACTGGCCTAGAGCTGATCATATGGAAAGAGTAGCTTTCCTGAACCTAGGATTTTAGCCCTAGCCCTTGGCTATTGCCTCATACCCTAGAGAAGCAAGGGCATCCTACCATCCTCCTTGCTTATCAATGTTGTATTTTATATCAACCTTTTCCCAGACAATACTACTGGATGTAGAATTTCAGGCAGCATGATCAACCTAGGTGTGAATCTGGAGAGTATCCAGTTGGAGGAAGATAGTTGTAAATGTCATATGTTGTTATTGAAAAGAATTTGAGTGAGAATAAATATAACTTCTAGTGAAACTCGTGCAAGTTTAGAGAAACCACCTCAAAATTGTGAGGATTATTGTTCTTTCAGTAAGAATACACACACACACACACACACACACACACACACACACACACAGTAACCTACTACTAGATAAAGTAGAAAAATGTGGGTTAGACAGCACCACCACCAGATGGATTCGTAACTGGCTGACCAACCGCACGCAACGTGTAGTCCTCAACGGAACTACATCCACATGGAGGGAAGTATGCAGTGGAGTACCCCAAGGCTCTGTTTTAGGCCCAGTACTCTTCAACATCTTCATCAATGACTTGGATGAGGGGATAGATGGGGAACTCATCAAATTTGCAGATGACACCAAGCTGGCAGGAATAGCCAACACTCCAGAAGATAGGCTCAAGTTACAGAAAGATCTTGACAGACTTGAACATTGGGCGCTATCTAACAAAATGAAATTCAACAGTGAAAAAAGTAAGGTTCTACATTTAGGCAAAAAAACCAAAATGCACCGGAACCGTATATGTGGTACCTTGCTCAATAGTAGTTCCTGTGAGAGGGATCTTGGAGTCCTAGTGGATAACCATTTAGATATGAGCCAGCAGTGTGCAGCAGCTGCTAAAAAAGCCAACACAGTTCTGGGCTGAATAAACAGAGGGATAGAATCAAGATCACGTGAAGTGTTAGTACCACTTTATAATGCCTTGGTAAGGCCACACTTGGAATATTGCATTCAGTTTTGGTCGCCACGATGTAAAAAAGATGTTGAGACTCTAGAAAGAGTGCAGAGAAGAGCAACAAAGATGATTAGGGGACTGGAGGCTAAAACATATGAAGAACGGTTGCAGGAACTGGGTATGTCTAGTTTAATGAAAAGAAGGACTAGGGGAGACATGATAGCAGTGTTCCAATATCTCAGGGGTTGCCACAAAGAAGAGGGAGTCGGGCTGTTCTCCAAAGCACCTGAGGGTAGAACAAGAAGCAATAGGTGGAAACTGATCAAGGAAAGAAGCAACTTAGAACTAAGGAGAAATTTCCTGACAGTTAGAACAATTAATAAGTGGAACGACTTGCCTGCAGAAGTTGTGAATGCTCCAACACTGGAAATTTTTAAGAAAATGTTGGATAACCATCGACTGAGATGGTGTAGGGTTTCCTGCCTGGGCAGGGGGTTGGACTAGAAGACCTCCAAGGTCCCTTCCAACTCTGTTGTTACATTACAGTGGTGGAAGGAATGATTTTAAAACTTGAAGTTGCTCTATTGGCATTCAGAGAATCACAACTGAGAAAGCAGCTTGAAGAGGATGGAAAAAAATGGCAGATATTGATGAATTCTCAAGTAAATAGCTCTGTACATAAGAAGAGCTTAATTGTTAGATAAATATTTGACTTTCTACACTCCCTCGGGGATGTCACGGTTTCAATTTAGAGTCTACAAGGAGCTTGGCAATGCATACACCATATCCTGTAGTCCTAAGAGACTAATATAATCCAGATTTTAGTGAGGCACGGATAGTACAACAATGTCTTCAGCAGTTGTTATCCAGCAGCAGACTGCTAGCAAGTTAAAAATCTGTTTATGCTTATGATGATTTGTATTCCACCTCTAAATCCAGAGGCACTGAAAATTGATAGCATTCTAAACTATAAGGAATTCTAAATAGATTAAAAAAAACAAAGATTACTGTAATGGAAGAATGACGTTTTAATGCCTTTCCTGAATTAAATCATTTTCAGGAGCAAAGCAAGACACCTCTCCTTAATATCTACCAGACAAGACATGATAAAGTAGTATGATCCCAGTCTTCAATTTGAAAGCACTCTTTTCTACAGCCCCTCAAAGAAGGAGGATGCAAATACATAGAAGGTAACACCTAAAATAGCCCTGACATAATTGTAAATACCCCATCTTCCCAGAAAAATCCTAGGAGAAAAATCATTTTAACCACTGCCCTACCTGATGATGCTTTGACCACCTGACCCCACAGTAAGAGTAATTGTGCTGCCAGTTACAAAAAGACTGAATGGCTTCATCTTAAAATTTATGGTCTGAAAGTGAATTTTCTAGGAATCAGGAAGGCTACAATAAATGAAAACAACAACATTTTGGTTAGATTTTCAGGAAGGCATTGGATACTTGGATTACATATTATTTCCTGGCTCTTCTTAAATCTCAGCAATTTACACATTTCAATGTTTCAATCATTTGAAGCCTACTTGGTTTCAATAATTTCTTAGAAAAGGAGACTCATCCTGAAATAAGGCTTGTAAATTGTTCCTGAATATACCAAACATAATTGCAAACTATCAATCAAGCCTCAAGGGATTAAGAAGAGTTTGAAGTTAAGCAAGGATGGTTACCTTTGAGAATAAATTGTTTTTTAAGAGAGATAATCTTAAAGACTTTGAACAAGCAAGTCACTTTCAAGTAAATGAAAGCTAGCTTTACATTTTATTGGATTTTGTTTGTTTTGGTTTTTTTAAAGGATAACAAGGACGCATGGTCACACATTTGAATAGAAGTATGAAAGAGGCATGTTTACTGGGAAGAAATTTAAAACCAAAGGCAGTTTTTTGTTTTCTATGAGAGATGAGCCAATCCGCTCCAAATTTATGGAAAGACACGGAATTGAATAAGAGTGATTCTTAATTATTCCTTACAAGACTGTGAAAATCAGAGAATATAATTTCCTGCACTATTACATGATGAAAAGGCAATGAAATATTACTATGATTGTCTTCATTTTCACATTGAGATAATAATTGTCTTTTGGGGAATACTGTATATTTATGTACTTCGTTGATTGCTGGTGAAATAACATCAGCAATCTTTTGTCATTTTGCAAGGCAGACAATTTGCGAGATTATATATATATATATACATATATATATATATATGTATATATATATATATACATATATATTACACAGTATTGTTTTATGAAACAACATTATTTACTGACTTTTCAACATTCCCTACAACAGGGTTGTTTGCTAGTACAATCCATTGTATTCGGCATTTGCTTAAAATAAATAGCAATGGTCGCACTTGCTGTTATGGTAGTACGCATATGGTGTTCATTACAAAGTGGGATAAATTATAATATAGCAGCACAATTCTGCTGGGATATTTCTGGGTAAGTTCCTGATTTACATGCCCATATTGTGGTGCTGCTGTGGGACAGGACAAGCATAGAAATATTACTGCACGTGCCCAGATGTTGCAAAAGTAAATCTTGTTCCTGTCTTGTCACCAAAAACAAACAAACAAACAAACAAACAAACAAACAAACACCAGCTTATTTTCTGCAAGTAACTGAACCAATTACCCTCTGAGTTGTGTTCTAAGATGGGCAACCATACAAATAATTAAATATTTTTTTCAATATCTGTTTCCTTAAGGTTTCTTGGAAAAAGATACAGCCAATTAAGTTAGCCAACTCTGCATGAAAAAAACTCTTCTGACTATATTATTTATCTGTATTACAATAACTTGCTATGAGTTTTCTCTCTTTTCCTACTGTCTTCAGTTATTAATCAATAGCTATTGAACCATAAGGCATTATTTTTGCAGAGAAAAAATAGGGAGTTCCTGCAAAACAAAGATGCCTTAACACACATTTTTCCATGATTATATTTGATCCTGGAACAATTTACTAAATGGAAGCACTATAGCAGCCATTGGAAATTAATGTAAAATCCACCGTTTATTATAAATTATATTTATAATATTATTATAAATATTATTTATTTATTTATAAATTTCTTCAAAACAGAATCTTTTATGCAAGTACAGTAGATGCAATGCATCTAATTCACTTTGTGTGCAAAACAACAAAACATTATCTTGAATCTGGTGGAAAACAAAAACAAAACAAAATTTGGGGTGGGTGGGGACGTTTTTGAGATGGCTGTGGTTTGTCAGAACGAGTCTCAGCCCAATCTAAGCATTCTGCATTGCATCACAACATACACATCATTCTACTTCTTTCAGCCATAGGAAATATCGGGAACAAAGAATAAAAGCTTATTGTTCCTTTTTTCATTTCAGGATCACAAGTACAGATAAGTAGCTGTTCATGCTGAGTATGACCAGCAAGGCAGCTTTGAGAAGAATTGGTGAGTGTGTGTTGAGGTGTGTGTGTAAGGGGGGGCTGAATTCCCCCCCCATTATGGAGGCATTTGTTTCATCCTCCTCCTGAGATGGCTTTTTTCAAGTACAAGTGTGTCCTTCTTCCTTTGCCCTTGGGTATGCTAATTGAAAGGAATGAGAGAAGAGATTACTAGGCTGCTTCTTTCTTTCTTCTTCTTTCTCTTTTTTTAAAAATAAGGAAGAACATAGACTTCTTACTCTCTCGTACATCCTTTTCAAAGGAACTACCTCCTCCAGGGTAGGAGGACATCCTGGGTGAAAATGAATCCAAGCAAACCATTAACATATCTTTTTTATTATTATTATTCTTTTTAAAAAACATTTTAAAATAAAACTCTTCTTAATTTAAACTGTGCATGCTTCAACCCGGTCTTTCAGTCAGTCAGAAATGTGAACTGTCATTTTGCCTCACTTCGCTTGTGCACGTGTGTTTTTGCGCATGCACAGAAATTTCCTGATGACATCCGGATCAGCGGGCAGAGCCACCCGCTGGTTTTACTCTCAGTTCTTGTGAACGGGTCCGAACCAGGGGCAACCCACCACTATTTATTTATTTATTTATTTATTTATTATTTAAATTTGTATACCGCCCTTCTCCCGAAGGACTCAGGGCGGTTCACAGCCAAGTAAAAATACATAATACACAATTAAAATACAATTAAAAAACTTATTAAATTGGCCAGAATTAAAATTTAGAAATAAAACCCATTAAAAACCCATAAACTTAAAAAACTAACCCAGTCCAGCGCAGGTGAATAAGTGAGTTTTAAGCTCGCGGCGAAAGGTTCGGAGGTCCGGAAGTTGACGAAGTCCTGGGGGGAGTTCGTTCCAGAGGGCGGGAGCCCCCACAGAGAAGGCCCTCCCCCTGGGTGCCGCCAGACGACACTGTCGCGCCGACGGCACCCCGAGGAGTCCCTCTCTGTGAGAGCGCACGGGTCGGTGAGAGGTATTCGGTAGCAGCAGGCGGTCCCGTAAGTAACCCGGCCCTATGCCATGGAGCGCTTTAAAGACGTTCACCAATACCTTGAAGCGCACCCGGAAGGCCACAGGTAGCCAGTGCAGCCTGCGCAGGATAGGTGTCACTCGGGAGCCACGAGGGGCTCCCTCTATCACCCACGCAGCTGCATTCTGGACTAACTGTAGCCTCCAGATGCCCCTCAAGGGGAGCCCCATGTAGAGAGCATTGCAGTAGTCCAGACGAGACGTCACAAGGGCGTGAGTGACTGTGCACAAGGCATCCCGGTCTAGAAAGGGGCGCAACTGGCGCACCAGGCGAACCTGGTGGAAAGCTCTCCTGGAGACGGCCGTCAAGTGGTCTTCAAAAGACAGCCGTTCATCCAGGAGAACGCCCAAATTGCGCACCCTCTCCATCGGGGCCAATGACTCGCTCCCGACAGTCAGCCGCGGACTCAGCTGACTGTACCGGGATGCCGGCATCCACAGCCACTCCGTCTTGGAGGGATTGAGCTTGAGCCTGTTTCTCCCCATCCAGACCCACCACTAGTAGTTACACAAAACAAAAGAAAAATCAAGAGCAACAATATTTCTCCGTATTGTATTTGCAGATAGCCACTTAGCAGTTACTCACACCCTTGTCACTTCCAGAGTGGATTACTACAATGTGCCATACAAGGGGCTGCATTGAAGAAGATTCAGCTGGTGACAAATGGAGCTGCAATCCATCTCTGTTCCATGCATTGGCTGTCAGTTTGCTTCCAGATATAATTCAAGGGCTTGGTTTGATTTTTAAAGCTCTAAGTGGCATGGGGCCAAGCTATCTGAGGAACCACATTTTCCCAATCATATCTACTGATCACATTGGGTCCAGCAGGAGGGGTATGTTGTAGGTCCCATTTGTTAAAGAGGTCCATCTCATAGGATAAAGCCAGTATATGTTTTCTGCTATGACTCTCATGGTTAGCCTCATCTCTGTAGCCTTTTGGAAAGCCCTGATAACATGGTTTTTCCAACAACATTGAACATTTTATTGGGAGCCTACACAGTGGTTATATTGTATGTAGATGGATGTTCTTCAACAATCTTGGTTTCATTTTCTAACTACTATAACATTGTTTTAACTACTATAACATTGTGTTTGCCGGCATCCACAGCCACTCCGTCTTGGAGGGATTGAGCTTGAGCCTGTTTCTCCCCATCCAGACCCACCACTAGTAGTTACACAAAACAAAAGAAAAATCAAGAGCAACAATATTTCTCCGTATTGTATTTGCAGATAGCCACTTAGCAGTTACTCACACCCTTGTCACTTCCAGAGTGGATTACTACAATGTGCCATACAAGGCTGCATTGAAGAAGATTCAGCTGGTGACAAATGGAGCTGCAATCCATCTCTGTTCCATGCATTGGCTGTCAGTTTGCTTCCAGATATAATTCAAGGGCTTGGTTTGATTTTTAAAGCTCTAAGTGGCATGGGGCCAAGCTATCTGAGGAACCACATTTTCCCAATCATATCTACTGATCACATTGGGTCCAGCAGGAGGGGTATGTTGTAGGTCCCATTTGTTAAAGAGGTCCATCTCATAGGATAAAGCCAGTATATGTTTTCTGCTATGACTCTCATGGTTAGCCTCATCTCTGTAGCCTTTTGGAAAGCCCTGATAACATGGTTTTTCCAACAACATTGAACATTTTATTGGGAGCCTACACAGTGGTTATATTGTATGTAGATGGATGTTCTTCAACAATCTTGGTTTCATTTTCTAACTACTATAACATTGTTTTAACTACTATAACATTGTGTTTGCCGGCATCCACAACCCCTCCAAGACGGAGAGGCTGTGGATGCCAGCATCCTGGTACAGCCAGCTGCAGCCGCAGCTGACTGTCGGGGGCGAATCATTGGCCCCGATGGAGAGGGTGCGCAACTTGGGCGTTCTCCTGGTTGGGCGGTTGTCCTTTGAAGAACATCTGATGACTGTCTCCAGGAGAGCTTTTCATCAGGTACCCCTGATTCGCCAGTTGTGCCCCTTTCTAGACCAGGATTCCCTATGCACAGTCACTCATGCTCTCGTCACTTCTCGCCTGGACTACTGCAATGCTCTCTACATGGGGCTCCCTTGAAGAGCACCTGGAGGCTTCAGTTGGTCCAGAATGCGGCTGCATGGGTGATTGAGGGAGCCACTCGTGGCTCCCATATAACACCTATCCTGCGCAAGCTGCACTGGTTGCCTGTGGTCTTCCGGGTGCGCTTCAAGGTGTTGGTTACCACCTTTAAAGAGCTCCGTGGCTTAGGACCAGGTTATCTACGGGATCGCCTTCTGCCACCGTTTGCCTCCCACCGACCTGTGCGCTCCCATAGGGAGGACCTCCTCAGGGTGCCGTCAGCCAGACAATGTTGGCTGGCGACCCCCAGGGGAAGGGCCTTCTCTGTGGGGGCTCCTACCCTCTGGAACGAGCTTCCCCCAGGACTTCGTCAACTTCCTGATCTCCGGACCTTTCACTGTGAGCTGAAGTTGTATTTATTCTTCTGCGCAGGACTGGCATAGAATTAGTATTTGTATTTGTAATTTTAAATGGAGTTTTATGGTTTATGTATTTTAATTTAGGGGCCAAATTTAATAAGTTTTTAGCATTGTTTTTATTTGTACTGTATCCATGGATTGTTGATTTTATCTGGCTGTGCACCACCCTGAGTCCTTCGAGAGAAGGGCGGTATAAAAATTAAATTATTATTATTATTATTATTATTATTATTATTATTATTATTATTATTATTATTATTATTATTATTATTATTATTATTATTATTATTATTATTATTATTATTATTATTATTATTATTATTATTATTTGTTGGTTGTACACTGCCCAGAGTAATGTTCAGCAACATGAGCTGCCTTTTTTTTTCTTCCATTCAATCATGTCTGATTCAAACCATGAGTCATGCATACATCTTTGTTCAGCAAAACAACACATATTTTTACACTGGAAGTGTTAAATGGACAGAAGAACTGTGACAAATAAACCATCAATGTCCCTTTGTGGCAAAATGCACTGGAAAAGTATGAAAAGCATACAAGAAGGTGAAAAGAGTAACAACCATTCCAATGCAGCTCAGCAGCCCAACTATTCTTAATGCACTGTGAAATTTCTACAAACAAAAGGGAGAGAAAGAACAGGATGCAATGATAAACAAAGAAAACGCAGCAATCAACCAGATGCAATCTTTCTGCATTTTCAAATGCACTTACACTCCAAAAGAACAAATGTTCAAACAGCCAACCAAACAAAAATAAGCCATCGGTATAGAAACTTTTCAAAAGTAAAAGGGACAGTTTTGATGGCTTACTAAATTTAGGTATATACTGTGCTCATGCATTCTTATCTTACCAATTGTGAAGAGTGTCTTTGAAGAGGAAGATGCACTATATTCATAAAGGCATCAGTAATATCAAAATTACCAGAAACCAAAAGCATGCAAAGAAAGAAATTGTATGTGCACAGACACAACGGCCAAATCAAACCAATTTCTCTCTGATTTTTTTTCCCTTTTTACATTTCATCGGCTTTTCTTTTGAAGTCCACATAGACATGAAAATCAAATTTCCAGGAGTTTGGAAATGTTTACAAAAAGCAGCAGTGGCTTACTATCCAAGCAGTCAGGCCATGTCATGATGAGAAAAGCATTAAAGACCTTGGCCGTTCCAACCAGATCTTTGGGACAGAAAGTTAGGTAAGTTCTTCTGATTAATGCTGTCTTTTTTAAAATTAGTATTAAGTTGTGACCTCAGGCATTATGGCTGATCTGTTAAATTGTTGTTTTTAATCCTGGTACACCACGCAGAGTGTGACATGGGCAGCCATATAATTTATATAAATTAATTAAATAAACAAACAATAGGCCCAGAATGTTTCTCCTACTGTGCTATGAGTTCCTTAAAAACTAATATGCCCTAGAACTCTACTCCCAGCTTACCGTATTTTTCGGAGTATAAGATGCACTACCTATTTATTCAGTAAATAGACTATTTACTGAATCTGCACTACTATTAATCGTTTCATAGTTCCCATCACCAATCTCTTTCCACTTATGACTGTATGACTGTAACTTGTTGCTGGCAATCCTTATGATTTATATTGATATATTGATCATCAATTGTGTTGTAAATGTTGTACCTTGATGAACGTATCTTTTCTTTTATGTACACTGAGAGCATATGCACCAAGACAAATTCCTTGTGTGTCCAATCACACTTGGCCAATAAAATTCTATTCTATTCTATTCTATTCTATTCTATTTTGGTGAGGAAAACAAGAAAAAGAAATCTGCCTCTGTCTCTACCTCCTAGCAGTTTTGCCTCGTTGCAGCAAACAGCCTACTTTACCTTCATTTTCGTTTTCAGCATATTTTGATTAGCACAAGAAAAAAAAATGCTCCCAGCAATTTACCTCCTTGCAGCAAGCAGCAGAAGTCCTTGCAGCAATAGGCAATGGCAATCCCTGCAGCCTGAAACAGCTGAGAGTCAGGAGGCTGATCCAACAGACAATCAACTTGCGCTGATTAGACTGTGCTGAAGCTGAAATGGGCTATTTCTTCTTGCTGCTTGCTGCAAGGAGGTAAACTGCTGGTAGGCAGAGGCCAAAGGGTGGGGGCCAGTGGGTGGGTGGGGCTACATTCGGTGTTTAAGACACACCCAAATTTTCACCCCCTTTTAGGGGGGAAAAAAGGTGTGTCTTATACTCCAAAAAAATATGGTAATTCAATGAGCCTAAGCCAACAGCAATAGGAATATGGCTGGCCAAGACAGGAACAATCAAAAGATGAAACTTCTACTCCAGGAGGAAAGCAATTTTCTCCTGAAACAGAACACAACCGTTGAAGCCATTCTACTCAAAATGGCTGCATTTTATTTCATACTTGAATCCAAATCATGCATCATATATATTTTGTGCTCAGTATGTTTAAACTGCCTTTCTTTGTATCTGATAGATTGGTAGAGACTCAATAACTTGCTTTATGTTCAATTGTAATTTACAAAATAAATGTTTATGTTGCTTGATAGTGTGTTCATTTAGAGTTAACCAGGAGAATAAGAAAGTGAGAGAAAATGTGTGCATTTAGAGTTAATCAACTAAAGTTAATTAGCAAACGTTCATGGCTAGGAGAATGCCAATCTTTTTCTACCTGTTTTCTTCCTATGGTGATTTGTGCAGGATAGATATGATCCTTCAAGATCTTGTCCACATTAGTGATCTTCTGTTATCCCAGGCATGTGAAATCTTCAGTGGTTTTTGACCTAGGCTGGAAAAGACAATTCTTCACAAACCTAAATTCAACCAAGTTTGCTAATCATTTTCTACTATCACTCCACCTTTCTTTTTCTGGACTGCTTTTTGGCCCCCTTTTGACTTCCTCTTCCATGAAAGCTCTGTGCATGCAAAGGTTATTCCAGCTCAGTACTTTTCCAAATAAACCAAGTACAGCTTTGGGAGAAGCATCACATGACAAGATGGCAGGCTGTGTTTATTTGTTCCAATCCTTCTGGACTAGCTTCAGGAGTTGGGGGTTGGCAACATGGTGGTGTGCTGGTTCTCTTTCCTTTGAAGCTAGTTCGGGTCAGTGTTGATACGAGATCATCCAACCCTCAACCCTCTTTGTGGGCTGCTGTAGGGCTTGGTTCTTTCTCTCCTGTTATTTAACATTTAACACAGTGCATGAGCCCACTACAGTAGGTGTGATGATCCGATGGTTAAGATGATACCCAGCTTTATATCGCTATAAAAACCTACTCTGATATATATCTATATCTGGTAATAACCAGCTTTACCTCCCTGACTGATGTTCTGGACAACCTGTCTCAGTGCCTGGAAGTAGTAGCCTGGCTGAGACACAATGAGCTTCAGCATAACCCAACCAAGAGTGAGTAGCTTTGGGAATTTGGGCATTCCAGTACCAAGGTTTTTAGATCTTTGATCTTAGATTAGGAGGCACTCCCTCAGATGGTCCTGATACGCAATCTGATGGTCTTCTTGCACTCATGGCTCCTGATAGGAAAGCAGGTGATTACTGTGGCTAGGAGGCCTCATTCAGGTTGTACACCAATTGCACCCATTCCTGAATCAGGAGACTTGGCTCAGTATCACTCATGTGCTCATTGCATTTGGACCAATGCAATATGCCCTATATGGGGCTGCCTCTAATGAGAATTCAGAAGATTCACCTGGTATAAATGCAGCTGTATGGGTTGTAAATGGTGTTGGCTATTAGGCACATGTAACACCATTACTTTGGGGCTGCATTGGCTACCAATGTGTTTCTGGTTTTCATTTTCATCTTTATAGCTCTTCAAGACTTGAGGTCAGTATCTGAGATATTGTCTTCTTCCAGTTGTTTTTACTGATCAAATCTAGTCTGTCAGGATGGGCCATACTCTGAATCATCAGCCAAGGAATGAAGGCATGCTTTTCTACCACAGCATTTACTCTCTGAAACACCCTTCTTCCCTGAGGATGTCCTTGACTATGCTGACCTTTCAGAAAGCCTTGAACATCCAGGCCTGAGATCCTGAATGTGTGAAGAGCTCTGCTTTCTGATTATGCTGTGTCAACTAATGAATTATAATATCTCTTGGCTGCTATTTATATTTGATTTCGTTTTGTGCCATGTTCTAATTGTTTGTATAATTGTTTTAAACCAGAGTCGCTGGTTTATTCAGGGTAACTATACAGGTTGAGTAAACACATTAGCCTAAAATATTGATAGATCAATAATGAATTTGTATTGGGAAGGGCCGTGATAGCTCAGGCTGTTAAGAAGCCTGTTATTAGAACACAGCAGCCTGCAATTACTGCAGGTTCAAGCCCGGCCCAAGGTTGACTCAGCCTTCCATCCTTTATAAGGTAGGTAAAATTAGGACCCAGATTGTTGGGGGGGGGCAATAAGTTGACTTTGTAAAAAATATACAGATAGAATGAGACTATTGCCTTATACACTGTAAGCCGCCCTGAGTCTTCGGAATAGGGCAGGATATAAATGTAAACAAAAACAAAAAAAATAGTGTCCCTTCTGCTGCAAAACAGGGACCAATGGCTGTTTGAATGATGAAATTATTACCTTTTGCATGCACACCCTCCACCTTCTGTCTATTCAAAAGACAGAATAGAAAGAATATTATGTAACAAATCTGGGGACAATCAGCATGATGGAAAGAAAGAAAATTTGCAGTGCAAAAATACATATACTGAAATCCAGGCTATTGTGCTAGTAGAAGATGAAGTTTATTTTCATGACATCTTTTTATTCAGAGTAAAATAAAATACAAGTGAATATATGATGATCAAACATTTTCCTAGATCCTTCTGTACTTGAATTGAATACTGTAAAGGCTCTGCCAGCAAAAAACAGAAATGCAATTTCTATCACCCACTTAAAAAGCAGTCAAAATAGCAAATAGGATATTCTAATGAAGCACAATTAGAGGTAAGAGAGAAGAGAAAGAAAGTTCCTTACCAGGAGGAATAATAGTATTCAAGGCATCATTTAAAGTTTTAATGTGTTACTTTTATTTATGTATTATTTATGTATTATAGCTTTTTGTGGATTTTTAAAAATGCATTTATATACTATGGATTTGGGAGATTTATCCAAACCTTTAGCTGGTGTACGAAATAAAGTTACAATACAATAAAGAATAATAATTTCATGAAATATCAATAAAATCACAAAACAGTAATAATAGCAGCACCTCTATCAGTGCAGATCTGACTTCAGCTGTGCATCTCCAAAGATCTTTTGGGAAGAACCAGTTCTTGATCTGAAGATCATAAAAGTGATCATCATCCTTGCCTTGGGAAATTAAGTTTCTGCAAAGAGGAGAAAGGCCTCTGCATCTAGACCCTCTTCTGGAATTCCAAAATAGGATGTCATCTTCAGCTGATGCATATTATTCACCTGGGAGGGGCAGTAGGATTTTTGTGGGATCCAGTCTCTACGACACCAGCCCTTGAAAATTCAGTATTAAGCCTGATACTTCTGCATCCTGGTATATTTTGCCTAACAACTAGAAGAAAAAAAGTTAATATTATAATGACTAAAAACAGATTTAATAAGTTTTATCTCCTATTTAATTTCCTTGTTGCTACAAAGTGCTGCTAATGTTTCTATAACAAGTGGATAATAATAAAGTGGATAATGGACAGTCCTACTTAGCATCTTTTGAGATTAAGAATTGTTTTGAATCATAATTACACATTTTTATCTGAGCATTAGTAAGATTATAAATGACTGATCATATGAAAATAATTGCCAAATTTAAATTTCTGTAAGTTTGTTTTAAGAATGGTCCATCCATGCAATCAAAAGCTTGAAAGGTATCTAATTTCCACAATGATAAATAAGATATATTAATTTTACTAATAAATATTTAGCAATTTTCTAATAGAATTATATATCTTTCTTTTTCAAACAAAGCCTGATTGTATAATTATTCAAGATTAATTTAAGATGATTGTCCAGAAGTTGAAATCAATTACATATTATAAAAAACTGATGTAATAATAGTAACAATAATAAATAGAAGTAGAATGATGGCGGCAAAAGAAAAGAAAGGTAGTACCAATAGTTATAGGCACCTTGGATGCCATCCCAAGACATCTGGAGCACCACTTCAGCTCCAGTGGCTTTGATAAAATCAGTCAATGGCAAAGGACAGCATTACTTAGAACATCTTACACCCAAAGGTGGGTTTCAGTAGGTTCTGACCAGTTTGGAGAACCAGTAGCAGAAATTTTGAGTAGTTTGGAGAACTGGTAAATACCACCTCTGACTGGTCCCACCCCCATCTATTCTCTGCCTCCCGAGTCCCATGAAGTCCCAGGAAGGAAATTAGGATTTTGCAGTAACCTTCCCCTGGAGTGGTGAGAAAATGGAGATTTTCCAGTATTCTTCCCCTGGAGTGGGGTAGGAATGGAGATTTTCCAGTATCCTTCCCCTGCCACGCCCGTCAAGCCACACCCACCAAGCCACACCCACAGAACCAGTAGTAAAAAAAATTTTGAAACCCACCACTGCTTACACCTTGAGACAATACTTTTAATACCATCAAGCAACAATATCTCCTATTCCCAGATTCTTGGAAAGGACTCATTAAGTTGATAAAAATGCCAAATCCAATCCATAATAATGTATTACATTTATATTCTGCTTGATTTCACACGACTCTGGGCAGAATATGTAAATCATGTCTGTCAAACTCGTGATGTTACCTCATCATGTAACGCATCGTGACTTTTTCCCCCTTTGCTAAACCAGGGGTGGGGGTGGCCAGTTCATGATGCATCTGGGCCGCAGTCCACAAGTTTGACACCCCTGATGTAAATAGTTAATTCTAGTATATATGTATCTCATTTGGGAATTAAAATTATTTTTGAATGACACCAAGCATTTTTCTTGATGTAATAAACAGCTTATTAACAAAAATACAGTTACCATGTTATTTTAAAATTCTTCATAAAATTTATATGATAAACCAGCCTGGCCCTGAGATTGTCTATATTTAATACTTTTGAAAACTTTGTTAAGTTTTGCTTTTGAGAAAGGGTCATCTTAATATTCCTTATCCTTTAAAAATACATCAGGAAAATGTAATTTGCTTTTAATACTTACTTCCCCCCCAACCTTTGCTAATGACGTTTGCCACCTTGAGCTGTTTGTAAAAATAAAAAGGTGGGACACAATAAATAAAATAAAAAAATTAAACTTCTAACATCAGAATTCACACTGTACAACTTCACAAAATAAGACTTTGGAATAGAATTTTACACTATAAAAGTGGAATATTTGGTATTTTAATTGTATAGCTGTGTTGATAATACTGACAAGGGATTAATTTTATTGTCAGATATGATATAAATATTTGTGTATGATTGTAACATATTTTAGTAACATATCTTGAGTAATATCCTTTTAGTAACTTGTGTTTGTTTTCTATTCTCCTTGAAAAAAGGACCATCTGAAATATTTTAGAAAATAAATAACAGATGCTCAGTTCAACTGTTGTATTTGAAGGTTTTTTTTCCTAGTGTTTATATAGTTTTATCTCCCTTTTTCTCCTACTGACTTTTGCAGCCATACTTGGTTTGGTGACAGTAACGCCTCATCTTTACTTGTCCAGAACATTCTGAGAAGCACCTCTGTATGTCTCCAAATAAAGGAATAGAGTTGAGGGCAGTTTGGGGGATGCCTATCTCAAGAACCCCCTCTTAGCATTTTATTGATGTATTTTTGGTGTCAATTAAAAACCCTTCCATAAAGCAGTTTGTAAAGTGCCTGGCTAGATGGCTCAGTGGCTAAGACACTGAGCTTGTCGATCAGAAATGTCAGCAGTTTGGCGGTTCAAATCCCTAGTATAGGTCTCCTGCCGGAGCAGGGGGTTGGACTAGAGAGACCCAGTTGGACTAGGAGAGAGTAGGAGAGACTAGGAGAGAGACCCAGAGTTCTTGTTTTATCTTGTCATCTCTGACATCAATACAATTGAACGTGTCCAGAAATATTTTACAAGAAGAGTTCTCCATTCCTCTGAAAACAACAAAATACCTTATCCCACCAGACTTGAAATCCTAGGCTTAGAAAACTTGGAACTCCATCACTTTCGACAAGACCTAAGTTTAACTCACAGAATCATCTATTGTAATGTCCTTCCTGTAATGTATCTTTAAATGTTTTGGCGGGAAACAAGCACGTTGCTGATTGGTTGAAGCCGCCGGCTAAACTGTATTTAAGGAGAGGTTTTTCCCCAGCCCGGTTGCTGGGTTCATCATATATTAAAGAGCTGTTGTCACTACCCTGGTCTCCTGCCTCGTTACTGCCCAGACTTAACACTGGCGACGAGGATGGGATCCCGAGGCTAAAAGCACCAGGAAAGAGCTGAACGCACTACGAGGACCGAACCCAGCAAAATTCAGGGCGGAACACAGCGATGGCCAGCTACACACCGCCCGCGCCATTTGACCCGTCCAAGGAGAAATGGGGGACATACATGACCCGTTTCGAGAGTTTCCTCGAGGCGAACGAACTGCAAGGAGTTCCAGACAACCGAAAAAGGGCGTATTTCTTGAGCCACTGCGGTCCCGAGGTCATCGACATCGCGGAAGCCCTGGCAGAGCCAAGGCCGGTACAATCGGTATCGTGGCAAATGCTGCAGAATCTATTGAAGAACCATTTCGCGCCAACACCGTCCAAATATGTACGGCGTTTTGAATTTGGAGAGCGCAGACAGCAAGAGGGCGAATCCATCAGCGATTACATGGCCGCCCTGAGGAAAGCCTCCAAGGATTGTGGGTACCGAGATTTGGATGAGGAGCTGTTAGAGCAACTCATCCGTGGGGTTAGAGACATTCGTCTGCGGAGGCGGCTGCTATCAAAAAGCAATCTAACGCTGGCAAACGCTCTGGACGAAGCCAGAGCTCATGAGATGTCCACCCAAGCGGCGGAAACCCTACAAAAGCCGCTCACACCAACGGCGAGCGCGAAATCAACTCCGGTCCACTATGAAGAAGTCCAGACCGAATCAGACGGCGAGGATGAGGAAGGAGTTTTTCACACCGAGAAAAGAAGACCGGGATGAATGCGGAAGTTGCGGAGGGCAACACCAGCGTCATCAATGCAAGTTCAAGGATGCTACATGTCGGCGGTGCGAGAAGAGGGGGCACCTGGCTCAAGTTTGTCGAGCACCTCAACCGTCCCGCCGAAAATTCAAACCAACCAATCAGAGCGCGGGATCGGCAAGGCGACCCACGATTGGTCAGGAAAAAAAGGGCGCGAAGTCAAACCGAACGACCATAATAGTGGGTCGTGCGGCGACCCGTCTAGAAAAGAAAATATTCACAAAACCAAAAATTGAAAAAATACCGTGCCGGCTGGAGGTGGACACAGGGTCAGCGATCACAATCATGTCCTGGGACACTTTTGCGAAAGCACTGCCGAACATCGCCAAATGCAAACTGCAAACACAGCGGCTAAAAGTCCAAGACTACCAAGGGAATCGCATCCCTGTTCGAGGGACGACATCCGTCCGCGTCGAGTACGGACCACACAAGAAAACCCTGCCCATCACGATAGTCGAAGGGAACCTGCCAAGCTTGTTGGGACTAGACTGGTTCCGAGCATTGGGCATGGGAGTGACTGGCATCTACAGAAATGACTTTAACCTAAAGGACACACTCATGGACGAATTCGAAGATGTTTTCAAGGACTGCCTGGGCAAGTACAAGGGGACCCCTATTTCTTTCAATTTAGACCCCCAGGTAGCACCCATACGGTTAAAAGCAAGGAGGGTCCCTTTTGCCCTTAAACCCAAGATTGACAGGGAGATAGACAAACTCATCAGTCAGGGGATACTAGTGCCAGTCGATCACACAAAGTGGGAGACGCCAATCGTCACCCCAGTGAAACCAGATGGGTCAGTTAGAATCTGCGCTGACTACAAGGCAACGTTAAACAAAGCCTTGCAAAAAAGCGCTTACCCGGTCCCCGTGGTGCAACACTTGCTGCACTCGCTGGGGCAAGGGCACGTTTTTGCCAAATTAGATTTGGCCCAAGCCTATCAACAACTGCCTGTAGACGCCAACACAGCCGAAGCCCAGACAATTGTGACTCACAGAGGTGCTTTCAAGTGTACCCGGTTACAGTTTGGGGTGAGTGTGGCACCTGGTCTATTTCAAAATTTAATGGAGCGACTTCTGCAAGGGCTCCCGGGGGTAGTCCCCTATTTTGATGATGTATTGGTATCAGCCGAAAATTTAGAAGAATTGGGGGAGCGTTTGAGAAAAGTTTTGGGCATTTTCCGGTCAGCCGGTCTAAAGGTTAAAGTGAACAAATGCCAAATAGGGGTAGAATCCGTAGAGTTCTTGGGCTACAGAATAGACAAGGAAGGAATCCACCCCACTGAGAGCAAGGTCAAGGCAATAAGAAAGGCTCCAGCGCCCAAAAACAAAACAGAGCTACAGGCATTCCTGGGTCTAGTGAACTTTTACGCGGTCTTTTTGAAAAATAAGGCAACCGTTGCCGAGCCGCTACATAAGTTACTGGGAAAGAATACTGTTTGGTCTTGGGGAAAGACGGAAGCTAGGGCTTTCGAGGCAGTAAAAAACCTACTCTCGAGCGATAGCTTACTGATCCAGTATCATAGCACAATGCCATTGGTATTAGTTTGCGATGCTTCCCCTTACGGGGTGGGTGCTGTGCTCAGCCACAGGCTTCCAAATGGCACAGAAGCCCCAATAGCCTTCTACTCCAGAACGATGTCCTCGACAGAGAGGAACTATAGTCAGTTGGATAAGGAAGCTCTAGCTATAGTGTCAGGGGTAAAAAAGTTTCACGAATACGTTTTTGGTAGAGACTTTGAAATTGTTACAGACCACAGACCACTGTTAGGGTTACTGGCTGGCGACCGCCCAACGCCTGTGGCACTTTCGCCCCGATTGACCCGATGGACTATCTTTTTAGCCGCCTACTCCTATAAACTGCGGCATCGGCCAGGAAAAGAGTTGGGGCATGCGGACGCGTTAAGCAGATGCCCACTGCCAGGGGCGATCGAGGACCCCACTCCGGGGATGCCCATACTGTTAATTGACTCTCTGGACTCTGGCCCAGTCACGTCTAAGGAGGTGGCTCGGGCATCATACCGGGACATTATTTTGAGAACTGTACTTGGTTGGGTACAAAGAGGGTGGCCGCTGCGCGGGCGAGCGTTTTAAAGAGTTTGTAAAGAAACGTGGGGAACTTTCGGCTCAAGGGGGGTGCCTGCTATGGGGGGATCGAGTGGTGATCCCAGAGAAATTGAGGAAAAGGGTGTTGGATCTCCTCCACGAGGGTCACCCAGGGATCGTGAGGATGAAGGGTCTAGCGAGAAGCTATGTGTGGTGGCCTTTAATGGACTCGGAAATTGCTGAAAGGGTAGGGAAATGCCAGGCCTGCCAGGAGTCCAGACCGCTACCCCCAACGGCCCCGGTTCGGGAATGGGAGAGACCCCAAGGGCCCTGGTCTAGAATCCACATTGACTTTGCCGGCCCCTTCCACGGCCAAACCTTTCTGGTAGTAGTCGATGCCTACTCCAAATGGCTGGAAATCATTCTCATGAGATCCATGACAGCCGAGGCCGTGATCTCAGTTCTACGGCACCTATTTGTAACCCATGGGTTGCCCGACACGTTAGTATCCGATAATGGCCCGCAATTCACGGCAACCCAGTTTGAGGAGTACTTGGCAGAAGAGGGCATCCGGCATGCCCTCTCGGCGCCTTTCCACCCTGCGACGAATGGCCTTGCAGAGCGCTTCATCCGGCGTGCAAAAGAGGCATTGTCCAGACTCAAGCCAGGCGACTGGCAAACAAAAATCGATGTTTTCCTGGCCGTCCAACACAGAACCCCCTGTGTCACAACCGGCAGAAGTCCAGCAGATTTATTAATGGGCCGAAAGCTCAGGTGCCCACTAGACCGTTTAAATCCAAACTATACACCGGAGGGTTACAAGGGGGGACTCGAAAAAACAAGAGGGATGGACATAGGCGACCGAGTGTGGGCACACAACTATGGTGAAGGCCCGACCTGGGTAGCAGGAAAAATCCTAAACATAACAGGTCCAAAATCATACTTGGTGGAGATAAAGGACGGCCGGGTATGGAGGCGCCACATAGACCAAATAAGAAAACGCATAGCCGAACAATCCGAATTAGACGAAACAGGCCCTGACTATACAACGTTTGAATCCACAGCTGACTCAAACCCGGGGAAATCGCAGGACTTATCTGAGTTCCAGGAGGTCCAGCGACGCCAACAGGTTCCATTAGAAAACAGCAGGGACGATTCGGCAAATAATCCAGGGCCGGATGGCCTAGAGGAGGAGCTGAGAGAAGCAAACAGCCCCTCCGGTCAGCTCGACCCACTCCCAGGGAATGAATTGCGCAGGTCCGAAAGAGTCAGGAGACGCCCAGTCTATTTGCGTGATTACGTTGAAAAATAATATGTAAATATCATGTAAATATTGGTAAAGTGTTTTCTGGGAGGGAAGGAGTGTAATGTATCTTTAAATGTTTTGGCGGGAAACAAGCACGTTGCTGATTGGTTGAAGCCGCCGGCTAAACTGTATTTAAGGAGAGGTTTTTCCCCAGCCCGGTTGCTGGGTTCATCATATATTAAAGAGCTGTTGTCACTACCCTGGTCTCCTGCCTCGTTACTGCCCAGACTTAACACTTCCTGTTAAAGACTACTTCAGCTTTAATTGCAAAAATACAAGAGCAACCAATAGATTTAAACTTAATGTTAACCTCTTTAATCTAGATTGCAGAAAATATGACTTCTGTAACAGAATCATAAGTGCTTGGAACACTTTACCTGACTCTGTGGTCTCTTCCCATAATCCTAAAAACTTTAACCAAAAACTTTCTACTATTGACCTCACCCCTTTCCTAAGGGGACCATAAGGGGCATGCATAAGAGCACAAATGTGCCAGCGTTCCTGTCATATTGTTTTTCTTTCTGTCATATTGTCTTTCTTATACCTCCTAATATTTACTCATATATATGTTTATATACCAAATAATTTTTTGTATGACACTTATATATATTGTTGTGACAAAATAAATAAATAAAAATAAAATATCTTAGACATAAGGGCTAATTGAATGATTTTGAGGTAGTTGCTCTCAGTTCTGGACTGGAAAGTGAACGAGGGTCTCTGTGGCTCAGACTGCTAAGACACTCTGTTATTAACACAGCTGCTTGCAATTACTGCAGGTTCTAGTCCCACCAGTCCCAACGTTGACTCAGCCTTCCATCCTTTATAAGGTAGGTAAAATGAGGACCCAGATTGTTGTGGGGGGCAGTAAGTTGACTTTGTATATAAATATACAAATAGGATTAAGACTATTGCTAACATAGTGTAAGCCGCCCTGAGTCTTTGGAGAAGGGCGGGATAAAAATGCAAAATAAAAAAAAAGAAAACAAACAGAGATAGATAGAGGGAGGGAGGGAGGGAGAGGCGGAGAGAGAGAGAGAGAGCTTTTTTATTTTTACAAATATTTCAAGGTAGCAAACACATGCAACATACCATCGTCCTCCTATTTTTCCCACAACAGCCCAGTGAGATGCACTGGGCTGAGAGAGACCGGTTCAAAGAATCCAGTTAGCATTCATGCCTAAAGCAGGACTAGAACTCAGTCTTTGGCTTTCTAACCTGGTGCCTTAACCACTACACCAAACTGTTTCTCCTCTATCTATCTATCTATCTATCTATCTATCTATCTATCTATCTATCTATCTATCTATCTATCTATCTATCTATCTATCTATCTATCTATCTATCTATCATCCTTCAGCTCCTATTGGATTAACATAGTAGATTATTAATAGGCTACAATGAACAGGCCTCAATCCTGCAGTGGATTGATTCTAGAGCATGATAATTATGGCCACCTAGATAACTGACTACATAATCTGCAATAGCTATGATTATTTGCCTGTGTTGTATGTAAAACAATTGCAGCAGCTTGGAGTCACGTAAAGGCCATTTAAAAGGCTAAGAATGTTGATGGGTAGTTCTGGCTACTGTGTTATAACACACTACCTTGGTTTTTGTTAATGTAATGAGAATCATTTTGTATGAAACTTTTAGTAAGGCCCTACTGGGTATATTTCAGCTCAACTCATACCATGAAAGAGTGAGTTTTTTTAAGAGATATGATAACATACAAAAGGGTACTGATAACATTATTGAATAAATATTCAGTAAAAAATATTTTACAAGCTCTAACTGAGGCACTTTGTAAAATAAGTGTCTAATTCTGTTACAGATTCCAGAATCAAATTCCTTATAACCTGATCAAGAAAAGAGCACAGCAATAAAGTATCAGTTATTTGAAGGAGCAGCAAATCGAGAATATAAGGAACATGTTTACTTGATTTTTTTTTTTTAACCAACATGGGTAACAGTGTTAGAACTTCAGGTACTGTAACTTTCAAACTAAATTGGGTCTAGAAAGTACAAACTCAGTAATGATGCACATAAAATGATACAACTCTCATTGCTGAGATTATAGGAACAGGTATCCCTGCTCATTATATCCTCGAGCCTATATGCAGTGAATGTATTCTTCGGCATGCTGTCGGTGATAGAGGTCCTCTTTAAAAAAAGAAAACCTTATATCAGCATAATGACAGGGCTCTTCAGCATCAGAGGTGTGCAGAAGTGCAGGCTGCTAAGACAATTACAGATACATGTGCTATGTTCTCCTCCTATTTGAGCCTTCACCTCCGTGTTTGCAAGGCAGAATTGTTTATAAAAGCTGCAACAGGTGATGTTTTGGAAATGCAGCAAAAGACAGAGAAAGCAGACAAATAAAACAAAGGGTATTCTTCCCAAAGACTGAAGGATCTGCAGTAGAAGAAAATCCCTGAAAGAGGGGAGGGGGACATATTAGTAATACTATAGTAGCAATAGGAATAGTATTCTTGTATAATACAGAAGTACAAATAATAACATAGAATATAGTATAATGCAGTATAATACAGCATATAGCAGTGATGTGGGGGGGAGAAGGTTCGCACGCGTTTGTGCCCACACCCATAATTCTATGTGCCCCACCCCGCACATGCGCATGCAACCACCATCACCCCACTCCTTGCACGTGATGGCCCAGTAGGCCCTTTATTCTTTCTCACCTGGCTCCAAATCCTCTCTATGCATCTGGGGAGGGCGAAAACAGTCTTCCCCACCCCCTTGGAGACCCTCCGGAGGCCTGAAATGGCCCATTTCCCAACTTCCAGTTGGACAGGAAGTGACTTTTTTGCTGTCCCCAGTCTCCAGAGTCTCCAGAGGGCCTGGGGAAGGCTGTTTACACCCTCCCTAGATGCATAGAGAGGATCTGGAGCCAGGTGAGAAAGAAAAATGGGCCTTCCCCACCCACCCCCCAGACCCTCTGGAGGCAGGAAACAGCCTGTTTCCCTACTTCTGGTGGGCCCAGAAGGCCCGAAAATCAAATGGCTGGCATGCACATGTGAGCCAGAACTGAGCTGGCATACCCACTGATATGATTACATGTGCTCGCCATCACGGACATATAGAATACAGTAGAATATAGTATTTTATATAGTATAGAGAGTATACTATAAATACTTATAGAAATATTATATAAGATAGTAGACATAGAAAGAAGTTTATATATCTTGTTTTAATGTTCCATTTTTAAAATTTTGTATACTTAAACTTGTCCCCAACCTTTATAGGGAACTATAAAAATGCAATTGTCTAGGGTCCAGTGCTTTTGATGGATTTTTTTTGAGTTGGACTCAATTAAGTTGGATATAGTTTTAAAATAACCCATGACAAGGGAACATACATTGAAGTGTTATAGCTGGGACTGGAAAAATTACACAGGGCCATTGAGTCAGGGTGAGAAATCTATCATGATTTTTGGAAGGTGTGATGACCAGCTGCTGCTCTTGGCAGTGGGAGTGATGATGAATATACAGCCTCATTCCTTTCTGATGATGCGAGAAGAGGAGTTTTTGCTACCCACAACTCCAATTAAATCTCGGAAGAGTACATATGGCAGCTGCAGTGATTTAGGAGCCACTTTCTTTTTTGTTTCTGTGAATAGTGCCCTGGAATAATGAGAGTTATCATGAAACTGAGTAGGCTGAGATGTACTTTTTGAATGGAGTTGGTGTTGCAGGAGAAGCTCCGTGATTTTATTGGCATTGATTGAGTTTATGAGATTTCCTCATGCAGAATCTCCTTGAGCTGGATAAAGTTGCACTTCTAAGGGTTGGTTCATTCATTATCTGCAAGGCTATTGAGTATGTCAGGTATGGATTGGAAAGGAAGCAGATGTCCATATTACTGTCACAGTCTAAGCTGGAGAAGAAAGTTGTCAGCAACTGTGCTTGATTTTGAACATTGGTGGATGTTCCCCTTATTATGCAAGTTCTGTAATATGGTTGTTCATTCTAAGTCAGGGGTGTCAAACTCACGGCCCGCTAGCCAGAGAGTCACATGCTGTCCACACCCACCCCCGATTTAGCAAAGGGGAGAAAAGTTGTGATATGTCATGTGATGACAATGTGACGCCGCGAGCTTGACACCCCTGTTCTAAGTCAAAAAGGGTTAGAATAGAATAGAATAATAGAGTTGGAAGGGTCCTTAGAGGTCTTCTAGTCCAACTCCCTGCTTCTAATCCAATCCCCTGCTTAGGTAGGAAACCCTACACCACTTCAAAGGTTAATCTGTTAAGACTTTTAGAATCCAGTGTTTGCAAGCTATGTAGTGAAGATGGAGCTGATTTCTTTAGAAGTGTTACCTAAAAAGCTGTTTTCAGGAGGAAAAAGTATTTTCTTTAATTTTCTTGGCTGACAACTTTAATGGCAGGCTACTGTAATCCTTAAACCTTCTGATTATCATGGGAAGGTTATCCAATTATTATTATTATGCCCCTCTCCATCAGCTGAACAAGCTTAAGTGGAAAGGTGGGATGGTTAAATGTGAACAAAATTATTTTTGTTGCTGGGTGGCTAAGCAGGAATTGAATTGAATCAATTTATAAATGGAGGGTGGCAGTTTAAAAGTAAACTCAGAAAGTTTATTAACTTGTGAAATGACCATCTCTGTGCATTGATGTGGTTCATTGCAATTTGTAGCAATATCTAAGAAGTTTGAAGTAAATTTAATGAACTGGGTGACTTCTTTTTGGAATAACCATGTATGTGTCATGGGTAAAGTTTTGGTAGAGACTCCATCTAGATCTGAGGAAGAATGTGCCTAGGAATTATTGTATGGTTCCAAGTTGAGCTTACCATCTCTCACTTGCTGTATACTGCAAACACATCAAAGTTGAATATCTCTACTCTTGCTGATAGAGTGTTTAAATATTTCAGAAACTGAGTCAAGGTTTCCGCTGTCAAGCAGTATGTATTGCCTAGGAATTATTGTAAAGGTTCATGGGGAATATGAGGAACACTCTTAGCCATCTTGTATCTTCTATCTATCAGCTCCAGGGTAACATTTCTTATACTGTATTTCATAGACCTAAGAAAATGTCTGATGTGGTAGAGTTTCTCTTGTGTCAACAATATATGCAGGGAAATTCTTAGTAGGGGTTGTATATGCAGTTGTGGCTAGATTTAGTATGCTTATGATTCTATTTGGTTCATTGGTGAGGAGGAGGAAGTCAATTTTAATGTGATTTTCTACCTTGGATTATGAATGACTGTTTAGGTTCTTTTATATTGGCATTTGTATACCATAATTGAAATTTGCATAAATTCTGCTTTGAAAATTCAGTCCCAATCAAGAAAAATCCAATTTCAAGATAGAAATATATATAATTATTATTTAATAAAGTTCTGTGGGTACATTGCACTTTGTGTGCCATTTGCTATATTATGATTTGAACTCTCAGCATAAAAGTATTAAAGTGGTGTAATCGTGAACTATCTCTTTTCATATAAGAAGAAAAGCGCCTTGATAATAATGAACTGATCTAAGGCAATTTCTGATCCTTGATGGTAGCAAAGATAGCTATGTTTTCTGTTTTCTGATCATTTCCTTTTCGCAAATACTCTTACAGTACAAATACTGACACAAACTGTGGCAAATGTATCATTTGTCTACAAATTCCATTCCCTTCATCGTTTCTTTGTTATTTAGGTAGATTTCATCCTGTAGCCATGATGTCTGATAACTACGGTGAAGCACTGATGGAGCTACACATCAAGAGTTTGAGAAGATGCTCATTTGGGGAGTAGTTATGCTTGAAGGGGGTTTTAGAAAAGCCTCTTTCCTTTAACAATTATTATAGCTCATTTGCTGGCAAATGTCTAGTCAGTTGTTAATCAGATAGTCATTAACCTTAGTAATATTGCTGTGTTGCCACCAATGGTGCATTTCAAATAGGTGAATAAATAGCAGAAGGCGAAGAATAAAGCTTATGATAAGAGTAACTGCTTTCTTCTTTGCGCCCTATAGATAGAAAGGCCCATATTTGCTCCGACACATTATATTCTCTCTCAGATTTAGCCACTTCATTTCAACAAACTGCTGTGAGCCAATGGATAAATTAAGAATTAATGTTAATAGGAAACCCACTGATCAGCTCAGAAATCCTTAGGAAAGTTGCAGGTGATATTCTGATTGCCTTTACTGAAAACATATAGCAGGGTAGGAAAGAGCCATGAGAATGCAAAATGACTTTCTGCCCCTTCCTCCCAAATCTTGCCTGTGTTTCAACTAAAATATTTAAAATTAGATTTTATCATATCTATGGTCTCCTACTGTTAGCCTTGAACCATAGTGAAATATCAAAGATATTTAAAATATAGGTAATAAAGCTGAATATTCAGAAGTAAGCCCCACTGAGTTCAGTGAGACTTTATTCAGTTAAGGGTGTATTGGATTGAAGCCTGCCATCTAATCATTTGAGTCATCTAACACTTGGAAGTTCTCACTTGTACTCTGTATTTAATTAAAGATTTAATTAAAGTTTAAAACATGTCATCTAATTAAACAGAGGGGCTGACAAATAGCAAAGATTATGTGAACTGGGAGCTGTCTCATGCAGGTTATACAGATCTATCAATCCTATCCACTGTCTTCTCCAAGGAGAGTTGTTTTGAAAAAAACTTTAAAATGTAAAATAGAATGGTGGGTTTGGTTCATGGATTTTGAGTCATACTGATTAGTATGATTATGAATAGTACACATTTTGCTTTTTTGCCCCCAAAACAAATATTGGTTTCTGAATGACAAGTCACTGATAAAAAATACATTTCCTTTTTAGGTTAAGGTTTGAAGGACAAATTAACAGGGTTATTATTTTAGTGTAAATTTAACCAATGTTTGCTTCCCAAAACTTTTCAGAGGATTTACTGCAATACTTTGCTATTTGAATGCATTCTCAAATGTGAACAAGCATTCATGAATGCATCCTATAGAATAGAATAGAATAGAATAGAATAGAATAGAATAGAATAGAATAGAATAGAATTTTTTATTGGCCAAGTGTGATTGGACACACAAGGAATTTGTCTTGTTGCATATGCTCTCAGTGTACATAAAAGAAAAGATACATTCATCAAGAATTCTAAGGTATAATACTTAATGATAGTCATAGGGTACAAATAAGCAATCAGGAAACAATATCAATATAAATCATAAGAATACAAACAATACAGTTACAGTCATACAGTCAGTGGTGGGATTCAGCCAGTTCGCACCTCTTCAGGAGAACCGGTTGTTAACTTTCTGAGCAGTTTGGCAAACTGATTGTTAGGAGAAATCACTAGGGCAGAGAACTGGTTGTTAAATTATTTGAATCCCACCACTGCATACAGTCATAAGTGGAAGGAGATAGGTGATGGGAACGATGAGAAGATTAATAGTAGTGCAGATTAGTAATAGTTTGACAGTGTTGAGAGAATTATTTGTTTAGCAGAGTGATGGCATTCGGAAAGAAACTGTAAGAGGAGAAAGTCTTCAGAAAAGTGTATATAATGAGGACACTGGTATGCAAAACAGTTCTTTTATTTATTTATTTATTTATTTATTTATTTATTTATTTATTTATTTATTTATTTATTTATTCATACTTTTATACCGCCCTATCTCCCTAGGGACTCAGGGCGGTATACAGCCATATAAAAAACACATAAATATGCAAAGTAAAACATTAATCTAAAAAACTTATTAAATAGGCCAAATATTTAAAATAGACATATAAATAATAAAACCCGGTTAAAATTTAGTTTTAAAATTTTAAAAAATATTAATAAAGCCCCAAATTAAAATTTGACACTATTATGCCAGTCCCGCTTGAATAAATAGGTGTGTTTTGAGCTCACGACGGAAGGTCCGAAGATCAGGCACTTGACGTAAGCCAGGGGGAAGTTCGTTCCAGAGCGTCGGTGCCCCCACAGAGAAGGCCCTGCTCCTGGGGGCCGCCAGCCGACACTGTTTGGCAGATGGCACCCTGAGGAGACCCTCTCTGTGAGAGCGTACGGGTCGGTGGGAGGCATAAGGTAACAGCAGGCGGTCTCGTAAGTACCTGGGTCCTAAGCCATGGAGCGCTTTAAAGGTGGTAACCAAAATCTTGAAGCGCACCCGGAAAACCACAGGAAGCCAGTGCAGGCTACGGAGTAGTGGTGTTACGTAGGAGCCACGAGTGGCTCCCGTTACCACTCGCGCAGCCACATTCTGGACTAACTGTAGCCTCCGGGTGCACCTCAAGGGCAGCCCCATGTAGAGAGCATTGCAGTAATCCAACCTAGATGTAACCAGAGCGTGAGTGACCGTGCGTAAGGCATCCTGGTCAAGGAAGGGACGCAACTGGCGGACCAAGTGAACTTGGTAAAAGGCCCTCCTGGAGACGGCCACCAGATGTTCATCAAAGGACAGCCGTCCATCCAGGAGGACGCCCAAGTTGCGAACCACCTCCTTTGGGGCCACTAACTCGCCCCCAACAGTCAGCCGCGGATGCAGCTGACTGTACCGGGGTGCCGGCATCCACAGCCACTCCATCTTGGAGGGATTGAGCTTGAGTCTGTTTCTCCCCATCCAGACCCGTACAGCTTCCAGACACCGGGACAGCACTTCGACCGCTTCGTTGGGGTGGTCCGGGGTGGAAAGATACAGCTGAGTATCATCAGCGTACAGATGATAACTCACCCTGAAACCACTGATGACCTCACCCAGCGGCTTCATATAGATGTTGAATAGGGTAGGCGAGAGAATCGACCCCTGAGGCACCCCACAAGTGAGGCGCCTTGAGGACGACCTCTGCAACACCGTCAACACCGTCTGTGACCGGTCAGAGAGATAGGAGGAGAACCACCGATAAACGGTGCCCCCCACTCCCAATCCCTCCAACCGGCGCAGCAGGATACCATGGTCGATGGTATCAAAAGCTGCTGAGAGGTCTAATAGGACCAAGGCAGAGGAGCAACCCCTGTCCCTGGCCCTCCAGAGGTCATCCACCAACGCGACCAAAGCCGTCTCCGTGCTATAACCGGGTCGGAAGCCGGACTGGAACGGGTCTAGATAGACAGTTTCCTCCAGGTGGTGGGGGAGCTGCCATGCAACCACACTCTCTACAACCTTCGCCACAAAGCGAAGGTTGGAGACTGGACGAAAATTTCCCAAAATATCTGGGTCCAGGGAAGGCTTCTTGAGGAGGGGTCTCACCACCGCCTCTTTCAAGGCGGCGGGGAAAACCCCTTCCATCAAAGAAGCATTTATAATCCCCTGGAGCCAGCCTCGTGTCACTTCCTGAGCAGCCAGCACTAACCAGGAAGGACACGGGTCCAGTAAACATGTAGTTGCATGTAACCTCCCCAGCAACCTGTCCACGTCCTCGAGAGCCACAGAATCAAACTCATCCCAAATAACATCGGCAAGACATGTCTCTGTCATCCCGGTTGGATCGCCGCAATCTTGGTCCAAACTATCCCGAAGCTGAACTTTAATATTTGCAATGTATTTTTTTAAAATCCAAGCTTAATACAACATCTATTTTTCCCTAACAGTAAAAAAGGAACAAGGTGGCTCAGTCGCTAAGATGATGAGCTTGTCAATCGAAAGGTCATCAGTTCAGCGGTTCAAATCCCTAGTGCCATGTAATGTAACTCCCATTACTTTTCCTAGCTTCTGCCAACCTAGCAGTTTGAAAGCATGTAAAAAATGCAAGTAGAAAAATAGGAACCACCTTTGGTGGGAAGGTAACAGCGTTCCATGCTGGCCTTTTGGAAGTAGTTGAAAAGTCACTGGGTGAATCCATCTTCAGACTTTCATTTTCTTAGGTTGTCTGGGTTTATAATTTTCATTTTTAAAGTTTTATTTTGTTTTTTAGTTTAAAAGTTGACCATCAGTTAGATGCAGATTTATTTCAACCCATTTTCTTTTCTTTTCTTTTCCTTTGATTTATGTTGTTCTGAATAATCTTTCTTTTCTCCATAAGGGGACATGGTGCATTTCTGGATGGTGAAGTATTTTCATTTAATTTACATTAATATTGGATTCTCACCACAGGATTTTTGTACTTTTTGAATTGAGTTTATCTCTTTTGAATTTTTTTTAAACTTTGGATTGAAATATCCAGAAATTATTCTTGTTTCCTTCTGCATCAGTGTTCTTTGCTCCCTGATCAAATTATACTGCATCAGATTACAGGCAAGCAATGGTGGCTGAAATCTAAGAAAAAACTGTTGGGTAATAGGCAAGTTATTTTTTAAAAAAGTTTGATGAGATGATAATGGCCATGGAAAATATGCAGAAGCTTGTCGTTTCAGATTCAGAAAAGGATTCTGATCTGAAAATTCCAGACCAAAGAGATATCCCCACAGTCAGAGGACTAACTGAGTTATTCTCATGCGTCCCTTTGAAGATGCATCTCTGTACAATGCTAGGAGTATGACTAAATGGGGAAATGACAGATTCTTTTTTTGGCATGAGTGAGGCTCGTTGCGCAGGTGCAGCCACTCACAGCAGGATGCTGCAAGACTTGTTGTGCCATTGCATGCATGAGCAGCAGCACCACCATGACGCTTATCATGGCCATGTAGCCGCTCGTGGAAGGATGCCACAAACCTCGTTGCGTCATTGTGCACACAAGCAGCGACACCCCAGCAAGGCTTATCATGGCAGTGCTGCCACTCATGGTAGGACGGTGTGAGGCTCATCATGGTGGTGCTGCTACTCGCACATGCACTGGCACAATGAGCCTTGCAACGTCCTGCCACGAGTTGCTGCACTGGCACAATGAGCCTTGCAAAGACCCATTTCTGGCAGAGTTTGGGGGAGAGAAACAAGCCAGGGTCTCTGCTGCTTCTGCTTTTCTTGCATGCAGCCGAAAGTTCATAAAAGCCAGGAAGGTGAAATGCCAGGCTCAACTTTCTCAGCCTACTACTCTAGTGACCCTCCTCTCCTGCTGAGGCTTTAGGAATACCTCACAAATGAATTCACCCACCATTTTGCCATGAACAACCCTACTCCCAACTGAGGGAAAAGCTAAACCAGGAACAAGCGGTCACTCACATCCTGCCACAAGTGGCTGCAGAAGAAGTCAGGCAGCAACATGACAGGTGGCAGCATGTGGGAGGCCTGGCTGCAGTGCTCCTAAGGTAAGTGGGAGTGGGGTGCGTGGGGCAGCTTCTCCCCCCAATCCCATCCCTAGCTTGATTTTTAAGCCTATGCCTCACCCCATCTCATACAAGTAGATGGTGGGTGGGACTTAACTAGGGCTTAATTTGGGGCTTAAGGCTTATTTTAGGCACAGGCATGAAAAGCAGGCTAGGGCTTGTTTATACGATACGATACAATACAATACAATACGATAAGTCGTATTTTTGGGGAAACACAGCATTCAACTTTTCCATCCATTATCAAGCTTACTTGCTAATTGCTCAGCCAGGAATAGAAGAGATCTTCCAATTCAAGATCCTTGTTGCTTAACTAAAAATGAGGAGATCAAGATAAGGAAGTGAATAGATACTGTGACTCACATAAAAAAAGGAGAAATGATATGGGAAGAAAGCCTTGTGGGAAAATGCTTGAATGTTTCCTTCCTTTTTTTTTCCTCCTACAGGTCTTTAAGGCAGCTTGAAGACTGCTGGACCATACCTGGTTTCCAATTATAAAAGGAAAACACTGAGAGCACAGGAATGTGAGCATCTAGGCATGTGCTTCGGGATGATTTGTATCATCTTGGACAACAGAAGGGAAAATTTGTAGCCAATGAGTGGAACAGCCATCCGCTTACCAGGTGACTGATGCTACAGGAGGAACAGGCCTAGGCTTGAGCCATCTAACAACAGACAAGCCGAAAAGGGAGGCAGAGCCAACAGCCTTATCATTCCAGCAGTAATACTGAGAGCTTACAACCAGCAAGACAGGCAGCTGATAAAGTCCCTTCCTTTCCTCCACTTCCAATACAGCCTGAGAAATTATAAAACCAACACTTCAGCACTAGGCTACAAAAAGCATCCAACAGCAACAGAAGCTAACTAAATTGAAAGTGGCTAAATGGTTCATTTGGTCACTCAGGTTACAAAGAAAAAGGGAATTGTTAATAAGACTACTTAGGAAACTGATATATAAATAGGTATAGACATTGTTATTACTTTTTTTATTGAAAAAGTTTTTACAAAAATTTTCTCCCCCTTTTTCTCCCCCTCCCCCCTCCATCCCCTCCCCCCTCCCTCCAAAACCACCCTCCCCCCCCCGACTTCCTAGAACAAATACAAGGTATAGTTGAAAAAAACAATCATTCGCTAAAAAACTTGCCAGAACACCCATAAGATATAGTTCAAAAAGAAACATAAGCTAAATTATTCCAAAACAATTATACAATTTTTTCCTTTCTGGCTCTGACTTCCCCCTTACATAACCAAAATCCTTCAAGAAATAACTATTAACATTGATAAAATATATAAATTAATACAGCAGATTAATCCTAAAGTATTTAAAACCAGCTAATGCATAAAAATCCAATCCAATTCAGAGAATATCTCCCTTGTAGCTTCTATAAACCATATAATCAACCCATTTCCCCCCAAAATCTTCATAAAGTCTTTTGAGAATATTCTATTTACAATTCAGTACAACACATTACATAATTTCGATACAGCAAATTACAATCTCTATTCAACTTTAGTCCTTCCTCCTCTGATCATTGCCATTTTTCTTAATACACAAGCTTAAGAGAAAACAAAAGAAAAAAAAAGAAAAAAAATCCAATATGAATCCAAATATCTAGTCTTTTGTGATATATGTCAGCGTTCTTTCAGGAACGCTAATATTTTTATCTGTTAATATTTCAGAAAAAACTTCTTTCAAGAGTAGTACTTTTGTCTCTTGCTGTTTTTTTGGTTCATTAGTCTCTGTCTTTCCTTCGTTACTCCTTTTGAAAAGTCAGTCACAATATCTTCTAATAGTTCCTTTTGTCCAACAATCCACAAGTTACTACCATATATTCCATCAATCTGGAACGAAAGCTCTTGTAAAGCATTAGCCCTGTGTATTTTATCGGTTCAGGAAACACATATTCAGGCATTTCATCCAAATCTTTTAAAGAAAGCCTCTTTACATCATCTTGTTTATTCACGATCATATCTTCATTTTTATCCACTTTTGCTTGTATCTCCTGCACTCCATTTTCCAAGTACTGATTGGGCTGGTTAATTTCCTCCAAACTCTCATCCAAAACATCCCAATTTTTTATCAATTCATATTTTTGGATAATTGCATACATTTTTTCTCTATATTCCTGTATAAAGTAATGAATCCATTCTTCTGAAAGAACCTTCATGGCAAAATTCTTGCTGAGAGTCCCCTTCTCAAATACCTAAGCAAACTAAAGTAATCCAGCAGTCCACTTAAATCCAGATAAAAAAAATTAAAAATAAGTAAAAAGCCAGCCTAAAAAAGCCTCTGCTCTGCTTACAGTCCAGCACGATATGATAGAGTCTCCATTCACTTTCACTTTCTCAGCAACTAACGAGCACCATTTTGTTTCATTATGTTGATCGTAAGCGAAAAAAAGTTTTAAAAAAATAGGTCAGATTTAATACTTGCAATTTAAATGACTGATCTCTTGTGTTTGTTCCGTCTGCTTATTAAAATCCATAGCAATCATTTGAAGCAGAGATGGTTGCTTTCTTCTCTTTCTGCTGAAGCAGAGACACGCTGGGTCTGGAGCTGCTGCAGAGGGATTTCCAGGGAACTTTCCCCTTCGAGTTCCCCGCTTTCAAATAGAGAAAGTGGGGCCTCTAGGGAGTTCTTCCAATCCCTCCTCTGCTCTTTCCTTTCCCCTTTACCCAGAGAAAGTACTTTCAGCTGGCGAACAGCTGATATTCGCTGTTTTCGCCGGCTTTTTATAGAATCCCAGCGCGGGCGGCTTTCAGGCATCCGTTGAAGAGAGCGGAGCCACCGGAAGTGACATCGTTATTACTATAATACAGCATTGGTTTATTTTAAAGGGTTAACAGTTATAAAGTTAAGCCAGAGATTAGAAAATAAGTAACTTTTTATAGAATAATAGTCTCCCGGGGTGGGGGGGGAGGGAGGTACCAGGGAAGACAGCAACGGTCTCCTTGGACTGTATCATTTCCCAGAACAAACCAAATAAAAAACATGAAACCCTCACAGACATTAGAAAAGTTATCCTAATATCTATACAGACTTATTTTAAAAATAAGACGTGCTGATAGTTATAGAGCTGACATGAGCAATAAAACTTGATACATTTCCCATTGTTGGCACGCTTCTCTTGGAGAAATATTCCTCCAAATAAGAATCAAGATAGGTCTGCTATGGAAGAAAGAACAAAAAGCACTGCAGAAAATAGTGGAGTTGATCCTGTTTGGGTCTCAAGAAAAAAAAAAACTTTAAAATGTGGGCTAAAAGATACATTACTCCTTTTTCAGGACCAGAAATTCCTCTGTAGACTCATAAATTGTGATTGTCTCTGTCAACATGGGAATGCTTTACTGGCTAACCTGATGATACAATTGACAGATTAAAATTTACATTTAATCCCCTAAATTGACACAAACTTAAATCTCCGGACTGTGTGAATTTTCCACCCTTAATCTGGCATCTGTCTTGATATTGGCACAGTGAACCAACCTTGTTTTGTCTTGTCTTTTATTTATTATATGAAATTCAGTTATCACCAATTCCAGATAGCTACATGAGGTTCTTCTTGCTTGCTGTCTCTGAACATGACTCTCATCTTATGCTGAGGCATTATAAGGAACTTCTAGGTTATTCATTTATTTAAAATTATTGTGAAATGCTACCATAATTCCCTGTACCCCAGCATGTTACTTTTGGACTCTGAATACAATAATTCTTAGTAAGAATGATGGCTAGGGAACTATATCTGAGAGAATCAAGTTGGAAAATATATTTTGCTCCGTATTTTCAGATGTTATTGATCTGAAGGTGATATCAAATTATAGAAGGCTCATAATTATTTAGCAGCTATTCATGCTTAGAAACACATTCCTACTTGCTTTGGCATCCACAATGGGCTTGAGGAGTAGAGTTCAGAGCTAGTTTTGAAAATGAAAAATCCATGACTCTAATTTACTATCAAAACCATCTGCCAATCATAGCAGAATTATTTAGCATTATTTATTATTTAGCTTGATTTATGAAATTTTGCCAATTCATTTGCATTTTAGAAGAGTATGGTAGAACAGTGAGAAGCAGGGGTGGGATTCAGCTGGTTCAGACTGGTTCAGAAGAACTGGTAGTTATGGCCAGCGGCTGAGCCCACCCCACCTCCCACCCCGGTGATATCCTGTGTTGTACAATCACTGTGTTTTAACACAGTGTGCATGTACTTAAGGCATGCATGCAAGCAAAGCTATCCCATCCTATACAATTGCTATGTTTTTGATGCAGCACACATGTGCATAAGTTGTGCACAAGAGTGAAGCTATCCTCTCTTATACAATCACTGTGTTTTTGATGCAGTGCGCCTGTACACAAGGTGTACGCATGTGAACAAAGCAAGCATGTGTTCGTTCGCTCACATTTTTGATTCTGGGCAAACCGGTTGTTAAATTATGTGAAGCCCACTTCTGGTGAGAAGTGTTGCCATAATGGACTTATCCTTAGTCCATGATCCTGAAATGGTAGAACTTTCAAACCATTTTATGAAATGGAGACAGGAGTCCCTTCATGGGTACTCAGATATTCATAGATTGTTTGTGGTTCAGCAAATGGCTGAAACTATCCTTTAGTGCTAACTGGATAATTATTGTGAAGGAATTCCTCCATTGTACTAGACATTATTCTGTGCAACAGGAAACTGTCTTAGAGGTGATCTTATTACTCTTCTGGAATTTTAACATAAGAGCATATCGATGATAAACAATACTTATTCTTTATGCACTATTTCTTCATTGATATTAGAAAATTGATAAGAAAAAGTGTATTATTTACAGTACAGCCTCATTTACAAATACACAAATACACAATGTATTGTCTTCCTTCTTTAGAACCATCATACTTTATCTGCCTGTGAATACCTGTCATTTGTCACACCCAGACTCTATTCTGAAACATTCCACAAAGCAAGTTTTCAGGAAAAACAGCTTTGGCAGGCAATGGATACTAGGGGTAATTTACAGCTAACCAAGCAATACCCTGATGGGGAAAGGTGATTTTTTTTTAAATGAGAAAAGCTAAACAAAAGCTGAAATGAAGACACCACACAGTTCACATCAAATTAAAATGCTAATGAAGAAGGTGGCAGGCTGATGTATCTTAGATCAAGTTCTAGTTTTCTTTAGTTTTATTTTCTGTCAGGACTGTTCCATCATAATATATCAGGCCAAGCATTGTGCTCTCATCAAATCAATTCATTAATGGGAAGGGTGGCAGTCTGAAGTAGCCTTGATCAGCTGTTAATTTTGTTTTATGCATCATCCTACTATATTTATTCAACGTTAAGGGAATTACTTTTGCATACTGAAGGTTTTGGAAGGAAAAGAAGCATTAAAGCCAATTAAGGTGAACTGGATACAGAGAAAAGCACTGTGTTCAAGGAACAATTTAAGTTGCTACCATTACATTAAATGCATCCTCTGTAGAATCAAGCTTTCACATTTGGTTCAGAAGATAAGACAGGTCTTAAAATACAAAAGCTGCTTCCTTGTGACACCATCCATCACTACTGTTAGAAGATCATATGGGAAATGCCAGCAACATATTTGCAAGATGTGCTGGATTGGCTTGAGTGGAAGGTTACAGTTTCTTTAGAAATCCTAACATTGTGCATTCCTAGTTGAGATAGCCAGATTTGCCTCTCTTGTCCTAAAACGCAGGCTGGAACATAGATACTTGTGAAGGCCAATATTGTTGAAGCTCATCTGATCTCTGAGGTATAATAATTTATAATTTAACAAAGTTTGAAGAGATCTTGGAGGTCTTCTAGTCCAACCCCCTGCCCAGGCAGGAAACCCTACACCATTTCAGACAAATGGTTATCTAATATCTTCTTAAAAACTTCCAGCATTGGAGCATTCACAACTTCTGCAGGCAAGTTGTTCCACAGATTAATTGTTCTAACTGTCTGGAAATTTCTCCTTAGTTCTAAGTTTCCACCCATTGCTTCTTGTTCTACCCTCAGGTGCTTTGGAGAATAGTTTGACTCCCTCTTCTTTGTGGCAACTCCTGAGATAGCAGAGATATTAGATGAGATATTCTAAAAGTTGGATACCATAGCAAAAAAGGCTTCTTTCCTGACCCCCACAAAATCACTCTATAACAGATAGGACTTGGGGCATAACCCTCCTGCCAGACCAGATGGGATATGTAGAAACAATTGGTCAAGTAACCTTATTTTATCTCTTATCTCTTCTTAAAAACTTCCAGTGTTGGAGCATCCACAATTTCTGGAGTTAAGCCATTACACTGATTAATTGTTCTAACTGTCAGGAAGTTTCTCCTTAGTTTTAGGTTGCTTATCTCCTTGATTAGTTTCCACCCATTGCTTCTTGTTCTACCCTCAGGTGCTTTGGAGAATAGTTTGACACCCTCTTCTTTGTGGCAACCCCTGAGATATTGGAACACTGCTATGGTTACCCATAAGAGGGATTATTTTCTGATTCCATTGATATCCAGTAGAAGACACTACTGATGTGTATTGTGACATCATGACAAAGCTTATAAATTATAATTTTCAATATTTTCTGTACAATGCTATCATGTATCTGGATACCACTCTGGTATTCTCTATTATTTTGGAAAATTGTGGAGAAGGCTGTAGAATTTGTTACAGGAAAATACCACTGCCTAATTTCTCTGTGAGAAAATAATTTTCTACCTATTTTGTCTTAAATGGTATCCAAATCTTTTCCACATAAGGTAAACAGAATACAATTAATATACATCTCAGACATCAAAAATTATTTTATTTGTTGAAGAAAACCACGTGTGCCCACAGAGGGGTATTTAAAAAAAAAGCTTCAATTGGTTTTGAAGACCTGAATGGTTTTAAAGTGGGTAGAGTAAGAATGTATTATTTCTATCTGGGGAGAAAATAATAAATCTACCCAGAGGAAGTTGAATTACATGGCATTGTATCTATTCAGCGTCTGCTACTAGTTTGCATTGTTTGTGTGGACTTCTTAAGAGAAAATATGTCTTGATATTCAACGTTGTATCTATATGACCTTTAAGAACTGAAGCATGGTTTTCACACAAGATCATTAGAATATTAAGAAACAGGAGATGCATTTTTAAAAACTGTTTGCTTGACTTCATTAGGTGAAAGGCAAATCTGGCATATTATATTCATATTGAAATAATCGTTGGCAGCTACCTTATGAATTAATTTCTTTCCTTCTTTGCTTTAAAAATCTCAGCATCTGTACTTTAACCCTGTATTAGTATGGCATGTTATTAATAGTGCTGTACAGGGGACCATTTCATGAACTGTTTGTGAACAGCATGTTAGTTTTGCAGTGTGTGAGAGATATATAAAAAAGTAAAAAACAAAACAAAACTGCATTTGGAAATATAACTTTTCATATGTGTTAAAAAGTAAGTACTAGTCATTCACATTACTGAAAATTAGATTGTGTAAGTAGAAGAAGAGAATCAAAGGGTGGGAATCATTGATACATACAGATACATAAATTAAAAAGTAAGACCAGATTCCTTCCACTTTTTAAATATATCTTTCTGTAAAATCAATGTCTTTATTCCTGAAAGGGCAAGGCCATACCCATTGGGTACAAACAGTCAAGTAGATAGGTTCGGAACAAACAACATCTACAACAGCATAAAAATTAACAATTGCGCACAAACATTTAGTCACCAAGGACAGCATACTTTAAAACCTGTTACTTAAAAGATCACAGATCAAATTCAAAGTATGAAAATTAATGTTATATAAAGTTTATCAATAACTCTTAATACATATTTTCATTCTTTCCAATTTTCAGATAGGAAAATATTGTCTTGAAAAGACTTTTCAGTGAAATTGGAGTAAAAGAAATTGTGCCACTAATTTTTGAATGGCACCAAACTCACACAGCTTCAACTAACACACCAGTTGTGACCCTACTTGGATAGTAGTTCCAAAGATGCTTTTTCAAGAGGCAACTGGATTTTCTTGTTTTTCTTTGAAAACATTTCATTGTCATCCAAGAAGCTTCTTCAGCTCTGGCTGAATGGTGGGAATGGAAGGATTTATATTTCTTGTAAACAACTGATCATCAGGGGCCGGTTTAGCTCTGCCTGGTAAGGCCTGTTATTAAGAACACAAAGCCTGCAATTACTGCAGGTTCGAGCCCGGCCCAAGGTTGACTCAGCCTTCCATCCTTTATAAGGTAGGTAAAATGAGGACCCAGATTGTTGGGGGGGCAATAAGTTGACTTTGTAAAATATATACAAATAGAATGAGACTATTGCCCTATACATTGTAAGCCGCCCTGAGTCTTCGGAGAAGGGCGGGGTATAAATGTAAACAAAAAAAAAAAAAAATTGCATTTTTTTAGAGAGTCATTGAGGCCTTGGAGGTTTGTCTGTATCCTCAGGATCACCTGAGTAGTGTAAATGGCTGTGGAACCTTCTTGGAACTGCTAAAAGAACTGTGTTGTGGAGCTGTGCTTTCTGCATGATGTTTTCTGCCCTGTGTTCCTTCACTGTTGAACACAGAGGAGGCTGTTGAGGATGAGTCGGTGTTGTCTGCATCTCAAACTGAAAAGCAAATTATTCCTGTTGTGTGCAATTTTTCTTACTCCCACACTATTCAAATAATTTTCATCCCAAAGTGCATAGCTAACCATCTATGGAGATTCTCAGTCATACAGTGCCTGGTTGTGCCTGATTGTGCTTCTGTTTGAGAGCAGAGAACACAGACACATTCCCAACTGCCTATCCCTGTATTGAACAGAGAAGGGACACAGGGTAGAAAGCATCATGCAGAAAACACAGCTCCACAACATCATTAGAATATTAAGAAACAGGAGATGCATTTTTAAAAACTGTTTGCTTGACTTCATTAGGTGAAAGGCAAATCTGGCATATTATATTCATATTGAAATAATCGTTGGCAGCTACCTTATGAATTAATTTCTTTCCTTCTTTGCTTTAAAAATCTCAGCATCTGTACTTTAACCCTGTATTAGTATGGCATGTTATTAATAGTGCTGTACAGGGGACCATTTCATGAACTGTTTGTGAACAGGATGTTAGTTTTGCAGTGTGAGAGATATATAAAAAAGTAAAAAACAAAACAAAACTGCATTTGGAAATATAACTTTTCATATGTGTTAAAAAGTAAGTACTAGTCATTCACATTACTGAAAATTAGATTGTGTAAGTAGAAGAAGAGAATCAAAGGGTGGGAATCATTGATACATACAGATACATAAATTAAAAAGTAAGACCAGATTCCTTCCACTTTTTAAATATATCTTTCTGTAAAATCAATGTCTTTATTCCTGAAAGGGCAAGGCCATACCCATTGGGTACAAACAGTCAAGTAGATAGGTTCGGAACAAACAACATCTACAACAGCATAAAAATTAACAATTGCGCACAAACATTTAGTCACCAAGGACAGCATACTTTAAAACCTGTTACTTAAAAGATCACAGATCAAATTCAAAGTATGAAAATTAATGTTATATAAAGTTTATCAATAACTCTTAATACATATTTTCATTCTTTCCAATTTTCAGATAGGAAAATATTGTCTTGAAAAGACTTTTCAGTGAAATTGGAGTAAAAGAAATTGTGCCACTAATTTTTGAATGGCACCAAACTCACACAGCTTCAACTAACACACCAGTTGTGACCCTACTTGGATAGTAGTTCCAAAGATGCTTTTTCAAGAGGCAACTGGATTTTCTTGTTTTTCTTTGAAAACATTTCATTGTCATCCAAGAAGCTTCTTCAGCTCTGGTGGGAATGGAAGGATTTATATTTCTTGTAAACAACTGATCATCAGGGGCCGGTTTAGCTCTGCCTGGTAAGGCCTGTTATTAAGAACACAAAGCCTGCAATTACTGCAGGTTCGAGCCCGGCCCAAGGTTGACTCAGCCTTCCATCCTTTATAAGGTAGGTAAAATGAGGACCCAGATTGTTGGGGGGGCAATAAGTTGACTTTGTAAAATATATACAAATAGAATGAGACTATTGCCCTATACATTGTAAGCCGCCCTGAGTCTTCGGAGAAGGGCGGGGTATAAATGTAAACAAAAAAAAAAAAAAATTGCATTTTTTTAGAGAGTCATTGAGGCCTTGGAGGTTTGTCTGTATCCTCAGGATCACCTGAGTAGTGTAAATGGCTGTGGAACCTTCTTGGAACTGCTAAAAGAACTGTGTTGTGGAGCTGTGCTTTCTGCATGATGTTTTCTGCCCCGTGTTCCTTCACTGTTGAACACAGAGGAGGCTGTTGAGGATGAGTCGGTGTTGTCTGCATCTCAAACTGAAAAGCAAATTATTCCTGTTGTGTGCAATTTTTCTTACTCCCACACTATTCAAATAATTTTCATCCCAAAGTGCATAGCTAACCATCTATGGAGATTCTCAGTCATACAGTGCCTGGTTGTGCCTGATTGTGCTTCTGTTTGAGAGCAGAGAACACAGACACATTCCCAACTGCCTATCCCTGTATTGAACAGAGAAGGGACACAGGGTAGAAAGCATCATGCAGAAAACACAGCTCCACAACATATTCCTTTTAGAAATTCCAAGAAGGCTCCACATTCATTAACACTAATCATTGAGGACACTGACAAACCTCCAAGGAGCCTCAATGACCCTCTAAAAACTAGTGCAAATGACCAACTGTTTGCAAGGAATATAAATCCTTCCATTCCACACCATCCAGTCAGAGCTGAAGAAGCTTCTTGGATGTGAAGTTAAATGTCTTCAAAGAAAAACAAGTAAGTCCAGTTGCCTCTTGAAAAATAACCTTTCAGACAACCATGACCTGGATGTATGAGAATCTCCATAGACTTTTACTTGGATAGTAAGGATTTTGCAATAGTAACTCATGCCTTCATCACATCTCAACTAGACGACTGTAATGTGCTTTGAAAATCATCAGAAAACTACAATTGGTGTAGAAATTGGCAACATACTTAGTGATAAGAGTGAGCAATGAAGAGCACATCACAACATCAGTTACCAGTAATTTTTTTCTATGTTTTCTATCAGTACAATCCTATTTCAGTGTCTCCAAAAAGGTAAAAGGATAGGTGCCTGCTGAATTGCCAGTGAGAAGGTGCTCCACAATATAAAGGCAGACATAGGAAAAAAAATATGCTTCTATATGGCAAGATTCCAGGGAGGATTCCTGGGCCATGCCCATCCTAGCTGATCTAGTCGGATAGGCAAATGTCCTTAGGACAAAGTGGTCCCACAAATAACTGGACCAATGGAGTTGATGAAGAATTCTTTTCAGATTATGAAAATGTGTCCAATGAATCTCAAGTAAAGAAGTACTTTCAGGGGTTAATAGTTTAAAATAAAACATTGTTCTTTGTCAGCCAAGAAGCATCAATGTATTATAGAGCTATGTATATACCCATACTGGCCAGTGGTTGCAGTTTTAGGCTGTTGCCAAAGGTAAAGTAGTTAATGAATACAAAATCACAGAATTTGGTAACAAGATGTGTTGATATTTCTGATGAAGTTTTTCTGATAGCTTGAAGTCCATGTTTGTGGCAGATATGGGGATCTCAGTAGTTTTGCTAACTAAAATGGCATGGTTAGAAAGGTTGCCAATGGACTTCAGTTTTCCTGTGAAGTGTGATGTGACATAATTTAGATTATGTGTGCATAAAGTCTGAGTAAAGGAGTAATGAAACCAGATATTTTAGTTCTAACAGTTCCACTTTTTGAAACAAAAGGACAGCCCAAATTTCTTGTTTTGTATATTTTTTGTATTTTTTACCTGATAGGAGCTCCTGGGTTCTCTTCACGTAAATATGGTCTTGTATATTGTTTCATCAGATTGCATAATATGTTGCTATGGAAACTATTGTATATAAAACCAGGAATATTTTCTGAGGAGAATATCCAGCATCAGAAGCCATCAGATTTTTTTTAGTCATGAGAGGTTCTCTATGATACTTCTTGGTATAATTTCAGAATAATTTAATATTGAATCAAATGAGCTTTACTCAAATAAGTTCCACCCCATCTTCGTGCCAAAGGGAATATACAAATCTTGAATTTTCTTGTTGTAGTTGGTATGCCTCTATACGGCCTTGTGAGTTTAGGAAAGGATATGGAGGGACTGTGTTGCTTTGAGGGAGACGCTGGAATGCACTGAGAGAATATGTAACATCTTCACTTTGATCTGTATTTGAATTTGATTCAGAAAAGAATTCTGCAGCTTGGAGGCTGTTAAGAGGAAGCTGTCACAGATCATTTTGTGGTTTAAGCTTTCTACTATAACTCTAAGCTATGCCATATATATCCTGTTGGCATTGGTTTTTTGTACTATAATTTTGAAAGGAAATGCTGTTGTGTACTATTTTATATGTTCAATATGTGGAATTTGCTCAGGCTTAAATATTGGGTAATAGTTTTTACAAAAATATTATGAATAGAAAAAAAAAAAACCCAGATCCAGTCATGCTACAATAAACTAATTAGTCTTTGCATTGTTGCATTTTCTACTCCTCCAAATGATGTTCATTGGAGCACTAGTGACTTAATCTTTGTTTTATTTCTAACAGGCAAAAAGACTGTTGGGCAAGCTGCATGTGATAACAGATTTACCATCACATGTTTGATCTTTAAAGAAAAAAAATATGACATAGCTATCAAGATAACCTTTTTTTCTCTGCCACCTAATATACACAAACAGTTTCTTCTTTCAGTTGGAAGATAGAATAGAATAGAATAGAATTTTATTGGCCAAGTGTGATTGGACACACAAGGAATTTGTCTTGGTGCATATGCTCTCAGTGTACATAAAAGAAAAGATACGTTCATCAAGGTACAACATTTACAACACAATTGATGATCAATATATCAATATAAATCATAAGGATTGCCAGCAACAAGTTATAGTCATACAGTCATAAGTGGAAAGAGATTGGTGATGGGAACTATGAAACGATTAATAGTAGTGCAGATTCAGTAAATAGTCTGACAGTGTTGAGGGAATTATTTGTTTAGCAGAGTGATGGCCTTCGGGAAAAAACTGTTCTTGTGTCTAGTTGTTCTGGTGTGCAGTGCTCTATAGCGTCGTTTTGAGGGTAGGAGTTGAAACAGTTTATGTCCAGGATGCGAGGGATCTGCAAATATTTTCACGGCCCTCTTCTTGATTCGTGCAGTATACAGGTCCTCAATGGAAGGCAAGTTGGTAGCAATTAGTTTTTCTGCAGTTCTAATTATCCTCTGAAGTCTGTGTTTTTCTTGTTGGGTTGCAGAACCGAACCAGACAGTTATAGAGGTGCAAATGACAGACTCAATAATTCCTCTGTAGAATTGGATCAGCAGCTCCTTGGGCAGTTTGAGCTTACTGAGTTGGCAGAAAGAACATTCTTTGTTGTCCTTTTTAATGATGTTTTGATGTTAGCTGTCCATTTGAGATCTTGCGATATGATAGAACCCAGAAATTTGAAGGTTTCTACTGTTGATACTGTGTTGTCAAGTATTGTGAGAGGTGGAAGTATGGAAGGGTTTTTCCTAAAGTCTACCACCATTTCTACGGTTTTGAGTGTGTTCAGTTCCAGATTGTTTTGGTTGCACCACAAGGCTAGTCGTTCGACCTCTCGTCTATATGCGGATTCGTCATTGTCTCGAATGAGACCAATCACTGTTGTGTCATCTGCGAACTTCAGTAGCTTAACAAATGGATCATTGGAGATGCAGTCATTGGTATACAGAGAGAAGAGAAGTGGGGAGAGCACACAGCCTTGGGGGGCCCCTGTGCTAATTGTACAGGTATTTGATGTGATCTTGCTTAGCTTCACCTGCTGCTTCCTGTTTGTTAGGAAGCTTGTGATCCACTTACAAGTCTGTTCCGGTACCTGTAGCTGGTTTAGCTTAGTTAGAAGAATGTCTGGAATGATGGTATTGAATGCTGAACTAAAGTCTACAAAAAGATGAAGTTACATCATAACTTGCAAGGGAATGACTGTTCCATACAAAGCACTTGAAAAATCTTTGAACGAATAAACCAAATTTCTGAGCAGCTGTACTAATAAAGAGATATCCACATATCATTAAGACCAACAAAAAGGATAGGAGGTAAGCCACTCATACAGTAATGGGGGCCCAGTTTAACCTTAGCAATTTTCAAACTGACTTGAAGCAATATATTGTATACTACTACTACTACTACCACCACTACTATTACTACTACTGCTAAATTTTAAAAAAGCAAAGCAGATCATTGAAGTTCCTAATCATCAATTTAACTAGGATTTGATGATACAGGCAATACTCTATTATTGAATTTCTTATGTTACAGAAGCCACTTAATGTCTGTTATAGGATCTTCTTAGTAACTCAAAATGCTCTTATAGAATCACTAACATACCATGTACCCTAATTCCTAAATATGGAGGCTCATTTAGGAATAAGAAGGAGGCCTATTGTAGTTCAGGTTCCTTGCCTCATATTATAAAGATTTGTACTGCTCCCTAAGCATATTTCTAATATGATCTAACCAGTGGTGGGATTCAAGTAATTTAACAACCGGTTCCCTGCCTTAATGATTTCTTCCAACAACCAGTTTGCCAAACTGCTCAGAAAGTTAACAACCGGTTCTCCCGAAGTGGTGCGAACTGGCTGAATCCCACCACTGAATCTAACGTAATAAATAAAGATAATTTATCAGGATGCTTAGGGAACTGTATAGGTCAGTCATTGTATTGTAAATTTCATTACTGAAAGTCTGAGGAATAGATCACATTGAATATATCTATATGTAAGGTGTGTATATACACTATATAATCCACTTCTAAAGTAATAGGAAGGAAATCCATTCTTCATTTTGATAAAGAAATATGATATTTCTCTAGCCTTCAGTTACCAAGATTATATTGGCTGATGGAGCTAAATGGGCAAAAAGGAAACACAAGGTACAATATAATTAGTTTTTATACATTATCGTAAAACATGCCCATATGTGTAACTTGTTGATTCTTCAGATTTAATTTACCTTATTAGTATTATATACCATTCCTTGTTTCTTGAAAGAAAAAAAATCACAGAGAAAATGAAATTGATTGGACTACTCTGCCATTTGAAACTCAGAGTCAAGTGCAGCACCATAGCTTTGGAGACAGTGCAAAGGTTGATATGGTGCCTTGAGCTCAACCATGGGGAAATGAAAGCCTTGTTTGTTATTAAAGTCAATAATGAAGAGTCAGACATCAGCTTGCCTGCATATTGTTTGGAGCTAATTCCACCAGAAGATAAGCCTGCCTTAAGACACAAAGCACTTTTTCATCCTACAATATGAACATTTAATATTTGAAAACATTATTTCATATAAAACCATGATACACAATGGTTGCAGCTTGATGACTGTCTCATTTAAATTTCTTAATTATTGCAAGTACCATTGTCAACAGTATAACATTTTCAAGAGATTAGCTTTTCACAATAAGAGCCTTTGTGCCTGTCACTAAATCCTTAAAGGGTTTCATCTATTTTGCATTACTAAATGGCCTGAGCACAATCTTCATAGACACTCCCAGAAAAGGATGTTTAATACTCTAATAATAAGAACAGCAATAACAATCATACAAATAAAATTCAAAGGGTAAAACTGCATTGCCACTAAAAGAAAATCTATACAAATGTCTGATGATAATGAATCATACGTAATTAGGCCCCACTGGGCATCTTTTGTAAGACTTGAAAATTCTTTAAGCTAGATAAACACATGGTGTTTTACATTGTACAGATAAAAGGGTGTTGTATAGAGTTACTAACCTGACAGTCTTTTCAGAATCTGAGCAGAAAATATGCAAACATACTATGAACTTCCTTCCTTCCTTCCTTCCTTCCTTCCTTCCTTCCTTCCTTCCTTCCTCCCTCCCTCCCTCCCTCCCTCCCTCCCATTATTGATGCAATATATTAACATTTTACCTTAAAGTATAATCTTACCATTAGAATAGTTCTGTAAAATATAGATTTTATATTTTTATATAGTCTTAACTTTTAAGAAACAACTCAAGCTTAGACAATGACATAAATTAAAAAAAACATTTTAGTTTGAAGGCACAAAATGGGATTAACTGTTTTGCAGAATGTTGTATGCCATCCAAAATTCCAATATGTGCTCCAGGCTTCTTTCATGTGACTGCAGTCAGTGACAATGATAAAAAACAACAACAGTTGGATATACAAAAAGCCATAGGAAAGTTTCTTGTGATAACCAGATAAAAGTGACATTATATGCACCATACCAATTTACTGTACCGTTTCAATTACTATGCTGTACTTTTTTTTTTCCAGTGCAAAATTATAAATAAATTTATATGGATGTTCTTTTAAAAGCAGAGATGCAGACTTATATCTTCTACTCTGAGCTTGTCTTCCCTTGGGGGGGGGGGTGTAGAGAAAGAAGGGCAAGCATTTTGCTTCCCTTTGAAGTATGAGTGTGCAGAAGATGAAAGCAGCTGCATCACTGTCTTTGATGCTTTTGATTCTGAATTTCTCAGATGATTTTTTTTTTCCTTTGCAGACATTCAAAAAGTAGATTTACTTCTTTGGTCAACTTTGCACTAGATTCTCACTAGACACTTAGTCTTTGCAGTTTCTGGTTTCTACCTTAAGAGAAATAATGCACACAGACACAAATGTTTCCAATTCAAGCCCATCTACTTGAACTTTATTGCATCTAGTTACTTTTAATCTAGCTTCCTTATCTTTTTGAGTAGTCCTTGAAAATTCATAGTCTTTTCTTCTACGGCATAGAAGCAACACTTACCATATATTGTATTCACACCTCATAGTACAAAATGATTATACATGGAGAATAAATGATATTTTGAGTCTTTTAGTGAAAAGATGCAAAATAGTTTTTTGAATAGAGGATGTTATTTGATCCTGAGTGACATGACAGCCAATTCCATCTAGCAATCTTTGTAAAGAAAAGGAGCAGTGGGGAATCTGCAACCAAAACAAGCAAACAGGAGGGTAAACAAGAACAGAAGAACTTAGTGGCAGAAAATAGCATCTCTGTAGCTTAAGCATGAGAGTGAGTTTAGTAATGGCATAGGGAAGCAAAGATATATACCTGGGTGAAATCCAGCAGGTTCTGACAGGTTCTGGAGAACCGGTCATGGAAATTTTGAGCAGTTCGGAGAACCAGCAAATATCACTTCTGGCTGGTCCCAGAGTGGAGTGGGAATGGTGATTTTTTGCAATATCCTTCCCCCCAGGAGTGGGGAGGGAATGGGGATTTTGCAGTATCCTTCCCCTGGAGTGGGGTGGGAATGGAGATTTTGCAGTATCCTTCCCCTGCCACAGCCACCAAGCCACGTCTACAGAACCGGTAGTAAAAAAAATGGATTTCACCACTGATACACACCTTCATAAAAGTAAAACACACAGCTTTATTTTATATTATACAACTTGTAAAGAAGAAAACAATGAAATACCAACAATTAATACTATGGTATAAACCAGAAGGAAAGGAATAGCTTTATAATTTATTGCACAGAGTGTTAAATTTATAACTATTTGCTTTGGGGCATAAGACAAGGATTTGTGCCAAGTGCAATGAACACCTAGCACTCAGAAACAATTTGCTTTGAGACAGAATGTCTTAGGAAAGGAAATAATCATTTTGATAAGAGTGATATTTCTGTTGGAGGGCCCCAATCTCTGAGTCATGAACCCACATCCTCATGTACTGAGGAAGTCTTCCAGGGGCAGGAAGAACTTTTAGTTGTGAGTGATTTCACACAGGTAGATAAATGACATTGTAGGTCATATAAGGACTTGCCTGCCTATTAATGATTATAGATATCACATATCACTGGGCCAAACTGGAAAGAGGTTAAATAGGAAAGAGTTGTGATCTATGTTGACCCCAATGTACATAGTAGCCCAATTCTGGGACCATCAAACAAGCTTTCTCAGAAATGTTTCCAGTTCTGTAACTAGACAAGCAATAGACAGGCAGGGCTTAGTGAATCAATATCAATATTGGTGAGTGTTGAGGATTTACATCTTTTGTGCATTGAAGAAAACTGTGGACAAACTGAACCACACAAGAGACAACCCTGCTTAAAGCAATACCATAAAAAAAGGTGATGGAATAGCTTTTAAACTGATCCCTGGGGGCAAAACCAACAGGTGCTGGGCAGCATCTGGTTTGAAAGGGTACAGGTGTTTCATAAAACACAATAAGGAAGAGGGCCAGTGCTAGAAGTAGGTTAATTGATGAACATGACAATCAGGAGACAGAAAAGAGATTAAAAAGCCATTAAAAAAGCTCATGCCAAAAACATTTGAAAACAACATGATTGATAGCTATTTCTACTCAGTGCTAGAAATCACTGAACCTATTTAGGATAATCAGAGTATTTAGCTATAAAGGATAGAACCTGGTAAAATATAGATTATGAATGGGATAGGATCATTTCCAAAAAGAACATTTATAAAAAGGACAGGGAAGATCAGATGCCTCCAAAGAATCATTTGAGTCCCAATATGTAAATTAGATCTACAAATATTCTTTCACCTTCCTGATCAAAATACTGAGGTTAGGATTTTTTAAAAAAGCTATTATGGAAACGTGCATCAAGAAAGTTCATCATTATTATAAGACACCTTCACAAAAACGAAGTACATTCATGTTTAGATTATAAGAAACCAGTTTTCTAATTTTGTAATTGACTGTCTCTCATAACAGTTGGCCTTGCAACTGAGGTAATGACAATTACCTAATAGGAGATGCTGCTGTTGTAGAATAGGAAGGAAATGGAATAATCATAATGCTATTACATTTAACATATACTCAGGCCAGGTCCAACATGGTCACATTTGTCTATGTGGATTTTTTTTGTTTTTAATAAAGAGAAGACTGATGAACAAGAAATTAAATAAAGGGACTCAGATTTGTCTGCTAGGAAGATAATTCTGAGAAGAGAATGAAAAACATTTCATTCCCACTGCATTCAAGTTGTTAATTGGTGTAATTTTTAGAAAAAAAAATGTCTCTTATAAGATATACAGCATTTACTTCTATACAGTGATGAAATTCAAATTTTATTATTACTGGCTTGGCTCGGTGGGCATGGTGTGGCTTGGAGGGCGTGGCTTGGAGGGCATGGCAGGGGAAGGATACTGCAAGATCTCCATTCCCACCCCACTCTGGAGCCAGCTAGAGGTGGTATTTGCGGATTCTCTGAACAACTCAAAATTTCCGCTACCGGTTCTCCAGAACCTGTCACAACCTGCTGGATTTCACCCCTGCTTCTATATAATAAAATAGAAGTATCTTCTGTTGATTACAGAAAAACAAAACCCACATGCTTTTATAAACCGGGATGTTCACTTCTTTCAACAAACATTCATACCTTGCTACAAAACAAATAGAACCCACTGTCTTTTTACCAGTGTTTGCGTGTCTTAAAATTCTACCACTTTGGTTATCCATTGAAGCCAGTATAATAATATATACTACTGACTAAAAGAAATTCTTTAAAAATGGCTAATTCTAAAATTATCTAGCTGACTCATACACTTATACAGAATCTTATTTCACCCATTTCATGGATACTCAATAATAAATAGTATTTAAATATTTAAATGATTCTTCTGGACTTTCTCTTATCCCAGGTAATTGCTATTCCTTTCCTTTGATCTTCTTAATTAAAAATTGTTACATTAACAATTAGTTGACCTTTTAGAACAGGCTCTGTTCTATTAGTTAATCCAGTAACCTTTCAAAATAAACCTATGGTGCCCCTGCAAGAAAGCACTCCAGGGCTCACACTTTGTTTTCACTTTTTACAACTGGTTTTCTGTTTCCAAATATTCATAATAATTAATGTTAGATAAATTTAAATAAAACTACTTAATATGTTTAATGTTACTACTTAATGTTATTTTCCTGAAATTTCTTGAACAGAATTTAAAAAGGAAGCCTAAATGCAAAACATTGAAAATTAAATCTATTTTGGTCTTATTGTAAATGAATACCATTTATATCTTTTCAGTTTTAAAAAGAGTTGTTTTTCTGCTAATGTATTCCAGAATATATTCTGTGAATGTATCGTGTATGTTTCAGTGATGTGTTTCTTTGACTCTAACAGTTTTAAAAAAGCAAAATAATATGCAAAATACTAAAGGCATTTATTGTGTCTCAGTGAAAAAAGAATTCAGTTGTACCTGGTCAAACTGCCCCAAACTTGCTAATCCCTGGTAAAATGGGATAATATACTTCTATATTTAGCTTCATAATAAACAATTTGAAGAATGTGTCATCCATTCTGTGTTTACAGAACATATACGGTGTGATCTATGTTTACCCAGCCATACTGTGTATTGCCTTTATTCTTAATATCTATGGAGATTCTCAATCATCCAGGTGCCTTTTCAAGAGACAGCTAGTCTTTCTGATTTTTTTTTTCTTTGAAGACATTTCACTTCTTATCCACTTCTTCAGCTCTGACTAGATGGTGGGGACTGGAAGGATTTATGTTCTTTGCAGACAGCTGGTCATTTGCATTCTTTTAGAGAGTTCTTGAGGCCACCTGGAGGTTTATCTGTGTCCCCATGGTCACCTGAATAGTACAAATGGATGTGGAGCCTTCTTGGAACTGTTGAAAGGGCTGTGTTGTAGACTGGAGATAGATGATGTCATATCCCTCCCCCTCTGTTGAGAGAGGGTTGTTCAATTTTGACATAGATGACCTCTGTGACCCCTTTTAAAACCAGCACTCCTTTCTGTCCAAAATGTGGATTTTGCTATCTTCAAAAGAGTGTACTTTGTCTTTTAAATGCAGATGGACTGTGGCATTTTGTCCTGATGGGTTTTATTATTTATTCTTAATGTTTTTCCTATCATATATTTCCTGAAAAGGATTTGGGGGGGTAGGTGGTGGACAGGAAGCTAACAACATTCTTCAATCTACATTCTATGAGCCTCATTTAAATTATACATCAAATCTTAATGGAAAACTAACTCTGCAACTGTGAAGAAATGCGTATTTGAGTTGATAAATCCAAATGGTGAATTACATGGAGTTCTCAGTTCCTTTCCTTGAAGGTTGAAGGAGCAAAAGAGGTTTTCCAGTGTCCTGTTTCTGATTGTGGGGATGGTGGAAATGGTGATCTTATGATTATTCTTTCCCAGAATTTCAGCTGGGGTTTCAAGTTGCTGCTGGAAGGGTATTAGGATATTAAATATACTCAGCACAGATATATAAAGATGAACACCTTTTCATATGCGCAATGGAAGAGTTAGATGACCAAATATAGTTACTAAATTAAACATATTAAATCCTAGGTTTACCCAGGATTCAGAACAATAGTAATATGGAGTAATTTAAAAAGGTGATTGGTATTTCTAAAATAAAAATAGGGCAAAAATATCTACCCCCTCCCCTTAGCATTAAGAGATGTTTCTTCAGCATCAAAGGAGTCATTTTCTGAACATGAAGAAAAGTATTTGTGTATTAGTAATTCAACAATTGTTCAATAATAAATCAGCATCATTCTAATGTTAATAGTTACTGCCCCAATTGAATAGCCTTCTGTTAAATGGGACATGAGCAATACAAAAGCAATGATGCTTTCTACAGAAAAATTCCAAGCTAGCAAAACTGAGAATTATTTAAATAAAGCAAAGATGGGACACGTGTGATTTGAATGACATTTGCATGTATTTTATTACAAACCATACATGTATGCAGAAAATTATTATGAAACAAAAACAGGGTGTTGTTTCTCCTTTCCCATTTTGGTTAGCTATTTTTCTACTGAGGTGTGGGGAAGCTTGTAAGATCTAACTCCCTCTTCATTTTTTTTTCCTTTCTTGAAGAAAAGTTATAGTTCAGAGATGCTCTTATCTTCCAACATTCAAAGGTCTGAGGTACACAACTTCATCCCCTGTATAATGAAGCTGCTCCCTGAAAATAATAACCTCAGTATGAAAGAGCCTCTCATATAATTGGTTTGAAAATAAGCCATGTATCAAATTGACAGAAACTTTTATCCATGTGTAAGTATTTATATACAATTTCAAAGTTAGGAAATAGAAGCTGCATAGAGAGAAGGAATATTTGGTTCATTTTATGATTTACCACATATGTAGGATAGGAGTTTAGAAATGAAGCTCTATTTTCTTTTAACAAAATATGGAAGACTCTTATTTTGAAGTAAGCCAGAACTTCTCCAGGAAATATTAAAGTACAGCAATAGTAAAATAATCTGGACTGGATGACAAAGAACGGATTTGATAAAAGTGCCATATCTGAGCTGCAAACATCTGGATGACCACAAGATGGCAGGAAATAGTTTTTTCCAGCCTAGATACTATAGGCTTCAACTCACTCTACTTCCTTGGCTTCTGATCAGTGGTGGGTTGCTATGAGTTCACCCTGGGTTGGGTGAACTGGTAGCGGCGGCAGCGGGAGGCACTGCCCATCTGCCCAGACATCTCTGCACAGAAGCGTGTGTGTGCCCATGAGTGAATGAAATTGAAACCCACTACTGCTTCTGATATAAGCGGCCGGAATAGCTCAGGCTGTTACGAAGCCTGTTATTAGAACACAGTAGCCTGCAATTACTGCAGGTTCAAGCCCGGCCCAAGGTTGACTCAGCCTTCCATCCTTTATAAGGTAGGTAAAATGAGGACCCAGATTGTTGGGGGGGCAATAAGTTGACTTTGTAAAAAATATACAAATAGAATGAGACTATTGCCTTATACACTGTAAGCTGCCCTGAGTCTTCGGAGAAGGGCGGGATATAAATGTAAACAAAAAAATAAAAAATAAAATATGGATTACAACCTGTAATGTTGTCAGTTAATTATTTAAGGTCTGTATTTTTTTCTCTTTTGTTCAATTATGTCTGAGGCTTGGAGTATGCATGGAAAAGTTCCTGCAATTTTCTTAGTAAGATTTTTCAGAAGTGGTTTTTCATTTTTCTCCTTCTTAGGACTAAGAGAAGGTGACTAGCCTAAGCTTATTCAGCTAGGTTTGCCCCTAAGGCAAGATAAAATTCATGATCTCCCAGTTTCTAGTTGATGCCTTGACCACTACACCAAATTATTCTGTTTTGCATATAAAGATCTGCTATTTCAAGTTTTTTTTTTTCACATATTGTGTGCTCCACCACTTTCATTTTCCTACTTTCTTATGAACCAGCCCCCATGTGAGTTTATAATAGTGTGAAATTTGTAGCATGAATAGCTAACAATTGACAACAAATGGATAATTTTGCAATGTTGAGCACTTGAATTTCCCTCATTTAATTTAGCAAGCAGAAGGTTCCATGTACATTTTTTTCATGAACATTTCAAAACAAACATCAGATATTTCAGATGCGTGCACACTTGAGACAAAAATGTAACAAAATAATTATAACTAAATATAAGAGCTAAGATCAACTTTATTTTGCTAAGAGACGTTAAACACAGATAAATAGCTGCTTCTACTAAATAAAAGCTAATTTGCATCCAATTCTTTTCTGATATATGTAGTATATTACCGTTTGCTAATTTGTCTCAGAATGTTGAGTGGTGCTTAAAGTCCTGAAAATGTGTTCTTGTATTTATTTAAACTTCTCTATTGAAAACAATTTAGCTTTTTCTTCAGGGTAAGCACTAAAAGAAAGTTGATAGGTTTTGCACAATATTTGAGGATTAATTATTAATTTTAATAATACAATTCAGTTTAAGGTACAAAATCTAAGCTTCTGGTGTACCTTATTATTTTTTCAAACTACAAATAACCCCTCTTTTTTTTGACTTACATGTATACTCACAATATCGGCTTTGGAAGCACCACAACTGTGAAGGTTATTGTTATTGATTAAAAAAAAAGCTATCTGGAATAATGTTACATCTGGGCTTAAATAATGCAGTTTTTGAGCAAAAAAGACCAGGAAAAGCCTGAGATGATTTCCCAGAATTCGTTACTCTGACCATCTGTCTATGAGAGAATGTTCTCTTCAGAGAAGAAACAATTAAAGAAGTGACATCTGGAAAAAGGATTGAGATGAATTTTGTTACACATTCACACTCTAGTCATGAGTTTTCTCCAACAAATGATAAGATGAATTGTTTTTACATGACTAAATATTTATTTTTTTAAAAAAATATGTATATACTTATATTTACTGCAGAAATATTTAGTGTTGTTTATGGTAATCACTGTTGCCTATTTTTCCTTCAGCTTTATGCTTTAAAAAAATGTGTGTATATACTTATGTGTAGATATACTTGTGTGTGTATATATGTATGTATGTTTCTAAACAATTATAAACACACACACACACACACACAAGTATATCTAAAAATATATCCAAAGTATATCTAAAACAAAGCTCTTGCAAAAAGTACATCTGTATTATAAGAGTAAACTATTTAATGGTCAGTTTGTTTTACACACGTGATCTTGGACTTGTTTGTCTTCATATAAATTACATCCTAGTGGCTATCTCCAGTTACTGCAATTTCTATTCTTGAGATAAAACCTGAACTAAGAAGACACTTTCCATTTCCATTTTGTTAAGTATGCAACAGACATTTAAATGCAGCAGTGTGCTTAACACTTCAGTGCAGACATAACATTTTGTTAAGTATGCAGTACTATGTTGCAGCTGCCAAAAAAGCCAATGCAATCCTAGGCTTCATCAATAAAGCTATAGTATCAAGATCTCAGGAGCTGAACAGAGAGACTGGACAGTCACTTGTCTGAAATGGTATAGGTCTCTAAACAGAGAGACAGAGGGTTAAACAGAGAGTTGGACTAAAAGACCTCCAAGATAGGGGTGAAATCTGAACCAGTTTGCTACTGGTTCGCTGGCCGCACATGCATGCTGCACACCAAGTGCGTGCTGCGTGTGCATGCACAGTGTGCACCAAACACATGCTGTGTGTGCATGCGCAGTGCGCACCAAAAGAAGGCTTGGGAAGGTAAGTAGAACAGCGGGAGAGATCAGCTGTTGCGCGCAATTTAGCTTCGCTGGAAAACAGGAAATCCTGCTTTCTAGCAAAACTAAACCTCATCGCAAGTTTGTATCTATTGTTTGCTCGTGTGCTTGTTGTGGTTGAAGCTGAAGTAATCATTGACAGGTAGGACATTGTAGCAGATGATTTTATGAGCTATGCTTTAGGTCATACCGAAGGTGGCGTAGTTCTAGATTTTCTAAATCCAGAATTTCAAGTCTGGTGGCGTAAGGTATTTTATGAGGAGAGGAGTTGAGGACTCCTCTTGTGAAATATTTCTGGACACTCTCAATTGTATTAATGTCTGATAGATTAATACAGATGAGCTGTATTCGAGAATTGGTCTAGCAAATGTTTTGTATGTTCTGGTTAGTAGTGTAATATTACCGGAGAAGAAGCTATGCAAGATTAGGTTTACAACTTTTAATGTCTTTTTGGTTATGATGTTACAGTGGGCTTTGGCACTTAGATCATTTGATGTGAGTACTCCAAGGTCTTGACAGAGTATGGGTCATCTACAAGGTCATGTCCACTTAGCTTGTATTTTGTGTTCTGATTCTTTTTACCAATGAGTAAGACAGAGCATTTGTTGGTTGAGATTTGGAATTGCCAATTGTTTGACCATTCCAACACAAAGTCAAGGTCTTTTTGAAGGGCAGCAGCATTGTTGATAGTGGTAAATAGTTTAACATCATCAGCGAAGAGAACTCAGTTACTTATAATAGATATTGGTCCTAGAATTCTTCCTTGGGGGACACCGCTATTAACATGTGCAGCATTTGATAGGGCGCTCCCTGTTTTGACTACTTGTTGTCTGTTTGACAGGAATGCAGTTATCCAATTATGGAGGGGTCCGGAGATGCCGTAGGATTTTAGTTTTAGAAGAAGTTTGTCATGTACCACTGGATCAAAGGATATAAAAATAAAAACAAAATTAAAAAAAATATTATTCTAAGTAAGTTAATATTTCAGGATGTAACTTGCCTTGTTATTTCTATGTTTATGCTAGGGATAAAGAATCAACATAAATTTTGTTCAAACACTATTGTTCAAGTAACAATATTGTGTATGACTTATTTTCCAGATATCTCTGTACTCTTCAAACTTATTTAAGGAAATTCTACCTTTGTGTGTAGATTTTAGATTCTGTTATACATTTTAGTCCAGGCAGATCCCTGTAATGACATTTGTTACTACATACAATTAGATTCAACTTACGACAAGTTGTTTAGCAGTCATTCAAATTTAGGAAGACATCCCCAAAGCTATTTACAATCCAGATTTGAAGTTCCAGTGGCTGCCCCACTTTCGGAGTCATGTTGGGGTGCTTGGTACCTGGGCCACATTTACAGCTGTCTTCAGCATCCTGTGGTCATGTTGGAAGAAATGTCAATCTGAGTTTAGTTCCAAGTGGGGAGAAAGACACTAGAAACATGGAAGCTGTTTGGAAAGATGTTTTAATAGTGGACAGGATCATGGTTTGAGATCCTGGACAATCAAGCACATGGAAGGGAGGGGGGGAGAGAGAGAGAGAGAGAGAAAGAGAGAGGGAGAGAGAGGGAGAGAGAGAGAGAGTGTCTCTCTTGGGCTTTGAACATGCTTCTTGTTCCTGTGAAAGTAATGTATTCTGATTGGTTGTCAGACTCCCATGGGGCCATTCAGGGGTAACTTTGTATGTTGTCTTGAATCCCAGGCTTGGTTGAATCTTGCTGGGTAATGTAAGGAGCTTTTGGCAATTCCTATTATGGCTTAATGGTTTTGTCCTGGTTTGGGTCTTGAGCTAATCCTATCATGTCCTGAGAGTGAAGGTCTTTTGTTTTGTAGATAAACTGGCCCAACCTTTTGTCTTGTAGATAGGTTGCCACCAGTCTTTCTGGGGCTATTAACAAAACTGGGGGCTGCTTTCCAAGAGCATGTTTCTCCTTTTATCATCCAAGGAGGTATAATATTCTGCCTTTTTAATATTCCCTAGAATATTTCATTTTTCTAGGAGAGGGGTAGGTGCTAACTTTCTATAGCCATATGACTGCGATTTACAAGATTTTTTTGGGGGGTGGAAACCAGCTTCTACTTTCTGGGGAGGAAAAAAACATCCATTGCAGACAATGGGTTCACTTAAAAACTGTGGCATTTGCTTAACCACTGCATTGTGTGCATAATGACCATGGCATTCACTTTACCACAAAAATGGTCATAAAATTGGACATGGACCCAAGGTGACCCACTTAATGACCTGCATGAGTTACAATCATAACTCTGGGCTCAGTTATAGTAATGAATTGAAGATTACTTGTGATCCATGAAAAATATTCTGAAGGCAAGCTAGAAAAGTACGTAGTACTCTCCAGCAACTTTACATTCTGACTGAACTCTAGTGATGGATTTGTATTTTGTATTCACTGAAACCAGCAAACTGAAAGCAACCTTCTTATTGGCAAAATATGGCAGAAGTCTTCTAAAAACCACGGTCCCCATTGATGGGAATATCATATAGCCATAAATAAGAAAATGTTCATGATTTTATAATGTGAACCTGAATTCTGCATAATGATATAATTTTATATATACACACACACACTTTGTATCAGTTCTTACAGTAATATCTTGATCACAAGTTATAAACAAACTAGGAGATTGCAGAGATTTCTCTATTGTTTTGTTCAAGGTTGAAATTCTCTGTTGGAATTTGCAGTCAGAAGGCAAAAACAATGAGCCATTATTTGTAATGAGTCAGGAGTCAAATCCAGGAGGTCTTACAGACAGAAGCAGGTGAAATCAAGGGCTGGAAAAGTAAATCAAGGGAGCCAGCTAAGGTCAAAAAACAGGATTTTGAAATCCTCTTAGCAAACCAAATAACAATTCCAGTTTGAACAGTTAAAAACAGTCAGAAACAGTGATGATTAAGAAAGAAATGTTGAATTTTTAAAAAAGAATGGAAAATCCAGCAGAGGAAATTTGGAATGGTACGGTTTATAAATGAAGATAGTTGAATTTTAAAAAGTAAAACGGGATAAAATTGAAATGTTAGTAAATGATATATCGTTGGAAGAAAATATAAGTATTGAATTTTGAATAGAAATGTTAAGATAATAAGAGGTGGAAACTTATATTAATTGATTATATGATATAAATGGAATAAGATGAAGATAATGTTAAAGTTTAAAATATAGGAGAGGAAGTTGGAAAAATATGTGTAATAAGAGAATTGGGCATGTCTGGACATTAGAGAAATTGAAAATAGATACAGCACGAGATAGAGATAAGGAAAGAGGTGAAGGGAAAAAGAGGGAAAGAGAAAGAAGAAAGGGAAGAGGAGGTGAGGTAAGGTGAGGGAGATAAGTGTAGGAGAGAAGGTTAGATAGGGAGGAAGTAGGGTGGAGGAGGAGAAGGGAAAGGGAAGTAGGGAAGGAATAGGAGAGGAGGGGAGAAGAAAGTAGGAATGAAGAAAGGAGGGAATGAAAGGTATGTAAGAAAAGGTTGCTGTGAAAAGGAAATGGAGAAATGACAACCCCGAAAATATACAACGAATAAAAATTGAAATAGTAAAAAAAAGAAAAGGAATGAAAGGGAATGAATATGAATAAAAATGGAGAAATTAGAAAACAAAGGGCGAAAAAAGATGTAATTTAATAAAACAAGCAAAGAAATATTAGGAAAAGAATAAAAAGTTGTGGGGGAATATTTTGGCAAAACTTGTAATTAAGAAAAATATATTTGAGAGACGACTTCCGGTATCCGGCGGCAACGGACATCTGGAGGTGCCTCTCCTGCCTCCAGTGTCCGAATCCGGCCGCCTCCGAGGCCCTCAGGGGCCAGGTGTTCCGAAAAGGACACCTGCCGCACGGACGGCTCGCCAGGGGTCTCCCAGCCGATATACAGGACTGGGGGACCGATGCTGGCGCGCCCTAGGCTCGGAGGGGTTCGAGGCCTCAGGCCGCGCCATTATTTTGGTCGCCGCCTGGGCCGCTGTGCCCGTGACACCGGGCTTTGGATTTATAATTGCAGCAGCCTGGTGGCGAACAGGAACGGAGAAGAATTGAGGAAGGAGAAGGAAGGAGATATCGGCAATGTGAGTGGAGTGCCCGGAGTGCGGGGGTTTCTCCCTGCGACTGGAAGGAGCACGAATCACTTTGGAGAGAGGAGAACTTAAAATAACAAGATTACCGGTTTTGTGGAGCTCTGGAGAGAAGAGGTGATGGAGAAATTTAGGAGGGAGGGTTTGAGGCCCCTCCTCTGGGGAACAATGGTGGCGCCCAGCTTCCGCCTTCACTATGAGAATCTTGATGACATCACTTCCTTCGGCTTCCTGGTTGACTAACTGTACTCTGGACTCGTTGCTCCTGTGAGTGCCCCCTGGTGGATCCGGAGGAAATTACAAGGATACTGTGCTTGCCTGAGGATTTTAAAAAATTTTTTTAAATGGCAAAAGGTCAGAGACCAACTGCTGGAGAAATGGAGAGAATTTTGGAAAAGTTATCTAATATGGACAAGAAACTGGATGAAATAAGAGCAGAAATTGTGACTATCCAAAAGGATTTAAAGGACACTCAACAAGTCTCAGCAGAAAACAAGCAGAAAGTGGAAGGTCTGAGGAGAGATGCGGCAGTGCAGAAAAGAGAGGAGACGACAGGCAATGCTGTGCTTGGACCAGATGGATAAAATGTCTTATTTCCTTAGGTTTCAAAATCTGGAAGAAGTGGACCAAGAAGACTTGAGAGATGTTGTGACTAAACTGTTGGGAGAATTTCTTGGGAGAGGTGTTGACTTTATGAATTGGGATGTGGATCGAGCTTATAGAGTTAATTCAAAATATGCACGCACGCATGCAGTTCCTAGAGAGGTTCATGTCAAATTTGTGAGAAGAGAGAGAGATGAAATTTTAGAAAACATAGGAGTGGGGCACTGACTTATAGGGGCAGGGAGATAGCCATTCTGAGGCAGATTCCCAGACAGGTACGTGAAATGAGAAAGAAATATTACTTTTTGTCAAGCAAATTGTACCAGAAGGGAGTAGGCTTCAGATGGCTGATGCCAGAGGGATTGATGATTTTCCGGGAGGGCATTACGAAAAAAATTAGTACAATTGCGGAGGCTGCGGCCTACGTGGAGGAACACAAAGCCCTCCTGGAATTAGATGACCCAGGAGTTGAAGAAGGGGAGGTTATAGACCATGGGGAGGAGGCGGCTGCCGCTGTTGCGGCCCTGGAGTTGGGTCAGGCTGAACCCAGAGTTCTGAGATCCAAAACTAGGAAGTGACAATGATATTTGGTATTGTGTTGGTTTTCCTTATTCTCCTTTGTATGATATTCTGATTATTCTTGACCCTTCTTTATTGCGTATGTAAGATTGATAAACTTAGCTACTTCGTATCAAAAAAAAAAAAAAAAAAAAAAAAATATATATATTTGAATAGTTTGAACGGTATAAGATAAGGTCACTACTTTGTTTATGAATTGTGTTTGTCTGGAGGGGGGGAATTAAAAATTAATAAAAACCTGTATAAAAAAACAGTCAGAAACAGGCTCAAATTTCAAAAATTAAAATGAGGCCTCTTCTTATTTGCATTTGTTCTTAGATCAAACAGCAGTGTTTCTGAGTCTCTTCCTTTCTAAAGAGAATTATCAGTATGATCCATGATACCTATTATAACTTGGAGTCATTTCCCAAGGCATCAGATCTTGCTTATATAAGATCCCCATTCAGCTAACGACATGGAATATTTACTATACTACCAAGCATTTTTCTGATCTCTATGGGAACATTTAATTGCAGTAAGAGGCTCATATATTACCTAATATAAATAGGAAACTATAGTAAGTTGCTTAATTTGTTTGTAGGAGGAGAACCATGTTAGTATAAGATAGCAAAACAAACAAACAACAACAACAGCCAAAAAAACCAGGAATCTGATAGATCTTTTTTTTTCTTTTGCACTAACCAAAATTATTAAAAGGCTCTCTCTATATATAACTAACTTTGTCAGATGATACAGTGACTATAAATAGAGAGACTATACAGCTGATGAAGCAGCTCATGAAAACTTATTTTCTGGAGGATACCCAGTCTCGACTCCTGGCAATTGCCTGGACTAGTCCTATAGTTTTCTTGGCAAAGTTTTCAGAAGTGGCTTGTGCTGAATACTGGGTAATGGACACAGCTGAGGCCAGACTGAAGGCAACAACAACTTTATTTATGGCGCAAACGCGCTAACTAGAACGGCAACAAAAAACAGCAACTTCAGTAGTAAAACAGCTGAGAGAACAACGGGGGAGCCATCTGACAGCTCTTATATATGCGAGCTGTCAGTTGGCTCCCCCAATCGCAACGACTCAGGTTTCCCACTGTTTTAGTCTCCGCGCGTCTTGGCCAATCAGCATCGACTTGCTGATTAGCTAGGCTGGAGCCCCAGCCGTAACGCTGAGGACATAACAGTTTGCTATTGTCCCCTTCATAGGGCTGAGAGATAGTGAATGGCCCAAAGTTACTCAGCTGGCTTCATGCCTAAAGTGGACCTAGAAATCACAGTTGCCTGTCTTCTAACGATGCCTTAACCACTACATTGGCCTGACTTCATACCATGAAAACTTATGCCTTTTAATAGTATTTGTTTGTCAGAAAAGGTGCTATCAGACTCCTGATTTTTTTTCCAATTATGTGTAAATGTTATTACAAAATGTAATATGAAAAAAAAATCTCCCAAAATGAATATATTCTTAATTCTAAATCAAGAATCCTGGCATTTTAATTAGAGGCACTAAAACAGTGAAAATGAAACAATATATTGTGTGGATTGTATTTATATATACATCTCTCCAATTCAATTTGTTCTATTTCTTGTGAAAATAATACCTTTATAAATATTAATGCTTAAGTATTGAAAAATCTGATTTTATAGCACATATTATTTTTTAAAAAAATAGTTAAAAGTGCATTTTAATAAAATTAGACATAAGATGCTACATTTATTTGTATACTGGAATAAAGAAATAAGTGCACCTAGTGCAATAAAACTTTAAGTCTCATTGTCTCTCTTCGATGATGGTGTCCATATATGGGCAAAGGAGTAAGAGAAGAGGAAAGCAAATGCCATTTTTCTTCTTTCGTGAGGCCATACACAAGGCAGCAGTTTGCTGTACTACCTTGGTGACCTCAAGCAGAACTGCTAAAAGTGTCACAAGAGAGGACAGACAAAAAGGATACAACATCAAAGCAGTGAATCAAAACAACTGTGAAATGGTGGCACTTTGCTTTTCTGCCTTTAGAAAGAGCACCTAAGATTCTTGTGACAGGAAAGGCCAGAGGGCCGCCAGTTTAGGGCTGAGCCCAAGAAAGCACCTGCCCAAGGAAGGACTATGCTGCTCTGGCCTGATACAGAGAAAGTAAGGTGATATTTTTATACATGTTAGGAGCTTGCAGCTGAGAGAAAATAAAACGATAACAAAGAAACTTAGAGCATCACCCTTTGTATCTCACATTTTGAATCTATCTAAACTTTCCTTCAAGATACACATACTGTGTTTATATCAAAATGATATTATAATTGGAATGCTTTTGAATGAAGCCCATAGTTCAAAGACTCTGTTACAGAGGTGGAATTGAAATTTTATTTCTTTTTTTTGTTTGTTATATTAAACAAACAAACATACAAACAAACAGTATATTTTTTCTGGATAGAGTATTGACCGAGTCAAATTTTATACAGCTTATAACATAAATATTTGCCAAATATAATTTATATATTTCAATTTCTGCCATAATATTCTTTTTTCTACTTTTTTATTATTCATCTCTACATAATATTTAATATATAATCAATATTACCATCCATCCTACTCTTTTTAACCATTTTCTCTTGGTCTATCCAGCAATCCACATCTTAAAATTTTCCTCCCTTTGTCCCATTCTCTCATTTTCTTTTTTTTTCTTTTTGTAATTATCATGTCTTTTCTTCTGTATCCTTCCTTTGACTTTTAAGTCCTTTACTCGTCTAGTTTGCCTAAGTTTCCATCTGATCTATTCCCCTTTTCTCCTCTCACTTTTCTTATTTCACCACTGTTGATTTCAGTGTAATCATTTAATTTTTTTGTGTCTAATCCTTTCCCTGTTTTCCCCCTCTCTTACTTCATCCTATCATCTCTATTTTTGCCACTGTTAATCCCAGTGTAATCATTAAAAATATTTTCCTCTAACTTTTCCCCCTTTCCTTTTCTTTCCTTAGTTTGCTTCTTTTTTATAAGTTGTTTCCTCTTATCCCTTCTCTTTTTTTCATTGTTACTCCCAACGTAATCATTTAGTTTTTCATCAATGTCTATCTTCTGTGCTGTTTTCTTGCTTCTCGTTCTTAACCTCTTTATCCAATTGAATATGTTTTTTTTATTTCATTTTGTCACAACAGTATACACAAACATTGTCATAAATAAAACAACATATCATGAAGAATATATAGAATTTTTTTTTTTTTATTGGCCAAGTGTGATTGGACACACAAGGAATTTGTCTTGGTGCATATGCTCTCAGTGTACATAAAAGAAAAGATACGTTCATCAAGGTACAACATTTACAACACAATTGATGATCAATATATCAATATAAATCATAAGGATTGCCAGCAACAAGTTATAGTCATACAGTCATAAGTGGAAAGAGATTGGTGATGGGAACTATGAAACGATTAATAGTAGTGCAGATTCAGTAAATAGTCTGACAGTGTTGAGGGAATTATTTGTTTAGCAGAGTGATGGCCTTCGGGAAAAAACTGTTCTTGTGTCTAGTTGTTCTGGTGTGCAGTGCTCTATAGCGTCGTTTTGAGGGTAGGAGTTGAAACAGTTTATGTCCAGGATGCGAGAGATCTGCAAATATTTTCACGGCTCTCTTCTTGATTCGTGCAGTATACAGGTCCTCAATGGAAGGCAAGTTGGTAGCAATTATTTTTTCTGCAGTTCTAATTATCCTCTGAAGTCTGTGTTTTTCTTGTTGGGTTGCAGAACCGAACCAGACAGTTATAGAGGTGCAAATGACAGACTCAATAATTCCTCTGTAGAACTGGATCAGCAGCTCCTTGGGCAGTTTGAGCTTACTGAGTTGGCGCAGAAAGAACATTCTTTGTTGTCCTTTTTTAATGATGTTTTTGATGTTAGCTGTCCATTTGAGATCTTGCGATATGATAGAACCCAGAAATTTGAAGGTTTCTACTGTTGATACTGTGTTGTCAAGTATTGTGAGAGGTGGAAGTATGGAAGGGTTTTTCCTAAAATCTACCACCATTTCTACGGTTTTGAGTGTGTTCAGTTCCAGATTGTTTATATATATATATATAAGTAAAAAAAATATGTATCAGCTATATTAATTTGATATAATGAAGGGAACAATAGAACAGGAACGGTAGGCACTTTTGTGCTCTTATGCACGCCCCTTAATTGTTCTGACACAATTTTTCATTTTCTATCAAGATTAAATGATACACGCATCATTTTGACCATCTCAATTAGTTCCTGCCACATTTTGATGTTCTGGTTTGTTTTTAACTCCAATTTACAGCTTTGTTATTTTCCACCTTTAGTTGTTAAAATCAAACAGCTTAAAAGAAAACAAATCCTCCTTCAAATTTCTCACAGATCTTGTAGCTCGGTCACTGTAATTTTTTTCAGATTTCAAATTGTTTGTTGTAGTGCTTTTTTCCGCCAGCAGATGTTTCTCTCCAATCCACAAGTTTCAAATCAACAAAGTTGCAAAATATCCAATTTGTGTATTAAATCCACTTATCAAATAACATAACATAACATAACAACAGAGTTGGAAGGGACCTTGGAGGCCTTCTAGTCCAACCGCCTGCCCAGGCAGGAAACCCTACACCATCTCAGTCAGATGGTTATCCAACATTTTCTTAAAAATTTCCAGTGTTGGAGCATTCACAACTTCTGCAGGCAAGTCGTTCCACTTATTAATTGTTCTAACTGTCAGGAAATTTCTCCTTAGTTCTAAGTTGCTTCTTTCTTTGTTCAGTTTCCACCCATTGCTTCTTGTGCTACCCTCAGGTGCTTTGGAGAACAGCCCGACTCCCTCTTCTTTGTGGCAACCCCTGAGATATTGGAACACAGCTATCATGTCTCCCCTAGTCCTTCTTTTTATTAAACTAGACATACCCAGTTCCTGCAACCGTTCTTCATATGTTTTAGCCTCCAGTCCCCTAATCATCTTTGTTGCTCTTCTCTGCACTCTTTCTAGAGTCTCAACATCTTTTTTACATCGTGGCGACCAAAACTGGATGCAATATTCCAAGTGTGGCCTTGGAAAATGCTTTACAAGTTTCTTATTTTTTTTCTTAATTTTATATATCCCAAATTCCAGTTTAAAATCCAATTTCAAATCTAATTAAAAAAATTTCCTTTACAGGGCTTTTCTATTTTGATTTTTTTTTTTGTTCTTCAAAGTTTAAAACTTTAGAATTATGTCCAATCTTATTCAATAACTATTTTATTTCAGGTTTCTTTTTCTTATAATAATTTTAATATCTCCAAATCCAATTTCCAATCCAAATATCAAGCTCTGTTCCGGGCTTTAGTGCTTTAACTTCTGTTTTGTTTTTCTTCCTTCATTAACATTCCCCAACACTAATTAGCTTCTATTTCCTTGCTGGGACTTCTTTTAAAATTTTTAAAATACTTCTTTTTTACCTGTGAGTTTACCTGTGAGTTTTACCTTGAACTCACCCAGTACAAATACTCCATCCACTGCCCCCACTGCTGGATCAAAAAGTTTCCTCTGACCTTCCGAGGAATTTGCCTGTTCCTCTTGGTTGTTCAAGCTGCCTCTCCTTCTTCACTGTCCCTACAGGACGGATACAGTCTGAAGCAGTTTGTCTGCCTGGATTTTCTCAGGGCCTGTCAGAGCCCACTATCTTCCAGTCAGTCTCACAGCAACAGTACCGGTTTTCCCAAATTTAAATTTTCTTTACTACCGGTTCTGTGGGCGGGACTTGGTGGGCATGGCAAGGGAAGGATACTGCAAAATCTTCATTCCCACCCCACTCCAGGAGAAGGATACTGCAAAATCCCCATTCCCTCCCACTCCTGGGGGAAGGATATTGCGAAATCTCCATTTCTATCCCATTCTGGGGACAGCCAGATGGTATTTGCTGGTTCTACAAACTACTCAAAATTTCCCATACCAGTTCTCCAGAACCTCCTGAATTTCACCCCTGCTCTGTTAACACTTTAGGTTTATTGAAATTGGTTTTTGGTATTGAAACTGATATTTGGCTGATCACTGCCTACTCACACTTTTTAATTGTTATTCTTAACATTTGTACATGCCAGAATTAAGAATAAACTCACGATTGTCATTCTTTCCAGTTATGAGAAAAGCAAGCCAAGGATCACAGTGAGCACTTTACACACTTAATATTTTGTAGTTGCACCATTCAGACCATTAAGGTTCATTGAAATCTAGTGGCCTACTGGAAACTCTTTCAAAGGGTTATCTTTTGCACAGATGTGAGGAGGTTTTTTTGCTATTTCAGACCGCTGTTTGTTTCTTTAAATTTGCGCATTATGGATTTAGCTTGAAAACTTTCATCAGGAAGGAAAGACAGGAACAGCTGCCAAAACCCCATATCATCACAGCACACTGTAGACTTTTTTCCTCTTTTATTTTGTTCTACACACATATGAACTGTATAATGGTTCCCTTTTCAGAGGTATCAACTTGGCATATTTAAGCATTCCTGGATTAGCTTTTCAATGTGCTCATGAAGCATTAAAGCTTCACTATGAGAAATAGCTTGCTCTAACCTGTGGTAGAGAAATAGAATAATTTCAAGCATGTCCTCTTCACTAATAGATTTTTTTTTCTTATTTGAAATTTCTTTACACATTCCTCCCCTGTTTCTTCCATAGCTAAGCCTTGTATTATTACTAGTCAACAAATGTTTGGGTTACAAATTCATTTTTGAAGGGCTCTTTCAAAACAAATATTAAACAGAGATTTAAGCCAATTAATTGTGCTCTAATACTAAAAAAAAATAAGCTAAATCAGAACTCAAATCACTACCAAATTGGATGATTAGAAGAACTGATGTAGTATCTAAAGAAAAAAACAACAATAATTAATGATTATAAATAAATAATGTCTGTCAATCTGGTTAATTACACAATGGCCAATAGGTTGGCAGGATTGAGTCCACACATTAATATAAAACAAAAACAAAATGTCTAAATTGAATGTCTAAATTATTGTACATGGTCTTTCAGTTCAAGAGAAGAAAAATAATGCACAGGTTCATCTTTCTTTTCATGTAGAGCTCTAATTTTCATTAGATGATCTTATCTCCAAACTAGTTCAAATTAGTTTTTGAAAAGCATTATTAAGAGCTATTACTGATGCATGATGTAAAATTGATAAAGCCAAATAATACCCTCAAAGCAGTCAGTATTTGCTTTATGGACAATAGAAAGGCCTTCGGTTGTTTCTACCATGTCAAATTGAGGAAATGGGAAAATGGGAATTCCCAAAGGACAATTCTCATTGTCCTCATGCAACTCCAACACCAGAGAATCCCTAGTCTGGATGAAACATGGCAAAACAAACTGATTCCACATCAGGAAAGAAAAGACAAGATTCTTGTCTTATTTATTGAGCTTATTATGCTGAATATATATATATATAGAAGGCTGAAAATCAGTATCTTAAAACTGGAGTAAAATTTTAGTAACCTGCTCTATGCTAAAGATGCTTCTCTAATAGCTGAAAATTCAAGCAATCTACAAGATCTGGTATTTAAAGGAGCATACTAAAAACGGGTCTAAGAGTAAATATAAAAACTAAACTAATAGCAGTTGCCACAACCAACCTTTGAAGTGACTAGATGGATAGTGAAGTAATGAATAGCTTCTCCTGTATAGGATCAACTATGAACAGTAAAGAAAAGGGTAATGAAAAATATGCTGCTGATTAACATTTGGTGTGGTAACAATAAAAGTCTTGGAATATCTAAGTTTACAAGATCCAAATTGTGAAGGCAATGGTTTTCTCTGTGACATTCTATAGAAATTGAACCTTGACAAAGCAGAAGATAAAGAGTATTGACAGTTTGATATTCAAGAAGACCTATGAAAAAGCTATCAGTACCTAAGAAAACAACAAATGTTTCATAGAAAAAGTCAATCCATGTTCCCACTTGAGGCATGAATGACCAGGCTCAATTTGTCAGAATTTGGATACGTTGAGTAAAGGAAACAAAATAGTGAGATGGATAAATTTGAACATACTCCTGGAAAACCCAAAGGACAGAAATAATTTTTAGAAAATGATGAACACTGAGAAATTATCTAAGATATATAAAGGTATTTCTGGTCAGTGCTGGAAATGGGAAATGGTGGACTTATGGAAAAGAATACACAGTGCATTCATGAAGTATTCAGACCCCCTTCACTTTTGTCAATTTTGATGTGCTGCAGCCTGATTCTACAGTTGTTGAAAATCATTTTTTCTTATTAATCTGCACTCAGTACCCCATAATGTCAAATTAAAAACAGAATTTTAGAAATGTCTGTAAATGTATTAAAAAGAAAAAAAAAACTGAAATATCACATTGACATAAGTATTCACTCAAGACTTTGTTGAAGCACCTCTGGCAGCAATTACAGCCTCGAGTCTTTTTTATTTATTTATTTATTTATTTTTCAAATTTATATACCGCCCTATCTCCCTAAGGACTCAGGGCGGTTCACAGGCAGTTAAAATACATATAAATACAAATTAAAAAACAACAATTAAAAAACTTATTCTATTGCCTAATTTAAAAACAATATAAATAATAAAAAACCCCTTAAAACCAATAACTTTAAAATCTAATCCAGTCCCGCGCAGATAAATAAGTGCGTTTTAAGCTCGCGACGAAAGGTTCGGAGGTCCGGAAGTTGACGAAGTCCTGGGGGGAGTTCGTTCCAGAGGGTGGGAGCCCCCACAGAGAAGGCCCTTCCCCTGGGTGTCGCCTGACGGCACTGCCTAGCTGACGGCACCCTGAGGAGTCCCCCTCTGTGGGAGCGCAGGTCGTGAGAGGTATTTGGAAGCAGTAGGCGGTCCCGTAAATAGCCCGGCCCTATGCCATGGGCGCTTTAAAGATTGTCACCAACACCTTGAAGCGCACCGGAAGGCCACAGGTAGCCAGTGCAGTCTGCGCAGGATAGGTGTAACACGGGAGCCCGAGGGCTCCTCTATCACCAGCGCAGCGTTCTGGACCAACTGAAGCCTCCGGATGTCCCTCAAGGAGCCCCATGTGAGAGCATTGCAGTAATCCAGGCGAGGCGTCACGAGGCGTGGTGACCGTGCATAAGGCATCCCGGTCTAGAAAGGCGCAACTGGCGCACCAGGCGAACCTGGTGAAAGCTCTCCTGGAGCGGCCGTCAAATGGTCTTCAAAGACAGCCGTTCATCCAGGAGAACGCCCAGATTGCGCACCCTCTCCATCGGGGCCAATGACTCGCCCCAACAGTCAGCCGAGGACTCAGCTGACTGTGCGGGATGCCGGCATCCACAGCCACTCAGTCTTGGAGGATTGAGCTTGAGCCTGTTTCTCCCATCCAGACCCGTCGGCCTCCAAACACGGGACAGCACTTGATAGCTTCATTGGGGTGGCCGGTGTGGGGATACAGCTGGGTGTCATCAGCGTACAGCTGGTACCTCACGAAGCCACTGATGATCTCACCCAGCGGCTTCATATAGATGTTGAACAGAAGGCGAGAGAATCGACCCTGCGGCACCACAAGTGAGGCGCCTCGGGGCGACCTCTGCCCCTGTCAACACCGTCTGCGACGGTCGGAGAGATAGGAGGAGAACCACCGATGGCGGTGCCTCCACTCCCAATCCCCAACCGGCGCAGCAAGATACCATGGTCGATGGTATCGAAAGCCGCTGAGAGGTCTAATAGGACCAGGGCAGAGGAACAACCCTATCCCTGGCCCTCCAGAGATCATCCGCTTGACCAAAGCCGTCTCCGTGCTGTAACCGGGCGGAAACCGGACTGGAGCAGGTCTAGATAGACAGTTTCATCCAGGTGCAGAGAAACTGATATGCCACCATACTCTCTACAACCTTGCGAAGCGGGTTGGAGACCGGACGATAATTACCTAAGACAGCGGGTCAGGAGGCTTCTTGACGAGGGGCCTCACCACCGCCTCTTTCAAGGCGGCCGGAAAGACTCCCTCCAACAAGGAGGCACTCGTAATCGCCTGGAGCCAGCCTCGTGTCACCTCCTGAGTGGCCAGCACCAGCCAGGAGGGGCACGGGTCCAGTAAACACGTGGTGGCATTCAGCCTACCCAACAACCTGTCCATTTTTGATATAATGCAATAAGCTTTGCACGTTGGATTGGGGGATTTTCTGTCATTCTTCCTTGCAAATCATCTCAAGCTCAATCAGGTTGGATAGCAACCATCAGTGCACAACCATTTTCAGGTCCTCCAGAGATGTTCAGTAAGGTTCAAGTCAGAGCTCTGGCTAGGCCACTCTAGGACATTCACAGAATTGTCACTGAGCCACTCCTGTCTTGGCTGTATTCTTTAGGATTGTTGAAAAGTGAACCTTTAGCCCACTCTGAGTACCTGAGCACTGTGGAACAGGTTTAGGAGGCTATCCCTGTATATTGCTCCATTCAGCTTTCCTTCAATTTTGACCAGTCTGTCAGTCCCTGATGGTGAAAAACATCCCCATTGCCACTACTATGCTTCACTGTTGGGATGATATTGAGCAGGTGAGAGTCTGAGAGTCCTTCAGGTGTTTTTTTGCAAACTCCAAATGGGCTTTCATGTGTTTTGCACTGAGGAAAGGCTTCTACCTACCCACTCTGCCACTGCAGATCGGTGGAGGGATGCAATGATGGTTGTCCTTTTGCAACTCTGTCCCATCTTCACACAGAATCTCTGGAGCTCAGTCAGCGTGAACGTTGGGTTCTTGGTCACCTCTCTTCCTAAACCCCTTCTCTCCCAATTGCTCCATTTAACCAGATGACCAGCTCTTGGAAGGAGTCCTGGTTGTTCCAAACTTCTTCCACTTGAGGATTATGGAAGCCACTGTGCTTTTAGGAACCTTCAGTGCAGCAGAAATTTTATGATCTGTGCCTTGCAATAATCCTGTCTCTGAACTCTGAAGACAGTTCCTCTGCCCCTATGGCTTGTGCTCCACTACATTGTGCATTATCAGCTGTGAGGCCTGCTATAGAGAGAGGTGTGTGTCTTTCCAAATCATGTCCAAACAATTTAATCTACCACAGGTTGACTCCAATCGAGGTGTAGAAACATGTTAGCAACGATCAAAAGAAATGGGAGGCACCTGAGTTAAATTTCAAGTGTTGTTGAAAAGGGTCTCAACACTTATGCTAATGTGATATTTCAGTTTTTTCTTTTTAATAAATTTACAGATGTTTCTACAATTCTGTTTTCACTTTGTCATCATGGGATACTGATTGTATATTAATGAGAAAAAAATGATTTTCAACAACTGTATAATCAGGCTGCAGCACACAGTGAATACACACACAATTATGGAGGAGGAGGAGGAAGAGGAGGAGGAGGAAGAGGAGGAGGAGGAGGATTATTTATGGAAAATCAATTACATAAGACTTATGGAAGATTACTGTATGAACACCGAATGATGGAGATGGAGAAACACTGAAATATCTATAATGGATTGTAAAGATGGCAGTAGTAGCAGAAATGGCAAAATTGAAGATAGAAATGTCTCGTCAGGGATAATAAATACTTTTATAAAAGACTAGAAATCCTTTATGGACCTTTTGCTGAAAATGGAATGAAGTGAAATAATGGCCCTGAATTTGCTGATTGAAAAAAAAAAGGTTGAATATGGAACAAAAAGGATCTCTGTAATTTTAAAAAGGGAGGAGTGATAATAAATTTGTAGCTGCTGCAAGAAGATTGGAAGTTACTTAGTGATTTCTCTTTTATTTTTTCCTAAGTGATTTGCTTTTTGCATTTTTTGCTTTTACCTTCTTATTTTTTCTTTATATATTTTAATATATAAATATAAATATATTTTAATAATATTTTATCCGTGTCAAAATTTTCATATACAGGAAAGCCTGAAGGAACAGGTCATTCTGAAGAAATTCTACATGGTTGCTAGCTGCTGTGGTCTAGAGGTGGAGTTCTTGCCTCATAATCAGGAGATTGTGAATTCAATGTAGAGGCAGATGTAGGGTCCCCTGCATGGGCAGGGGGTTGGACTCGATAACCTGCAAAGTCCCTTCCAACTCTATTAATCTGTTAAAAGCAGGGGTGAAATGCTCCCGGTTCGCACTGGCTCACCCGATTAGGTAGCAATGGCAGCTGCTGGTTCAGAGGGCCGGTAGCAAAAATCCCTGGCCCCTCCCCCCGCCTCTGCTGAGCCGCACCATCAGCAGAGGTTTTTTTTTTACTTTTAAAAGTTTTTCTTCAGCCAAAACATGCCTTTAAAAGTAAAAAAAAAAAATAATCCCCTGATGATCGTGGGGCTGAGCAGAAATCATCAAAACTCTTCAAAAGTTTTTTTAAAAAAACCCTTTTCAGCCGAAGGGGGGAAAAAAAGAAAAAAAACACCAGGATTTAAAAGTCTCCTCTGGCGATCCCAGAGGAGTTTCCTGATCCTCACAGGCTTTTAAACTCACTTTTTAACAGCCCCCATTTACAAGAGCCCCCACCCATGCCCAGCCAATTCCCCCTCCTCACTTACCTATAATTACTGCTCCTTTCTGGCTGCAACTGCATGCTTTCTTCAGCTACTGAAGAAAAAAAAAAGCTTGCTTTGACTTCCTGCTTTGCTAGTTAAGGAACTCTGGGATTTGAAGTCCACAATAAAATAAAATAAAATAAAATAATAAAATAAAATAAAATATTTGTGCATCTTTCTGAGATTTGGGTGTTTCTGTAGTGTTTCACTCTAACTACACAAACACACAAAATCTCAGAAAGCTGTATGTGGCATTCTATGTGTGTGTGTGTGAGAGTTGTGTGTGTGTAAAGTGTGAAAGTTGGTTTTTGAGCTTTTTGTGGCTGTGTGAAGTGTGAAGTGCAGCTGCTTTTACACTGTGTATGAGTCAGTTGTGTTGTGTTGTGTTGTGTGTGTGTAAAGAGTGAAAGTTGGTTTTTGAAACCTCTTATTGTTTTTGATACTTTGTTTATTATTTTTATTATTTATTGTTATTGGCCACGCCCACCCAGCCATCTGACCACCAAGCCACGCCCACCAGTTAAGCCACGCCCACAGAACGGGTAGGGAAAATTTTTAGATTTCACCCCTGGTTAAAAGGTATTATCAACTTGCAAATTGATCAAAAAAAAAATAAGAAAAAATATATTGGACTTCTAAGTATGATCTTAAAATAAAAAATCATTTTATTTTAAACATTAAATCAATCCCAAGGAGTCCCTGCTTAAATAGAATAGAATAGAATAGAATAGAATTTTATTGGCCAAGTGTGATTGGACACACAAGGAATTTGTCTTGGTGCATATGCTCTCAGTGTACATAAAAGAAAAGATACGTTCATCAAGGTACAACATTTACAACACAATTGATGATAATATATCAATATAAATCATAAGGATTGCCAGCAACAAGTTATAGTCATACAGTCATAAGTGGAAAGAGATTGGTGATGGGAACTATGAAACGATTAATTAAATTAATTAAATTAAATTAATTACTGCAGATTCAGTAAATAGTCTGACAGTGTTGAGGGAATTATTTTTTTAGCAGAGTGATGGCCTTCGGGAAAAAACTGTTCTTGTGTCTAGTTGTTCTGGTGTGCAGTGCTCTATAGCGTCGTTTTGAGGGTAGGAGTTGAAACAGTTTATGTCCAGGATGCGAGGGATCTGCAAATATTTTCACGGCCCTCTTCTTGATTCGTGCAGTATACAGGTCCTCAATGGAAGGCAAGTTGGTAGCAATTATTTTTTCTGCAGTTCTAATTATCCTCTGAAGTCTGTGTTTTTCTTGTTGGGTTGCAGAACCGAACCAGACAGTTATAGAGGTGCAAATGACAGACTCAATAATTCCTCTGTAAATTTCCTCTGTAATTTCCTCTGTAAATCATGCTTAACAGAAAAAATAGCATTTTGAGGTTATCATGAATAGTTGGCTTGGTGTTGACAGCAATATAGTACAAAGATGTTTGTTTTGCACCACGTGGTATACGGTCAGATAAGAGCATACACTGGACTATATTCAGAAAAAGTCACTTTATTGCAAGAAATCTGCCACATCAATACACACAATGCATTATACACATGCTAATATATTCACCATGTTTGACATTTACATTAATTGGAGGTAATGAAGAAAATATTTTTGTTTTTATTTGTCGTAAGCTAAATGGGCTGGAAAGTCAGATGAATTAAACAATAAATACGCATTGTACACCTGTTCATAGTGCTGTTGACAGCTTGAGCTTTTTATTAGGCTCATGCATGGCAATCCAATAAGAACAAACAACTATTTTTGTACTCACAGGATAAAAGTAAACAGTCAGAGCTGTGTATGAGTCAGTTGCTTTAACCAGAGTGATGACAAATGCTTAACTAGCCCCCCAACACTTCCACTTAGTCATGGCCTCTAGTTTTATTAATTATTTACAGTTTGCTAGGTGCAAAGCTTGTGGAAAAATGCCTTTCTTAGTTGTTTGATCGACAGTATAATTATACTGTGTTTTTGTTTTAAGCCCTGTTACACAGAATCATAATGCCATAAAAAATAAATAGGAATTTTATGAGCTTTTAACTTTGACAAGGTCATGCTGAAGCACACCAGCGAGATGGCATGAAAAACCAAGGCCATTATCATCCACATTCTGTAAGTACAGCTCAGCCTCCAATTGGATTTTGATAAGGATCCAAGCTTGCAAGGTAATTCTCACTCTGAGTGTTTGAACTGGAATACATGCACACATTATCTAGACAAACAAAGTGATTCGTCTGTTCCAAATCTATATTTTCAGGAAGTTCTGAATATCCATCTCTACAGATTGAAATGGTAAAACAAGCTAAAGAAAGCATCTTAGCAAGGTTATTTGGAGCATATATAACAGCTTCATGGATAGACGAACATCCAGAATAATTATTTCTTACTTCACAAATATATCCCACTAGTGGGAATTGTCCTTCTAGTACATGGGCAAAAAATAAAATAAAAATCGATCCCAAAGTCTCATGCAGACCACCAGCATCCTTTGGAAGCCCCCTCCCACCAAATTTGTTCTTTTTTTTTTTTAAGTACAGGAAGGAAAACTACAAAAAGATTGAAAATGAACTTGATTATTTCTTTGTTCTGTAAATGGTTACTTTAGAGAAAAAAAGTCAAATGACAACCCGAAAGAGTAGAGTGTTTTCTCTTAATCTTATGATGACAGAAGTAAGATTCTTGTCAAAGGTACAGTCTATTTTTCTTTTTCCCTAGGGTTGCAGGCATGGTGGAAATGCATGGAGAGTGTTGAAACTTATATACAGGATGTATCATGGCTTTCCAGGTCCACTGTTTACTTATAATGGTGTTGCTGTTGTTTATTTATTGTTAACTCCATATAATTCTCAAGTCTCTGCATTGAATGCTACTGTCATCGTCTCTTGTGCTTTAACTAAGAACAGGGTATTTGAATGTAGATTTCCTCACAGTATTCCCAAGAAAGGAATACATGATCACCTCTTTAAAAGTAGTGGGGAACATTCTGATACACAATGATAAATGAATCCATCCATTGATACTCTATATCCCATTAGTGGGTTCCACTTATCTTCGCTACCGGTTCAGAACTGTGAGTGTGCATGGGGCGCTTCTGCGCATTCACAGAACATCTGGGATGACATCTGGGAGGGGGGGCGGAGCCTCCTTCCGCCACTACTACCAGTTCACCTGAACCCAGCATGCTATAGCCCCACCCTTAGGGAAAAATATTTAAGGGATCCTCAATTCCTATATGTTTCTTGCATACATCTTTAAGCTACAGAGAAGCAGTCTCTCTCTCTCTCTCTCTCTGTCTCTCCCTCCCTCCCTCCCTCTCTCTCCCTCTCTTCTCTCCGTCTCTCTCTCTCCCGTCCCTCCGTCCCTCTCTCCCTCTCATACACACAGAGAGCTCTCTTTTTCTCTTTATATATCTGTATATATACATAAATATGCATATACCTATCCTATCTCCTACACTTCCTATGGTTCCAACATAGATAGCTCCTCTCATGGTTCAAACTGTTATTTAGCCCAAAGAACACATTTCTTTTGAAATGCTACTCTCAGTTTTAGAGAGATAACTGTTATTGAAGCAACAAAAAAGAAAGGATTAAGATACCTCCTTCCCTTCCACAGTCATCTTTATCCATTTTTTTTTGCCAACCTTGCAGCTATTCTATTCACATGTTCTTAACTGGATTCTTGCTGGGATTTTTTTTTTTTTTGAGTCATAAGTTTGGGCTGCTGGATTTATTTAAATTGCCATTTTATTCAGTTCTATTGCTGTGTTTTATTGTTTATTTTAGAATGCATGCTATTAAGGGAGAGTGCTACATTAAAGGGAGCCTAAAATATTTTAAATCAAATATATCAAATAAATTATGCTATTATATTTCCATTTACCTTGGCCTTTAGATGGCAGCTGTTGCTGTAGCACTCTGGACAGAATGCAATGCAAATACAAAATAAGGCTGCAGATAAAATGGAGCCAGAAAAGAAAATGTCAGGCATAGTATTCCAGTGTCTGAAGTCAGAACTTGTTTGCTGCTGAAAGCACATAGAAATGTAAGTATGCTCTGTGTGTGTGTGGTTTTTCCCCCCCCCAATAATCCTGTAAGATATTGGGTATCTTTAAATAAATTTTACATCCTGGATAAAAGGGATCATTAGAACCAGCAAATTAATATGAAGTAAGAAAAAAAATATTCCCTTAATTTTATATGTATTTACACATAGATACACATACACAAATGAAACATATAAAATGTGATTAAAAACGAAAGAAAAAATATAGATTCATTTATCCAGAAAAATATTAATAAAAGCTTTGCTTTTATTTTTTTGAAATAGGTTACAAGAAAGAAGGAATAAAAAACGCTTCTGCTCATTGCAAGAAGTAAAATTTATTTTTAGCATTTCCTCCTTTTCATATCCCACCCAAGAAACAAATTTGCTGAAAAGTATGCAAGTATGTCTTAATATTCAGCCACTCAATTAAAATTTGTCATCACCCATTTAGTTGCTCCTACCTCATTCACCAATTAACACTCTAATTGATTAATCTACCAGTTGAACCAATTAAAGCTTTCAGTCTTAGTTAGAAAGGGATAAAGTTTTAGCAAATCAACTTTTCTAGCATCTGCTGACTTTGTCCATTCATGAAGTATTTCCCATGCAGTTTTGCATACAAAAGAAATTCAGTGAGGGATTTTTCTTTCTTTCTTTCTTTCTTTCTGAAGACCAGCTAACAGTTGAAAATATGAGTGATACAACCTTGTCTGTGCACATCATTTTCTAAAGATGCCATGTTTACTTCAAAGATTTTGAAGAGCAAGAGAAAAAGAAGAAGGTGGAAGGATATTGTTTCAATGTGCCTAGTGTTATATTTCAGCCAAGTTTGCAGCTGTTAGAGAAAATAAAAGTAAGGTGTGTTTTTGTAGTGGAACTGAAGGTCAGGGGGCCATTCTACTTGCTGGTTGCTGACACTGCTGATAGAAATCAGGTTTAGGCAATCAGTAGCAATCATATTCATTTTTTTAAATTTTATTTATTTTATTTTGTCACACAGTATATATAAGCATAAGCATAAGCATGAAATAACTATACAATATATAAGCATATATATGAGTATGTAATAACTATATTAATGGATATAATGAAAGGAAACAATAGGACAGGAACGGTAGGCACGCTTGTGTTCTTATGCACGCCCCTTTACAGACCTCTTAGGAATGGGGTGAGGTCACTAGTAGACAGTTTTTGGTTGAAGCTTTGGGGATTTTGGGAAGAGACCACAGAGTCAGGTAGTGTATTCCAAGTATTAACAACTCTGTTACTGAAGTCATATTTTCTGCAATCAAGATTGGAGCAGTTAACATTTAGCTTATATCTGTTGTGTGCTCGTGTATTGTTGCAATTAAAGCTGAAGTAGTCTTCGACAGGAAGGACATTGTAATAGATGATTCTATGAGTTAAACTCAGGTCATGTCGAAGTTCTACATAGTTCTACATTTTCTAAACCCAGGATTTCAAGTCTGGTGGCATAAGGTATTTTGTTGTATTCAGAGGAGAGGAGAACTCTTCTTGTAAAATATTTCTGGACACGTTCAATTGTATTGATGTCAGAAATGTGGTATGGGTTCCAGACAGTTGAGCTGTATTCAAGAATTGGTCTAGCAAATGTTTTATATGCTCTGGTTAGTAGTGTAGTGTTTTTGGAAAAGAAGCTATGCAAGATTAGGTTTACAACTCTTAGAGCCTTTTTTGCGATGTAGTTGCAGAGGGCTTTGGCACTTAGATCATTTGATATGAAAACTCCAACACTTGTACTTAGTGTTTAGGTTCTTTTTTCCAATATGTAAGACTGAGCATTTGCTGGTTGAGATTTGGAGTTGCCAAGTTTTAGACCATTCAGACACAAGGTCTTTTTGAAGGGATTTTGTGTGTGGTGCTTTTGTTGTTGGTGTTAAATAGTTTGACATCTTCAGCAAAGAGAACACAATTACTTGTGATATGGTCACAGAGATCATTAATGTATAATATGAAGATTGTTGGTCCAAGAACACTACCTTAGGGAACGCCACTTTTGACAGGAACAGGATTTGATAGAGCATTGCCAATTTTGACCACTTGTTGTCTTTTTGATAGGAAAGCTGTTATCCAATTGCGGAGGGATCCTGAAATGCTGTAGGATTTTAGTTTTAGGAGAAGTTTATAATGTACTACTGAGTCAAAAGCTTTACAGAAGTCTATGTAGATTGCATCTATTGCTTTGCCCTGATCAAGATTTGTAGTCCATGTGTTTTTGCAGTGAAGAAATTGTAAGTTACATGATAGATTTTTTCTGAAACCAAATTGTTTATTAGAGAGTAGATTGTTTGTCTCTAGGTGGAGGGCAACAGAGGCACCTGAAATGGGACGGAAGATTGTTAAGTCACAAAACAACAACAACAACAACAACAACAACACAGCATCCAGTTGCTTGCAAATCTCCTTTGAAATAACTTTCTTTTCCCCTTTAAAATAGAGTTCCTTCTTGGAGGATCCCTACAATTCTGCTTTCTTTATAGTGGTAATGTGCTGAACCAGGCCCAACAGATTTTGGGAAGACGAAACCTTCATGTTCTTTTAACAAGAGAGGTTATAAAGGGCAGTGGCTTTGGGTCTTCTGAAGCTGAGATGATGGACTACCATCTATGCATGAAGGAGAAATAGCCTCGTAGAATTTTATACCTGAACCTTCTCCTGTGCTGTCACAGAAAGAATGTAGATCTTGTGCCTCAATATATTAGCATTATTCAGTCATCCCATATCATTGCCAGTTCAGACACTGAAAATGATAATTCTGTATTTATGGGGAACTCATTTGAATTAAGTTTTTTAATTAATGGTAAAAATACTCATGTACACATGACAGGAAAGATCAGACTTCTATGAAAGCATCTAGAACCTCAGTTTTATTTGAATAATGATTGCAAAACAAAAAGTACTATGTGGAATTTATAGCATCTAGTCTGTTCTGATTGCTACATTGTGTTAAAATATAAAAAGCCTGTCTAAAATTGAAAAAAAAAATCTGAATGAAGAGATAATGGCTAGAGTTACAAATTTAATAGGTATTGATTGCATAGCAAGAGAGGAACAGATCAAAATCATGGTATATATGCCACACATACACAAGACAGCTTTACATCCCAATTGATTATTTTGGCAGAATCCTTCCTTGAAATTGTGGTACACTACATGCAATTGAGTGAACAGTGTAGGATAGTAGAGAAGTTCATAATGTAAAATGTAATGTAATGCTAAGAAGACTGACCTGAAAAGAAGACTACAACTGTTTGTGCCAATATTCTGCCAAAATTTCTTCTTCTGTGTCTTTTGGAGGAGTTACTGAACTTCATAGTTACTCGTAACTGGTAAAGCAATCATCATTATCAATTGCCCCAACTGCGTGGACTAGAAACCCACATTTCATCAGCCCAATGATGATGTCCAATTGCATTAAGTAATGATAAAGGGAGCTTCCTTCCTTCCTTCCTTCCTCCCTCCCTCCCTCCCTCCCTCCCTCCCTCCCTCCCTCTTTCTTTCTTTCTTTCTTTCTTTCTTTCTTTCTCTCTTTCTCTCTTTTTCTCTTTCTTTCCTACTCTATCTTGATCAGAGGTGGGGGAAGCAAGGTACTGTTCACTGAATCCAGAAGAGACTGCATGCTGTTGAATAGTTGATAATACAAGTCAGGGATGATGTATATGTATGTGTGTTTTCATATTTTCATGAAAATAAGACCCTGTCTTATATTTTTTTTTAACCCTGAAATGAGTGCTTGATCTTATTGCCGTGCGCTCAAAAGCCCGATTGGGCTTATTATCAGGCGATGTCTTATTTGGGGAAAACAGGAAATATATACATTGCCCAGTTAAGAGCAAGATATTCTCACTAGTGAGAATTCTGAAAGATATTTTTTGTCATTTTTTCAAAAAAAGTAAATAAATGAGAATAGTGATTAAAAATAAAAAAGTAGAAAGTATTTTTGGCATAGCACTCATTTGTATATATGTGAGTGACAAAAGAAAAATTAAAAGCCTCTATGAAAAGATTGTACAAGATAAAATTGTAGTCAGGAAGCATGCTATGTATGTATATATGTATGTATGTATTGACCTTAGGGAACTTACGAATTAAAATGAAGTGGTGCCAAAGTATTAAAGGGAACTGCAGGTGAGAAATGTGATAGGATTCCTGTTAATATATGTGTGATATTGGCATTTTCTGTGAGTCCTCTTCCAGTGTCACTAATTCAGTCTATTTCATTTTTTTAACACTGTTTTCTTTTTGAGGTTAAACAGTGGTCTTCTTATCACAGTTTTAGGTTTTTGCTAACAAGATTACAAATGTAGCATGCTTTTGTTTGGATAAGATCATTTAAAATCATGACTATATTGTAAAATGTAACTCTAATAACATTACATGACCATTTACAATCCTTAAGTTAACTCTCACTGTCATACCGAGTAGAATGATTTTCCACACAACAAATAGACTACTTAGACTGAGATAGAAAGGAGAGATAATCAATAAAACAAAGCCACAGCTTGGTGAAATGAAAATAGTTTGGATAGATTTTAAAGCAGCTATTTTATTTATTTATTTTCAACAGTTATACACGGATCAGTAAGGACTCACCTGTAATTTAAATATTCCCTTAATTTAAAACACATGATTTGCATATAGAATTAATCATACTTGAAATAGGCTCATTTAAATGGCTAATAGCACAAAATGCATCTTGAAACTCACACTCAAACTAAACTAAACTAAACTAAAAGTGCCAAGACCAAAACAATATATCCATATTGTCATATAATTTCTCCAGGGATATTGGAACAATTCCTTCTCAGCAAAACACATAATTACGTATGAAGCTGTTCTGGCAGTACAGATTTTTGCAAGCAATTTTTTAAAAAAACAATACTTTTGTAAGCAACTTTCCAGATGTATCTATTTTTGTGTACACTGGAGTTGTGAATTGCATGGTAAAATTAGGTGAGAAGTTCACAAAAAAGTATGAAAAATGATTTTCTCCCCATTTCTTCAAAATGATAGATATGTTCAGAACAAGGAATAGCCTATAGTACTTCTTTCAAAGTGAAATCAAAAGCAGCAATTGGGATCTAAAAGGCCAAAGAATAAACAAAACTGTGAACAACTTTAAAAATGGAAAAGCACCACTGAATGGCAATTATTTTATGAGTCTTCCAATAATACGCAAATTGTTTATCTGATTCATTCACTCTCTCTCTCTGTTTCTTCATTCAAATGTCTCCTCAACTGATGAATGATATATTACGTGATGTTAAAAAAAAAAGATCTATTGGTTTAATGCACTGATATGGGCTCATCGAATCACTGTACAGGAAAACATTCATAGTTCATAAAGCTACAGAAAGTAACAAAATGTATAACATTTTTTTCCTAAATATTATTCTATTATGTTTTGTTTTGAGCAGTCTTAAATATTCTTTTACCCGAATATTAGATTTCAGACAGGTTTTTTTTTCTTCTCTTTCTTAATAAGTTTTTTCTTGGCAATGTGTCCAATTTGGAGGAGGTCATCTGAGGAAGTGTGTAATTGTAGGACATCATTACATCACTTTTGAAGTCCAACTACTAACAAGTAAATCTACAGTACAATATATCATATACAGTAGAGTATTTCTATTTTAATACCATTCTTATTCCATCTTTGAGGTTAATCATCACTGAATATCCTATTTTTTAAATTTATTAATAATATCTAAGTGAGATTGTTAACATTTGCCTTTCTATTGCATGCTATTTACTTTTAAGCTAACATAACACAGTTGAATTTTAAACAAGTAATTTGGAGTATAGCTGTTACCCAGGTTATCCTAGTTTAAGACTTCAAAATCCTTTAATTTAATCCTATAATTGTGCCCTACAGTCTTTAAAATAAATCAAACTGGACATTAGCTAAATTAACAGAGCATCAACCTGAGATATGTTCACTGATAATAGTATATGATATATCTAAATATATGATTCATCTGCTAAATAACAAACAACCTTAGTAGTAGAAAGTTTCATTAGATATTGCTTTTAATTTATTTTATGCCCTTTTCTTTCCTCAAGTGATTGGGTTATTTTTAAAGAACCCTGTACTTTAAGAATACATGTGGCTAGATTCAAAAAAATCAGATTGGTGAAAAGAAAAACATGTATATATACTACTATCATGCTTTACTCAACTATATATCTCAAGACTGCAGCTTTACTTGATCTGAAAAAAATAAAATAAAATAGAGAAATAAAATATGTTATTATAAAATGTACTACTTTCAAGGACTAATATATATTTATTACCAAAGCAAAATTGACTGGTCTAAATCCATTTAGCTTTTATTCTTCACCTTCATTAAGTTTTTATTCTTCACCTTCACCTTTAGCCACCCCCCTATTTCTATGGAATAGCTTTAGATTCTGAACTTACCCTTCTTAAACCCACCAGAGTGAGGATGGGACAAAACAAAATACAACATTCAGGGAGCAACCAGTCCATTTTCTAATCTTTTGATTCAAGTAATAGGGATAATGCCAATCATTTGTATCTTGGGAAACGGAGATACCTCTGGCCTTAGAGAAAGCCTTTAAAAAATCCACACCAAACCACAATCAAATCCAATGTTTACAGAAAGGACATAATACAGGGGTGTCAAACTCAATTTCATTGAGGGCCACTTCAGTGTTGTGTTTGACCTCAGGGGGAACAGATGGCATGGCCAGGGTGGCATGTCCAGCTCAACATCACTCGTGTTGGGGATACCTGTGGTGACCCGAGCATTTTGCCAGTGAAAATGGGCTCCTGAGCTCCGTTTTCAGCTGCAACAGCTTCCTACAATCCTCTGCCAGCAAAAATGGAGCTCGGGAGGGCTGCCCACGGTCCTCCCAAGTTCCATTTTTGCTGGCAGAGATACCATGGGCCTTTGCTGTTTCCAGGGTGTCCCTGCAGGCCAGATCTAAGCACCTCATGAGCCAGACCCAGCCCGCAGGCCTTGAGTTTGACACCCCTGACATAATAGATGTCAGAAGAACAAGAAACAAGACAATCAGTGTCTTGTTTCTTGTTCTTATCTTCTCAAACATAATTTCAACCAATTTAATAATACAAAAATCCAAAATCAAGGCAGCATGTGCTTTCAGACAATTTTTTTTTTTTGTTATCAAACTTTAAAAGTGCAGCATTGTTAAAATTTATGATGACCCATCCTCATACGAAACTTTTGTTCATTAGGATGGAAAGACTGTATTAGTCCTTGAAAGTAGTACACTTCATAATATTTTACTTCTCTGATTTACTTTAGGAACAAAAAACACATATTTTTTCTAAAGATAATAGGGTATAGATATGCAAATGAGTCAAAACAAGAAAACGAGGATTAGCTTTAACAGGTGGGCCAGGAGCAGCTTACAATTTCCATCTAATATTGGGTTTAGTTTAATACTGTTCTAAAACTGGTATAATCCATAGAATAGCATAGAGAGCACTCCTAATTTTCTTAATCAGTGTTTGCATATCGTATGTTTTTCCCTTTCTATCAGATCACCATCATTTTTCTCATCAAAATATTTACAGGTGAAACTGTTTTGCTTTTAAGATTCAGGTTTAAATTATTCTTGGTATCTATGGTTACAATGTCTTTTTTGATAGCTAGAAACAGTAACCAAGTACCAGACTCTATTCAGAAATATCCATCTAAGAATATGCTAAAATGTAAGCTTTGGATATGGCATTTTTTCACTGACACTAGGATAGCTGAATCAATGGGGAAAATGTTTCTGAAATGTATGAATACACTGGGTCACTAATCTTTAAAATGTAGATCATGACAGATTGTGTTTTTAATGTGTGAAATACTACTGGTGTTTGATAGCCACTCCAATCCAACTGATAAGTCTCATTAGAGAATACAATTACATTTCCTGTCCAGCCAAGGTATCACATACAAATCATTCCTTCTTCTGTCGCATGATGCTAGTGAAGTCAAATACAAATATGTATCAATATTTTAAAAGTATTTCATATATAAATATATAAAGAAAATGCATTGGCATTTTAGAAATACTAGTTGTTTCTATAGTAGTATACTTGTGTTAAAAAGATCTGGAGAATTTAGGGATGGTTTTTCTTTTCTTAAAAATGAGGATATTAATGGGAAAAGCATTTTCAGCCAATTTGTAATAATAAATCACAAATGGAATTCTTGAAGTGTTTTATTCAGCCGATGGCAAGGCTGTAAGAACGTAAAATCGGCAAACTGACCAAACAGTTAACAACCGGTTCTAGCAAAGTTGTCCGAACCAGCTGAATTCCACCATTGAGTATACATATGTATGCTGTATTGTAATACAACCCAGTTCCAGAAGAACCGTTTTGCAAATTTAAATCTCCTTCAATTGATTCAAAGAACAAGAACTAAATGGAAAGCCCGACTGAAGATGGAAGGCAGATATTGATTTTTGATAATTCTTCCTTTCTTCTGGAGTCTTTCAGAGTTGTCTAATAGAAATTTTCATAGCAAGGTACATAATGGAAGGAGACAATACTACAAGTACTTTTTAAAGCTTTCTTTTCTATTCCATGCACAAGAGCATGTGCCCTATGAAACTCTATGTCTACTTGAAAGTACAATTATGGCTGCAGAGCAGATGTAAAGAAACTGCTTAGCCATGAATGTATGTACCAACATCATTTTGTGGGCTTTGTGGGCTGCCACAAAGAAGACAGGGTCAATCTATATTTCAAAGTATGATATTGGATCTCCTGCTTGTGTAGGGAGTTGTAGTAGAAGACCTCTAAGATCCCTTTCAACTCTGTTATTCTGTTAATTTTAGGGATTAAGCACTGTCATTTTTTAAGGGACAGGTTTAACTCTAACTCTAATTATGGAAAAGAATAATGGGATCTTTAGGTTATATCCAGCCCATGCTTCACTGCTCAGAAATAAATCTTGCCAAGACTTCTTTCAAGATAAATATATGTAGGTTGCAGCCCTATTCTATTTATAGCAACAACTAAAGAGATTTTACTCAATGAACGTTAAATATAACACCCAAATATGAATTTAAGCAGAAATCAATAAAACAGCCCAGAACTAAACCTTGATTAAGAATACAATTATATATTATTATTATTTTTAAATAAATTTACTGATGTTTTAAAAAAGGGTTGAAGTAGATATTAGATGTGAATGTCTTAATCCAGAATGTTTTTCAAAGGTAGATAAAGGGTTACATTGTTCTTCAAACTGGAACCTATACAATCATTTTAGAAGAACCATCTGTTATCCTTGATATAAACTAAGGAATGTTTCTTATTCATTCCTTAAAATCGTAAAAGAAAGTTTCTTCCTAGTATGTGTATTATTCACAATCCTTCACATTAGTGTTACTGCAGAATGTTTGATTGGCACATGACATTATAAAATATAATCACCCCTTGAATGTCATTAGAAATGTAAATTAATTGCATACATTAACTTTAAGATGCATAGAAACCTATAGCATTATTAAAACAATGTTTAACTTTTAAAAGCAGCTATTTTCCCCTTAAACCAAAGCAATGCAGTACTAAAAGTCCAATAGTTTTGAATACAGTTATTGTTTAAGAGAGGGATTATCTCTCCATGACAGTTTGTATAATCAAAGTGTTAGGGGAGGAGATTACTATTTATTTTTACTTTGAATATCCTGAAAACCTTTTGTGTCCTTTGACAAGCAAAAATAAAAAGTCCATCTCATTGACCTTCTCTAAATCTTTTCATGCTGCCATGTATTCAACACAGAGCATCTGAGGCTGTCATTGACAATCTTAAATTTTAACATATTGAAACTACTTTAGAATTCTGAAATTATAATTTCAGAATATCATTATTTGGCAATTGCAGGCATGATCACCTCATTGTTTTATTATTATATGGTTCCTTGACAGATAAAGCTATTATTTATAAGTGGAAGGGGAAAAAAATCTCAAATAAATAAAGAAGCAAACAAATATCAAACAAACAATTGCCCCTTCCTTTCAAAAACCTTTCAGACTTCATACAGTATAGAACCTGAAAATCCAGAGAGGCATGTCAAGGACAAACATCAGTATTATTCATAAGAATACAAAGAACGTCCTCTCTTTTTTTCTTCCCTAGAAGCAGTAAATAAAAATAACAACCAATCATATATCTGAAACATAAAGAAGAATTCTATATGTAGCATTGTATTATTTCTAAATGTTATTGTGTACTCTTGGAAACAGGCAAAAACAACGAGAAAAAGGAGTTATAAGATGTACAATATTGCCAATGGGAATATCAGCTCTATAATACATCCAATGTTTTAAGCAAGAAATGCTGGCTACGAGAATTAAAACAAACTGAGAAATAATAAACTTCTTTTACTTATATATTTTTGTATACTATTTCAATCTATCTGACTCTAAACATTTTATAGTGCACATCGGTAAATATACATAGTAATAGTAAAATAGCAATACATTATCTGAATTGAAAATACAATTAATAAAAAACTCTACAATATGACATGATACCTCATCTCATTCAGGGCCTCAAACAGGGGTGGAATTCCACCAGTTCAGACTGGTTTGGGTGACAATCAGCTGGGCCCGCCCACATCTTCACTTTACTTACCTTTATCGCTAATCACAATTGATTAGCGTGGCACAGCAGATTGCCACAACTCAGCTGTTTTAATTCCCTAGCACTAACATGGAAGTTAGTTGAACTGTTCATGCACGTGCAGCCTGTGATCACCGAACCAGTTGTTAAACCGGAAGGATCCCACCACTGGCCTCAAACCTATTCCGTCTAGTCCAGGGGTGAAATCTAAAAATTTTCCCTACAGGTTCTGTGGGTGTGGCTTAATTGTTGGGCGTGGCTTGGTGGTCAGATGACTGGGTGGGCGTGGCCAATAACAATTAATAATAATAATAATAATAATAATAATAATAATAATAATAATAATAATAAAGTATAAAGTATAAAAAACAATAAGAGCTACCAAAAACCAACTTTCACCCTTTACACACACACAACACAACACAACTGACTCACACACAGTGTAAAAGCAGCTGCACTTCACACTTCAGACAGCCACAAAAAGCTCAAAAACCAACTTTCACACTTCACACACACACAACACAACTGACACACACACACACACACACACAAAATACCACATACAGCTTTCTGAGATTTTGTGTGTTTGTGTAGTTAGAGTGAAACACTACAGAAACACACCAAATCTCAGAAAGCTGCACAAATATTTTATTTTATTATTTTATTTTATTTATATTTTTTAGAAATCAGGGGTCTCCAACTTTAGTAACTTTAAGGTTTGTGTACTTCAGTTCCCAGAGTTCCTCAGCCAGCAAAGCCAGCCAGAACTAGTTGCTCAGTGATGAAATAGATTAGCTAAGCAACTCATTCTGCCTGGTGCTGAAAGTGAAACTGGGGCTTTCGGGCTGGGAAAAAAGCCATGCATTTAATCAGTAATCAGGTAAGTGCCTTAGAATCTCTTAAAAGGAGGTTTTCTACATGTTTTCTACAGAAAACATGTTTTTTAAGGTTCTGCTGATGAGGAACTCAGGTGAGATCGCCAGAGGAGCCTTTAAAAGTTTTTTTTAAGTTTAAAAGCTCTGCCGATCTCAGATGAGGAGTGGGATCCTCAAAGGCTTTTTTTTTTACTTTTAAAGTCATATTTCGGCTGAAGAAAACCTGCTTTTAAAAGTAAAAAAAAACCATCTGCTGATGGTGCGGCTCAGCAGAGGCAGGAGGGGTAGGGCCAGGATTTTTGCTACCGGTCCTCCGAACCAGCAGCCGCCATCGCTACCGGATCACGCAAGCCGGTCCAAACCGGGAGCATTTTACCCCTGGTCTAGTCTCTATATATCTTCCCCAAAAGCTAGGCCTTAATGGGATGTTAAGATGTTAAGGTGAAAGTCTGTTCTTGCCCACAAGGGCAAGTTTTTTCATAGGGAAAAATTCCCACAAAAAATTACCATTTCTAAAGCTTTCCTCTGCCCTAAATATTGTCTATCTGATTTTTCATAGAAATATTGGATTTTCTTTTATGAAAGGATTATATATGTAAATTAAAAAAAGTTTTATCCATAGTAAAAGAGCATGTATTTTGGAATGAATAATCTGTCAAGGAGAGGTTTTTGTTTTTGCTTTGAATTTTCTAATCCCGATGTGCACATTATACTCTTAAAAAAGAAAAGAAAAGGAGAGGTACAAGAAGTACTTTAAGCACTTTTTCCCCATTGTGTACATTTAGTGGGAATATATGGACTTGATGCATCTTTGCATAGATTAGGAAAGTCTGCTATTGCATCATCGCTTTCTTTTGAGGATATTTAAAAACTCTTATTTGTAGCTTGGTTCTGCTTCAAGAATTCCTAAGGAAAACTCCCTGAGCTTTAAGTGGTACAGATGTCAGGCTTCAAAACTTGGTATTTCGAAAGCAGATTGATGTGTTGCACAGAAATAAGATAAACTCTTCTGGGATCAACAGGTTTGACACTACCAAGTTCTCATGTCATGTGACTTTAAAGGAGTTACCACTAAGGGGGCTGTCATTTGCAAGCTCTACTTCTTTAGGCCAGCATTTTAACCAGCTCTAAGTCAAACAAATTACATGTCCTCCACTAGCAAGAGTAAAGACTCCAGAATCAGACTCCATCTGAGAGTATATTTTTACTCTCTCATTCCCCTCTCTCCCTCGTTACCAGTACAATTTATCTCCTGCCCTATTTGTTAGGTATTGATTTTTCTTCCATCTGCATTTTCATTCAGCTTCCAGCAGCTGCCTGTTGTGAACTAAGCAAGAGTGACATCTCTGCCTCAGAGTTCACAGAGAACCAAATTACTGCACCTCATGCAGATCTAAATACTGCACTTGTATATTTCCCCAATGAAATTGTAAATTGGTTTCTCCCTACCAAAGCACCCAAGTTCTTGTTAGGTTCTGCAGTGGCAGAAAAGAATCAAGAATTTCTTGGATATGTAAAAGTTCTGTAAATCTGCTGTAAAATAATGGCAATCTTCTTTTTTTGGAAACACGGTGGCAAAGATATTCCTGTACAATATGATATTTCCAGACAATGTTCTCTTAATTTTTAATGCACCTGTTATTGAGATATATATCTTCTGAGGTAAGCCTTGAAAAAAAAATGCCTGTGAGGAATATTTTACACATTATGCACATGTCCTTGAAGTACAACCACAATTGAGCCCAAAATTTCTGGTGCTAAGTGAAATATTTATTAAGTTAATTTTGGCCCATTTTGCCACAGTTGTTATAAGTGAATCACTGCTGTTGTTAAGCTAGTAATATGGCTGTTCTGTGAATCTGGATTCCCCATTGACTTTGCTTGTCCGAAGGTCGCAAAAAGGGAGGGTGAAAATTTCATAAATATGAGTCAGTTGCCAAATGTCCAAATTTTGATCACATGACCATGGGGATGTTGCAATGGTCTTAAGTGTGAAAAATTGTGATAAGCAATGTTTTTCTGGGCTGTTGTAACTTTGAAGGGTTACTAAATGAACTGTTATAAGTTGAGAACTATCTCTATTTTCAATCATCTCAATGCATGAGAAAAAAACCAGTAAGCTTTCCAAAGCTACACAAGATGCCAACCCAACATATGTTCATGACAGCAAGTATTTTTGCCTTGAAAATTGTATTTTTATCCCTTTATAAATAAACTTTATCAATGATTGTGCTTCTATCCCTGCTTCTAACTGTAGTGTTAGTGTCCATTATATATTTTATACAGCCTCTGCATTAATGTGGCAAAGTTCTTTTTGAAGTTTGAACTAATTCTGACAGTGAAATTTGAATTTCACTGAGGTTACAAAAACCATGAAGGAACTAAAGGAAGATTCAAGAGGAACGAAAAAGAAAAAGAATACTTCAATGTGTTTCTGTAAATGATATTTCCCCTTTTACTATCAGTATATTGAATATTGCGAAAAATCTGTTAGAATTATTTACTACATCAGTATTATTTATATACTGTAAGTAGAAATCTAATTTTAAGACTTTATGTGTGCACTAAATTTGAGATTTTAAAGAATTATAAAGAGGATGGGGAGGAAGAATACGTTAATGTGATATGTCCTGAACATTTGCATAAAAGCACCATATTTAAAATCACCATAATCAAACAAGTGGAAAATAGCCTGTGACATTATAACATGGGTTCCAAACTTTTTGTGGTGGGTCCCCCCCCCCATGTAGTTTAAGCTCTGAACATAGCTGTACCACTGATATTGTGTGATTTCTACTATCCCTATATCTTATTTATATTGCACCTACTGTGATTCATGATATTTCTCCTCTTTGCTCTAACAGAGAGGAAGACTTGAGATCTTGATGTGTTTTTTTTCTTTTTCTACCAGCTAGGATCTGGAATGTCTGTTCTGGAATGGAATCTGGCATACCATCGGTCTTTTGGTATGTATATTACAGATTATATGTCAAGACTATTCTTTATGTATTGTGTAGAAGTTTGCTGCAAAGAAGCTTAAATCTTAGGATATTCTTTGGTTTAGTTTCTGCCTATATGGATAACCCGACAGTGCAAACAGCTTGGGACCAAAAAGATAACATTGACAATAGATAGACAATAATTAACTGGAGGGGGGCGGTTGGTGAGGGACTATATAAAATAATTATTGTAAGGTATTACTCCAAGCATTAGAACACACCACTTTGATAGATTCAGTCAGTCTCTCATTCTATAAAATCTGTAAAAATGCATAAAATGTATATTGTTCTCCAAGCTTTTAATTCTTAGAAAATTTAGATACCTATTTGAATGATAATTTCAAGAGTTAACAAATTTATTATGCTACTGAATCATGAAAGCCTACACAAAAAAATCACCTGTGGATGTCATGTGATTTGCAGATTAAGTTTTGTTTACCCTTATAGTGAAGTATAAAAAAAATAACAAGTAAGAAAACATCTGGTTGCATACCTTGTCTGATGGATCATAAAAGAGTTGCATAAAAGCCTTACAGATTTTTACACCCAGTTCTTGATTTACACCCAGTACTTTCTCTAACCACACTCTTCTACCAGGTCTGAAACAATGTTTTTGTTAATAGAATGACAGATTTGTGCAATTGTTCTTGTGTTTCATTGTGTTTTGTTATAAGAATCTGTTAGTTGTTGTGGCAACTGAATATCAGGCCTTTGGTTTATTGTAAAACGATTCTTTTCATGCAATAATGCATTTTTGTATCAAAAAGGTAATTGGACTAAATGACTATAGCTTACCTTCAAATTCTGAGATTCAAATAAATAACAGTGTTTCTACTCAAGCTGCATCTTTGACAAATACAGGCATCTCTCATTATTTTTGTAACTACCCAGTTCAGAACAACAGATTAATGTTTGAAGTGACATTTATAGCTTTAATCCAGAATGCGAATTTTTGTGTCAGCGCCTGTGAAGATCTGCAAAAGTATATACTTCCTTAACTAATCTAACAAACACAATCATGCTTTTTATTATTTGAGAATCAGTCATGAAAATACCAAGATATGATTCTAAACAGTCCTTTTATGACTTCCTTTCCCCAAAAAAAAAAAATCTGGCTGTATCCATATGCATATCTAATGGATAAATATTGGTTTTAAGATGGGTGGAACACATTTGACCAGCTAAAGGTGAAAATAATCTAGAAGACAGAAACAAAATTCAAAATTATCTTGAAAGATTGAAGAAGAAATTAGTAAACTTCTACATTTAGGAAAATGGAACAAATGAAAAAAGAAGAATGGGGATTATCTAGCTTGGCAAGAGAGTGTGTGAAAAGGAATTTGGTTAATTATAAATTCCCTATAAATCAGCAGTATAACATGGCTGCTGAAAAGAAAAATACATTTAAAATACATCAGTAGACATCAGTGAATTCTAGTTCTGCCTTAGGAGTAAAGCCAACTGGATGACCTTGGGCCACTCACCCTCTCTCAGCCTTAGGAAGAAGGTAGTAATAAGCCACTTCTAAAATCTAAGTAAGAAACTGTAGGGACTTGTCCAAGCAGTCACCAGGAGTCAACACTGACTTGAAGGCATACACACACAGAGAGAGAGAAAGAGAGAGAGAAAGAGAGAGAGAGAGAGAGAGAGAGAGAGAGAGAGAGAGAGGCACAGTTTACAGGTTAGTCAGATCTCAGTTTGAACATTAGAGTTTAACATATAACTAGTACATTGATGCAAAAAATGATAACAAGGGAAAATAAGTCTTCTGGAAAGAGACTGATGAAATTGATCATGTTTAGCAAAGAGGACTGAGGAGAGATAAAGACTGCTGAGCTATAGAAGTAGGAATCAGTAGGTTCCAACCTGGAGATGTTTCAATGGTCTCTGATCAATGGCTATTAAAGAACTATTAATTCAAAAGAGTGGGAGATATATTTTAAGCTCTTGATTGTGAGAGGGATTTCAGGGGAATAAATGATAAAGACACAGAGATGATTACCGTGGCAAGTAAACTATTTCTTAAATACTGTAATTCCCCTCTTCACAAGGACAAGACTGGAGATTAACCCCAAGTGCTCCAGACAAAGCAACCTCTTGTCACAAAAATATTGCAAGAAACTGGTCTCTAGTGGGGTTAGAACTCTGGGATATGAGGGAATAACTATCTTCACAAATCATGGCTGGTCCTTTTCAAAGGACAATAAGTTCATATATTTCCTTTCGAATTACTTTCAGAAATTGCTGCTTAATTGCTTTGCAAATATTAGGAACTTTTGGATCAACAAATTTTATAGGACTGAGTGAGTTTCCTCCAATCCTTAGCAAAAGAAATTTTAAATGCCAGTTTAATAACTTAGAAATGATGGGGGACAGATGATAAATCATAAGACAAACTGTGCTTTTCAAATACCTGAAGTAATGTGACACTGAAGAAGGCCAAGTCCTGTTCTTTATAATTCCAGAAAGCAAAATATAAAGTAATGGGTTTAAGTTACATCTGGCTATAAGATCCTATTAATTTCTTTATTCTTTATTTAAAAGAAATTGTCACATCACATTGTTTTAATTCCTATTTAAAACAAATTCTTGTGGTTTCTGAAAATGGTCCTCCATTGCATTCTATCATAATAATCTTCCCTATCCATTTTATGGATATCAAAGTATCTTTTTAATAGGGCTTCAACATTTTATAAGATAGTTTTTCATCATACTGATTCCAGAAATGACATGACTCTTATTTCTCTTCTACAGAAGAGGAAGTGACATTGGACACAATTATATGTAGGGATCAAATGAACTTTAAGAAGAAATATTTGAATTGGAGACAATTACATATTCATTTGCAGCAGCAACATTGCTTATTAATTAAAGATATTCTCTCATCACTAAAGAGGTACCTTTATTTTCTCATTGTAGAAAAAATGAAAATTAATTGATTGTTTCTTGGGAGTAACGGTCTTCTATTTCAAGTGAGCATAACTATTGTTGCCATTTCCTCCTCTTCCTCCTCCTTTCCTTCTTCTCCTCCACCTCCTTGAATTTTCTCTCCTAGAAACTTTGAAGATAATTTGGGGTTTCTCTCAGTATGCATTGGAATATAGCAGCAGACATATGGATCTTGGTTCCTTTTTTTCCACTGCCTCTCTTTTAAAGTGACTTTGCTCCAAGCTTTCAAAAGGACACGTTGTTTTGCTCCCACCTCCAAAACTTGATACATCAAGGAAAATAACATCAAGTAATGTTGCTTCAAACACATGTTTATACATCTTTATACAATTCTTCAGCATTTGTATTAAAAAGGTTGCATTATTTCTAATGAAATAGAGTTGATCAACTCTCTACTGGTAATATCCTCCAGGCACAAAAGGGTGGAAAAAGCAAGGTTAAAAAAAAAAGCAAACAAATTTTGCCCTCTTTTCCTGTACTGAAAATAATAAATAAATGGCATTGACTTTGGGTATAAACAATTTATTATACATTTCCCAATTTAGCAACTGGTGAAATGAATTCAGTCACTGAAAAGATGCAGAATAAAAGTTTACACACATCGTGATGGCTAAAGCTGCTTTTGCAGATAATCTGAGAATTTCTGGATTCATTCCAATAGTGTTGCTCAGAGATGACAGCAAGAATCTTTCTATGGCACTTGACAAGCTAAATAATGCAAGCCGGATTCATTTTGGCTTCTACTCTTTTTCTTCCAAAACCCAGGCTCACTCTGCCTGTAATTTAATCTGTTTTGATTCTTAATGGTCCATCTGCACTGAGTACACGTCTGTCTCACAAAAATACACCCATGCATATCTATGTACTATTTATACAAAATTCTATGTAACTTAGTCAACAGACCTAAAGCATAATAAATATAACCATTCTAAATTGACAGATATTCTCATAGGATCAAATATGAGAATATTTCCTAATAGTAAAATCACATAAATAGACAGACATACAATGCAGTTTGACCTGAAACAGTGCAGATTTTTTTGATACAAAGAAAGGTTCCACATCTAGCACTAGTACAAATACCCCCTTCTCCCTCCCTCCCTCCCTCCCTCCCTCCCTCTCTCATAACCATACTCGATGAGTAGTCTTTAATATTCCATTCACATGAAGAGAAGTAAGCAGTCGGTTACCACTAGGCTCCGTCTTAGGCCCAGTATTTTTAAATGTCTTCATAAGTGACTTAGATGAGGGAATAGAAGGGGAACTCATCAAGTTTTCAGATAACACTAAACTGGCAAAAATAGCCAACACCCCTAAAGATAAGCTCAGGATCCAAAAAAAATCTTGACAAACTTGAACAATGAGCCCTATCAAACAAAATGAATTTTAATGTGGAGAAAAGAAAAGTTTTACATTTAGCTAAGAAAAATCAAAGGTATAAGTACAGATTAGGTAAGACCTGGCTAAAAAACAGTAACTATGAGAAGGACCTTAGAGTCCCTTGACTTCACTTGAATAGGAGCCAACAGTGTGCAGCCACCACCAAAAAAACTAATACATTCCTGGGTTGTATAAAGTACCATTTTATAAAACCCTAGTAAGACCACACCTGGAATACTGCAACCAATTTTGGTCACTATACTATACAAAAAAGATATTGAGACTTTGGAAAAAGTTCAGAGAAGAGCAACTAAAATGATCAAAGGCCTGGAGACCAAAACAAATGAAGAAAGGCTGCAGGATTTGGGGTTGGCTAGTCTAAGGAAAAGAAGAGTTAGGGGGCAACAGGATAGTAGTATTCCAGTATTTGAGGGGCTGCCACAAAGAAGAGGGGATCAAACAAGGGGCCGGATAGCTCAGGCTGGTAAGGCCTGTTATTAAGAACACAAAGCCTGCAATTACTGCAGGTTCAAGCCCGGCCCAAGGTTGACTCAGCCTTCCATCCTTTATAAGGTAGGTAAAATGAGGACCCAGATTGTTGGGGGGGCAATAAGTTGACTTTGTAAATATACAAATAGAATGAGACTATTGCCTTATACACTGTAAGCCGCCCTGAGTCTTCGGAGAAGGGCGGGGTATAAATGTAAACAAACAAACAAAAATTATTCTACAAAGCACCAGAGAGCAGGACAAGAAACAATGGTTGGAAACTAATTAAAGATAGAGCAATCTGGAATTAAGGAGAAACTTCCTAACAGTGAGGACAATTAATCAGTGGAACACCTTGTCTTCAGAAATTGTGGGCACTCCATCACTGGAGGTTTTTAAGAAGAAACTAGACAGTCACTTATCTGAAATAGTATAGGTTCTCCTGCTAGACTAGACTAGAAGACCTCCAAGATCCCTTCCAGTTCTGCTCTGCTCTGCTCTATTCTGTTCAGTTCTGTTCTATTTTCATTGTTCTTTTTTTCCTTCCTGCAACATTCCCGTTCCTAGAAGGAACTACTAAAAATTCTTCACAGCCTCATTTTGCCCCATTTTAGAATGCATTCCTTCCTTGTCAATAAGCTACATCATTCCTTCTTCTCCTCCAAATTTAGAAATCTGCTTAAAGTGCTTGATTAATTGAGCAATTTCAGAATTCCATTTTACTTTGATCATTTAAACTGCTGCAGGAAGAAATGAAACACAACTTAAAAAGCTATCACAGCCATGTTGGTTTCTGAAGGAAATGGAAAAATAATAGATCTGTCTATCTATCTACCTTAGATTTTCCAAATAGTTTGATCATTATCTGAATTTCTCTGATACTATGTGCACTTAAGCATTCGAAAACAGAAATTGTCCTGCCTGATTTGTCTTATATTGGTTAAAGAATCCCTATGAATGTGTAGAACATTCCTATGATATTTTCAGTAGAACAGTTATTATTTGGAACACATTTTACAAGTATATGCTAGCCCCTGAGGAGTATTTGATGTTACTGTGAATATAGCAATGGAAAAGGAAACTATACGAAAGAACAATTGAGATAAGGAAATATTTTTGTTGCAACTTATTTGAAATGGAATGTGTGGATGACCTTGGGGATGAGGATGAGGGGAATAGAAGCTTCCTAGAAATCAATCAGACAAGAGAAAGGGGGGGCAACAGTCAGAGGAAGATACTTAGGAAACACCCATCCTAATCAATCAGGTGGTTAAAAGTAGGGACAAGAAATGTGTACTTTTAGACTTGTACAAATCTGTTAATGTAGCCTTGCAATAAAATAGAATTATTTACCTAGTTTCCTGTTTCCTGTTCTGGTTTACTTGGACAGGCTAATACGATTTCAACAGCATTAGGGGACTGTATGCCCTTCCTCAGGAGTTCCATTTTAGTGACCAAATTGCCCTTCCCCTTAGTGCTCTATTTTACCAAGAACTTTGCATGCACTCAAAAAGCAACAGCAAGAAAACGTATTTATGGTGAGATTGCTGGACAATCAAAATGAAAGCAAAGTTGAGTGTACAATGTTGGACAAATTGATCTCTCTCTCGGTGTGTGTGTATGAAAGAAGAAATATAATTGCAGGAAAGAAGAAAAGCACCTTAGTTTCTTCCCAAGATTTGCCAAGATTGTTCCATTTCATTCACTATTTTATTTATTACTGTTTTTTTTTCCAGATTGCCATACACTGGACCTGGGCAGTACAATTGTTCCATTACACTGTTAGCAAGTCTAAATTCTGCTTTCAGTCTTGCTCTTTGATCCTGATGCAGGCTCTGTGCGATTGATGTCAGAGGCAGTGGAGCTTACAAGTCAGGATGAGGGGACTGGAGCAACAAAACAGCCTAGATGAAAAGTAACCCCATTCTCCTATATGAGCAAATGCATATTTAGTTCCTGGGAGACAGAAAATGTAGGTTCTTATGGAAAATAGCCCACCACTGAAGATAAATGGCCTCCCTAGTTCACTATCCTATAATGTTTGGAGTTTCAAAAGGATAGTGAAGTGTGTTTGGACAAAAAGACAAAAAAAATGAAATAAAAGAAGTGTGCTTTTCAAACCTGATAGCTCCATAGGGTATTAAAATCCTCTTTGTGGATATTAAATGAGGTATATAACTAAAGCACGGCTGTGAAGTCAAATAGAGGCTATATCCCAATAACTGGAGAAAGGGAGAAAATAATGTTTTCTCTTTTGGACACCCCTGTGTTTCTAAGAAACACTCAGGTAAAAAAGTAATGAGGCATTTAAAGTAAAGCAAATACAATTACAATGGTAAAAGACCTGCATGTACAACTGAGTTATGGCAAAACAAAACAAGTACAACTGAATTATACATTTTCTACACTGAAATAAATTTATCCTTTCTTATTATTTTTTTTTCTTACAGTGCACATCGAAAGGGCCCAGTATGAAGAAAGACTTCAATGGGACTCAGAGGTTAAACTGAGCTAGTACATTTACATATACCATACTAGATTTGAGTATGGATTCAAGGCTACTAGAGTAATGTGTTTAGCTTATGGCAATATTACATAAGACACTATAGTTTTGGTATTCTGTCCTTCATTCTTCAGTTTCATAGCTCTGGGTACTAATGTTTGCATGAGTTTGAACTGTATTTGTTGTTGTTTTTAATTGTTCGTTTTTATGTAATCGTGCCCCTTGGCAACTGGGTGAACAAGTCCCTGAAGGATTTTGGCTAGATTTTAGGAATGGCCTTACTCCTAGGGCTGCAGAAGAGTGATCCAATTCTGGTCATCCAATTGGCTTTTTGCCCAAGACAGGACATGAACTCCCAGTCTCTGATAATAAGTTAGCTTTCTTTGCAATATTGGCCTAGTTAAAATGTGCCAGGTCTGAGGAAAGCTTGCACTTCTGGTCTTCTTTTGAATTTATCCTGTGTTTAAAAGCCTTGTTCTAATTCCACTAATATTACTTCTGAAGGACCAGAACAGAAATAATCACTTGTTCAATCTCTCCAACTTTCATACTTCTATATTTGCCTTAAGCCTGTTTCCAAAATGGTGGTAGGCCTCATCGTACTCCTTTAATCTTTGGCATTTCTTTCAACAATGAATTAATTTTCTCTTTTAACTTTTGGATGAAACCATTTCCGTTTTTCTGTGGAAAATCTCTCCCCTGGTTTTTTGTTGTTGTTGTTTGTTTCTCCTTCTTCAAAGGCTATTTCTTGAATGAGTTAAATGTTGCCTTCTATGTAATTTAATAAATAAACATATTTTTATTTGTTTTACATGCCATAGTTTTATAAAGAAATAAAGAAAAATGTTTATCTTCATCATACACTGAAAGATGAGACAAGGCTCATGAATAGGGGATAAATGTTCACCTGTTGGTCCTACAAGACTGATGAGTTAACAAAATAACAGAATAACAGAACTGGAAGGGACCTTAGAGGTCTTTTAGTCCAACCCCCGCTTAAGCAGGAAACCCTATACCATTTCAGAAAAATGGTTGTCCAATCTCTTCTTAAAAGCCTCCAATAATGGAACACTCTCGACTTCTGGATGTAAATTGTTCCACTGATTTATTGTTCTAACTGTCAGGAAATTTCTTCTTAGTTCTAGGTTGGTTCTTTCCTTGATTAATTTCCATCCATTGGTTCTTGTCCTTCAGGTGCTTTGGAGAATAGGTTGACCCCTTCTTCTTTGTGGTAGCCCCTTAGAAATTGGAACACTGATATCATGTCACACACACACACACACACACACAAAATCCTTCTTTTCATTAAACTAGCTATACCCACTTCCTGCAACTATTCTTCATATGTTTTATCTTTCAATCTTTGTGAAACCAATTTCACAAGAAAGCTATAGTTTTACTTTATTAGATAGGCTCTAGTCTTACAAGTCTGCTTGTTTGTATCATCCATCTCTCATATACCCATCAGCTCAGATAGAGTCAGCAGATCTCTATCAAACGATATACTTTCCCAGGATATCTGAATATCCCTGAAATATTCTGAACAATCTCCTCAAGGCTATTTCCTGGGCTCTTTATAGCATCCTTACTATATGTCTAGAAATAAATTTCCCCATTCATTTGTGACCCAGAATGGCTTCATCTCCTGGCATAGTATAGTAACTTGTATGGAGACTTGTCTCTTGAGCAAGTATACTAAGGCATTTTATGCCTGATACAAACAATTTTAAATCATCTTATTTCTATGTCCTTTGGATTATTTTCTTTGTGACACCAAGAAAAGCACTTTAATGATCTATCACTGAATATCTTAAGGATTCTGCTTTTGCAGTTTCTTCATCTGCCTGACAGCAGAGACACATAGAAACTATTGGAGAATTTCAGTGATTACTAAACCACTTTTTAGAAGCAATAAAGCTGAACTGGATGGTTTATAGTTTAGCTAAAGAAGAGCTGCAAAATTATGGTTCAGTTGAATGAAGGCAGAATAAACTATGCTTCAACGTTTTACAAGAAAATCTAGGGTAATCTTAATTTTTATCATTATTTGGAAAAGGCAGATATGATCAAATGATGAAATACGATATGAGTAAACTGTAATTTTACTATATCATTATTGTTGGTCGCACAGCCAGATGTTTAAACTGAATTTGGCATTTTGGCCACATAGCAAGTCATTTTCAAGGACTTTGATTAGGCAGATGTTTAATAATAGTACAAGCATCATCACAAGATGACAAGTAATTTTTTCAGTTGACTGGTGGTGATATTGTCACAGTAGATGGTGTTCAAGTAATGCTCCAGATGTTTTGGAATTGCGCCCAAGGTACCTATTACAATTGGTACCATTCTTGCGCTCTCTCAGTTACTCTATTTCTATTTGCATTTACCTGCTTTTGTGATTTTCTCCAATTCTTTCTCTTCTATTTTGCAATTTTTGTCCACTATCCAGACTTTTTTTGTCTTTCTACCAGAAGTTATTAAGTTTGGTTATCTGTTTGATACTAAGGTCTCTGAGTACTTTAATTACTTCATTTTCTTTTTATTTAGCTTATTGGTCCCATCAGTCCTTGCTTGCAAGCAAGTGGTATTCCAATGTATGATTGTTGCTATTTTGTTATGCTGTTGTTTATAGTCAGTCTGTATTATCTTCTTATAGCAGCTACTTATATGGTTCACTATTTCTTCAGCTTCTTTGCAGAGGGGACATTTAATAGCAATAGCAATAGCACTTAGACTTATACACTGCTTCACAATGCTTTACAGCCTTCTCTAAGCGGTTTACAGAGTCAGCATATTGCCCCCAACAATCTGGGTCCTCATTTTACCCAGCTCAGAAGGATGGAAGGCTGAGTCAACCTTGAGCCTGGTGAGATTCGATCTGCCAAATTGCAGGCAGCCGCCTGTCAGCAGAAGTAACCTACTGCACCACCACAGCTCTTTTGTTCTACTCTCAATTCTGTCTTTGTACACTTTTATTCTCAAACCTTGCTCTTATGCAGCCAGTATTAGTCCCTTCTCTTTCTTCAAATTTTCTGCTTTTAGTCATTGCCATCAAGCTTTGTTGATATCTACTTTGCCTGCATTCTTTTTAATATACTGGTCATATAATACTTTGCCTTATTATGATTACAATTTGGAATTAGCTTAGGCCAGGGGTGTATATACTTTACATCAATAATAATTCAATAACCATGTATGTACACAAATAAATGTTATCTATAAAAACCTAAATCTTCTAAATTCTACTTTGTTTTTTTAACAACACTGTATAAACAATGGAAAGATTGGGAAATTTTATAATACTGCATTAGGTAACCCTTACATAATAAACATGATTGAACAGCTGCAAGCAACAGATGTGTTCTTGCTTTCAGAATCCTCTTACATGTTTCTTGGTATATATATATTTGTTTTTGTAGGTTTTCACGGATATAGGTATGTAGGTCTTGGCATATTTAGGTCTTTTCCCGTGTAAGGTTGAAAGTATCTTGGCGAAGTTTCGATGAGGTCTCACTCATCATCTTCAGGCTGGTGCTTTCAGCTTCGAGCTTCTTCAGGTGCATCTTCATGGCCTTCGGGCCAGCGCTAGTGCTCTTCCTGCTTACAGTGGTGGGCGAGCCGCTGCGGGTCATCATCTTGATTGTGGGGGCCTTCTTCTGGCTGGTGTCGCTGATGCTCTCCTTGCTTGTCTGGTTCGTGGTGGCCAAGGCCAGCGACCCGGCCGACCAGGCGCTACAGCGGGGGCTGCTGGTCTTCGGCGGGCCCTTCTCTGTGGCACTGCAGGAGGCCTTCTGCTTCCTCTACTACAAGCTGCTCAGTATTTATAGAGAAATGGCAGCTCCTACCACATTTTGCCCACAGAAGCTCGAAGCCAAAAGCACCAGCCTGAAGATAATGAGTGAGATCTCATCAAAACGTCGCCAAGATACTCTCAACCTTACATGGGAAAAGACCCGAATATGCCAAGACCTACATACACACACACACACACACACACACACACACACACACACACACACACACATACACACACATACATAGAGAGAGAGACAGAAAGAGAAGTTCTTCATCTAAAATATATCAGTGAGAGTCCAAATTCATAGCATTCCTAAAGTCCAATTTTAATTAGATGCAAGTGTTTATGTTGGGGGAGTCGGGAAATGTCTCATTTTTGCTAAGAACGAATATGTCATTTTTCCAGCAATGCCTTTAGTGATGGCACAAGGGAGTGAGAAACTATAATCTGTAAAATAGAAATAAAGTGTCCTTTAGGGTACAGTTGGCAAATTCACTCTTGTTTGTTATTGGCTGTCTCTTTTTAAATAATGTGCAAATCATCTTCAATACCATGGAAATTATCAACAGAGGATCAAAACCTGGAGCTTCTACTAGAGCACAAATCAAAAGCTGTTGGAATCCAACAGCTGGAGCTGGTCTCATTATTTCAGTAGGCTTTGATGTGCTTTTCAGGTAGCTTTCTTAGAAAATTACTTCCAGATTTGTCTATCTACAAATTGACATTGCATACACATTATAGTTTCCAGCAGAGATAAATACTGTAACAGAGTTCTCATTTTCAGAATTATTTTCCCCTTTAAAAATATCTTCCATTAGAGACATAATCTTGTCAGGAGCTGAACTGAAGATCAGCTGAACCTAGTGAAAGACTGTAGGTTTTTTATTGACTTATTTGCTGTTTATTTCTATTGACTTATCAGTCATGTTTTTTGATTTATGATCAACTGCCTAATTAATTTTGTACAGTGTATTTAGGCAGAATATAGTATATTTCAGTTGGTTTGTTGTCATCTTACACCTGCAGCTCCAGAGATTTTAAAATCTCTCCAGCATAAATTTGCACTATACCTATAATCATGTCAGCTGCACTATATTTCAGCCATTTAGTTTGTTGAAATATCATGGTTTTTAATTTCAGATGCACTAGAAAATTTACATCTGTGGCTATGGTTTCTTTGGACTTTAATCAGATCAAAGTCAGCAAAAGATATTGAAAGACTTAGATACAATATTTTGCTCAGACCCTTTTAGAGTATGAATCAAACACTGTTTTGATTTTCCCTGCTTATCTGTTAATATGAACAGATGTGATACAGCTATTGTATAATAGCTGCTGATTGCCAACAGTCCTTTATTTTCCATTCATTCGACAGCACTAATTAGAGATAATATAGTATTCTATATAGCTATAATTAAAAAGTGTTTCATGTATGATACTGTAAAAATAAATTCCTGTAGTCTATGAATAGGATCTATAGAATCCATCAGGCAGTACATAATATACAGTGATTAGATGACTGACAATACAAACTAATACATGTCTACTCAGAAGTAAGCACTACTGAGTTCAATGAGAATTACTCTCAGGTCAGTGAATATAGTAAGATTACAGCTCAGTCCTTTAACATACAAATATCCAGATGCTGGTGCAGATTTACGCGTCACTTAATTTTCAGTGAAATTGAAAGAATCACTTGATGTTTTATAAGATACTGAATTTCATTGCAAACTTCAAGGGGGAAAAAAAGAGCCTTTGATACATTATTGAGGCTACCGTTTTCTGATGTTTACTTCCCTCCCCCCCTTCCCAGACTATTTATGTAAAAATATTAATGGTCATGCCAATACCTGCCGGTCTACAATCTATTTCATGGAGATTAACTACCATTCACACTGGAGGAGAAATAAGTTGCTATGCCAACCTATAACATACTGTATTGTTGCAGCTTGCAAATTCAAAGGATAAAACTAAAAGAATAGAACACCTTTACTACTTTTCATATGGTCAGTGGTTTCCAAAGTAAACTTTGTCTATGGGCATGAAGGAGGCCATCAAAACATATCCCATACATGTTTGTTTAAGAAATCTACACCCATTTCCTGCTGCAAGTCTATATTTATGACTCCAATCAGCTCTTACTCTCATCCTGTAGCAATTTCTGACTGGTTTTCAGAAGGAATTCCTACCACATTATAGTAGTCCAATTAAGGTAAAACTAATGGGCTTTAAATTAGCCATGCCTCACTAAAACTGGAACTGGTACAAGAATTTGAAACAGAGTAAAATGTTTACATGCATAGAACTAATGCTGCAGTATTAAGAAATAAGGTTAGGTTCCGGATAACTTCCAAGTGATCAATTTGATTTAAAAACAAAAAGTACTGCTTTTCAGAAAAGGTTGATAGAAGCTTTAGATCATCTTTTATCTTTGCTAATTGTCAGGCAGTCTACTACTGATTCCAAATGCAGTGCAGACTCTTTGTAGCTCTAGCTTTAATAATTAAATCAGTAAATTCTTTTGCTCCAGTGTTCTCATAAATATATCTAAGGCTTTGGGTACAAAGCTGAACTCTGTGGATCTTAGTAAAGGCCAATGAATTGCATAACTGTGCCTGGTATCACCTCCTGAAATCCACCCACTAAATTGTCCTTTTCAATCCCATCCTAGTTTTGTGGTTCAGATGTTCCCCGAAGTATTGAAGGATTTCTTGAGATTTAGCACTATCCCAGAACCAGCTTCTGATAAAGGTGGATTATTTTTTTTAGTGGGGCCAGCACTATTTTTATCTTAAAGCCAAATCAAAAGTCTGGGCTGCTCAGTGCGGGCTGATCATTATTTGAAACATAAATTACTGTGCTGAAGTTTCAAATATAATACGATCCAATTAAATAAGCTCCGTGGTATTTTGAAACATGCAAACTCTTCTTATTATTTCATAGAAAGGCCCAGTAGGAAGATCGGAAGAATGAAATCCTTCTGCAATTTCAGCACATATGATAAAAGCACAAGATTTTCCAGAATATTCAGCTTCTTTGGTTGCATGTTAGTTCAGAAGCTCAGGCTATTGTGCATTGTTCCCACTTTACAGACATCTGTTAGACAACAGCTAAGTATCCAGTCTAACTAGCATGCATCAATATTCTTCTATTCAAAGCAGCCTGGCTACTCTATTGTGCTATCCATCTGTTCAAATAGTGTTCAGAATGTTCTCCATTGTTGCATTTTTTTAAACAATTCCATGCAATTGGCTTGATTGTGTTGGTTACCATTCTTTTTCCCTGAACATACATGAAATCTGAGATGTGCCTTGTTTGAGGAAGGATGTTCATTTGAAACTATGAATCTTTTCTATTTCAAGAAACTGAAATAATGGTTAACACAGCATTGCCTAACAATAACATAAGCTACTTAATTACAAGATGATAGCTAGAGATAGATGATAGATAGATGATAGAGAATGGGATAGATAGAGAGATAGAGAGATAGATAGACAGACAGACAGACAGACAGATAGATTTATTTTTATTTATTTATTATTCATATTTGTATACCGCCCTATCTCCCGAAGGACTCAGGGCGGTTCACAGGCACATAAAACATTTATATACAAGTTAAGATAATCATTAAAAAACTTATTCTAATGCCAGATTATTAAAAATATAAATATAAATATTAAAACCAATTTAAAACCCCTATAAATTTAAAATCTAAGCCAGTCCTGCACAGATGAATAGATGTGTCTTGAGCTCGCGACGGAAGGTTCGGAGGTCCGGAAGTTGACGGAGTCCTGGGGGGAGTTCGTTCCAGAGGTGGGAGCCCCACAGAAGGCCCTTCCTGGGCGTCGCCAGGCGACACTGCCTAGCTGACGGCACCCTGAGAGTCCCTCTCTGTGAGGCGCACGGGTCGGTGAGAGGTATTCGGTAGCAGTAGGCGGTCCCGTAGTAACCCGGCCCTATGCCATGGGCGCTTTGAAGGTGGTTACCAGAACCTTGAAGCGCACCGGAAGGCCACAGGTAGCCAGTGCAGTCTGCGCAGGATTGGTGTCATCACGGAGCCACGAGGGCTCCTCTATAACCCGCGCAGCCGCATTCTGAACTAACTGCAGCCTCCGGATGCCCTTCAAGGAGCCCCATGTAGAGAGCATTGCAGTAATCCAGGCGAGACGTCACGAGGGCATGAGTGACCGTGCATAGGGCATCCCGGTCTAGAAAGAGGCGCAACTGGCGCACCAGGCGGACCTGGTAAAAAGCTCTCCTGGAGACGGCCGTCAAATGATCTTCAAAAGACAGCCGTTCATCCAGGAGGACGCCCAAGTTGCGCACCCCTTCCATCGGGGCCAATGACTCGCCCCCAACAGTCAGCCGAGGACTCAGCTGACTGTACCGGGATGCCGGCATCCACAGCCACTCTGTTTTGGAGGGATTGAGCTTGAGCCTGTTTCTCCCCATCCAGACCCGTACGGCCTCCAAGCACCGGGACAACACTTCGATAGCTTTGTTGGGGTGGCCCGGTGTGGAAAAGTACAGCTGGGTGTGCTGTTACCACACGCCTCCCACCGACCCATACGCTCCCATAGAGAGGGACTTCTCAGGGTGCCGTCCGCCAAACAATGTCGGCTGGCGGCCCCCAGGGGAAGGGCCTTCTCTGTGGGGGCTCCCACACTCTGGAACGAGCTTCCCCCGGGTTTATGCCAAATACCTGACCTTCGGACATTTCGTCGCGAACTCAAGACTCATCTTTTTATCCGCGTGGGGCTGGCTTAAATTGGGATTTTAATGTTAAATTTATTAATTTTAAACGGGGTTTTTAGTATGGTAAATTTTAATCACTGGGCTAATTTAAATAAGTTTTTTAAATCGTATTTTAAACTTGTATATTGTATTGTCGGTTTTATTATGCCTGTACACTGCCCTGAGTCCTTCGGGAGAAGGGCGGTATAAAAATCAAATCAAATCAAATAAATAAATAAATAAATCAGCGTACAGCTGGTACCTCACACCGAAGCCACTGATGATCTCACCCAGCGGCTTCATATAGATGTTGAACAAAAGGGACGAGAGGATCGATCCCTGCGGCACCCCACAAGTGAGGCGCCGCGGAGTCGACCTCTGCCCCCCTGTCAACACCGTCTGCGACCGATCGGAGAGATAGGAGGAGAACCACCGATAAACGGTGCCTCCCACTCCCAATCCCCCCAACCGGCGCAGCAGGATACCATGGTCGATGGTATCGAAAGCCGCTGAGAGGTCTAATAGGACCAGGGCATAGGAACATCCCCTATCCCTGGCCCTCCAGAGATCATCCACCAACGCGACCAAAGCCGTCTCAGTGCTGTAACCGGGCCGGAAGCCGGACTGGAACGGGTCTAGATAGACAGTTTCATCCAGGTGTAAGGGAAACTGATAAGATGACAACTGACAACCACAAACTGAGCCCAAAATTTCTGTTACAAAGTGAGGTAGTTGTTAAGTGAGTTTTGCCTCATTTTATGATCTTTCTTGTCACAGGTGTTAAGTGAATTACCGCAGTTCTTAAGTTAAATCTGGCTTCCCCGCTATCTTTGCTTGTCAGAAGGCCACAGAATGTGATTACATGACTCTAGGAAACAGCAACCATCATAAATATGAGCCAGTTGCCAAGCATCCGAATTTTGATTGTGTGATCATGGGAATGCTGCATGGGGATGCTGCAATGGTAAACCAACACCTTGCAGTGTTGTTTTAATTTAAATGGTCACTAAATTAATGGTCGTAAGTTGAAGACTACCTGTAGATAACACTAAATAGCATATTTATATTTTAAAAAAAACTGTTATAGATTAAATAGACATACATAGAATTAAGATAAATTATTTCCAAGTCACTTTTTGTATGCTTAATGGATAATCTCTAATAAATAAAAAATAAACTCCCACCCTCTGGAACGAACTCCCCCCAGGACTTCGTCAACTTCCAGACCTCCGAACCTTTTGTCGCGAGCTTAAAACGCACTTATTCATCTGCGCGGGACTGGATTAGATTTTAAAGTTATTGGTTTTAAGGGTTTTTTATTATTTATATTGTTTTTTAAATTCGGCAATAGAATAGGTTTTTTAATTGTTGTTTTTTAATTTGTATTTATATGTATTTTAACTGCCTGTGAACCGCCCTGAGTCCTTAGGGAGATAGGGCGGTATATAAATTTGAATAAATAAATAAATAAATAAATAAATAAATAAATCATGTTAAGTTCGGGTATTGACGAGGCAGGAGACCAGGTTAGTGACAACAGCTCTTTAATATAGTGTGACCCAGCAAAACTCTGGAGAAAAACCTCTCCTTATATACACTTCAGCCTGAGGCTGCAACCAATCAGGAACGAGATATTTCCCGCCTAAAACTCCCGCCAAAACTTACAGTAATACATTACACTCCTTCCCTCCCAGAAGGCACTTTGCCAATATTTGCATATTACTTCTCTACGTAGTCCTGCAGGTACGTGGGGCGTCTCCTGACTCTCCCGGACCTGCGCAGTTCACTGGAGTTGAGTCGAGCTTGCGGAGGGACTTTTCGTTCCTCTGAGCTCCTCCTCCCGGCCATCCGGCCCTGGATTGTCGCCGGCTCGGACCTGCTGTCCTCTAGAGGGCCTGAGGGTGTCGCTGGACCTCGCCTGGCTCAGATAAGTCTCTGTTTGGTTCTATGCTTTCTGTTTGTTCTCGGCTCCAGTCAGCTGTGGGGTTAATTAAATCATAGTCAGGGCTGGTCTCGCCTAATTCTGCCTTATCGCTCAATCTGTTTCTTAATTGATCTATGTGGCGCCTCAAACTCTGCCATCGTCTATTTCCACTAGATAAGATTTGGGGCCCGTTTGTCTATGACTATCCCCTCTTCCAGTTTGGGCCGTCGCTGTAATTATGTGCCCACACTGAGTCTCCTATGTTTAATTCCCGGAGTCTATCTGGTTTTGTTTTGAACCCGTCCTGCACGTAGTTCGGTGTAGCCGGTCTAGCGGGCACCTTAGCTTCCGCCCATTAATAGCTCGGCTGGGCTGCGGCGGTGGCCACACAGGGGTCCTGTGTTGACGGTTAGGAATCGTCGATTTGTGCCTGCCAGTCTCGGGGCTGCCGTGATAGCGCTTCTTCGCACTCCGAACAAAGCGTTCAGCAAGGCCGTTCGGCGCGGGGTGGAGCGGCGCTGAGAGGGCATGTCGGATGCCCTCTTCAGCCAGGTACCCTTCAAATAATGCTGCAGTGAACTGTGGGCGTTATCGGACACGAGGGTGTCCGGTAGCCCGTGCGTGGCGAAAAGGTGTTTTAGTGCTGAAATGACGGCTCCAGCGGTTGTGGATTTCATTAGGATGATCTCCAGCCATTTGGAGAATGCATCCACCACAATTAGAAATGTTTGGCCGTGGAAGGGCGGCAAAATCAATGTGAATGCGGGACCAAGGGCCTTGGGGTTTCTCCCACTCCAACACTGGGGCCGTGGGTGGTAGTGGTCTGGATTCCTGACATACCTGGCATCGGCCAACCCTGTCACCGATTTCCTGTCCATTAGGGGCCACCAGACATAGCTCCTGGCTAGCCCTTCATCCTTACAATTCCTGGGTGACCCTCATGCAGTAGTTCCAGGACTTTTTCCTCAGCTTCTCTGGAACTACCACCCTATCCCCCAGAGCAGGCACCCCTTGCACAGACAATTCCCTCTTTTCTTTACAAATTCTCTAAAGCAGTCGCCCGAATGCGGCCATCCCTTGAACCCAACCGATTACAGTTCTTAAGACAACGTCCCGGTAGGAGGCCGAGCCACTTCCTGCGATGTGACTGGCCCAGAGTCCCAAGAGTCAATTAGTAGAACGGGGGTGCCCGGAGTAGGGTCCTCGATTTCCCCGGGTAATGGGCATCTGCTCAGTGCGTCCGCATGCCCCAGCTCTTTTCCCGGTCGATGCTGTAGTTTGTAAGAGTAGGCGGCCAAAAAGATAGTCCATCTGGTCAGCCGGGGTGATAGTGCCACTGGCGTTGGGCGGTCGCCAGCCAGTAAGCCCAATAGTGGTCTGTGGTCAGTGATAATGTCAAAGTCTCTCCCGAAAACGTATTCGTGGAATTTTTTCACCCCTGACACTATTGCGAGAGCCTCCCTATCTAGCTGGCTGTAATTTCTCTCAGCCGGGGACATCGTTCGTGAGTAGAACGCTATAGGGGCTTCTGTGCCGTTTGGGAGTCTGTGGCTAAGTACAGCTCCTACTCCATAGGGGGACGCATCACAAACCAATACTAACGGCAGCCTGTTATTGTATTGTATTAACAGGCTATCGCTTGATAGCAAACTTTTTACTGCCTCAAATGCCCTATTCTCTGACTTCCCCCACGACCAAACTGTGTTTTTTCCAAGCAATTTATGCAACGGTTCAGCAACGGTTGCCTTGTCTTTTAAAAACACGGCGTAAAAGTTTACCAGACCCAGGAAAGCCTGGAGTTCTGTCTTGTTTTTGGGTGCTGGGGCTCTCTTTATCGCCTTGACTTTGCTCTCAGTGGGGTGAATCCCTTTTTGTCTATTCTATAACCCAAAAATTCAACAGATTCGACCCCTATCTGACACTTGCTTGCTTTAACTTTTAATCCTGCCGTCCTAAAAATGGCCAAAACTTTCCTTAATCGCTTCCCCAGTTCTCTTAAATCTTCCCCTGATACCAACACATCATCGAAATAGGGCACGACTCCCGGTAACCCTTGTAGGAGTCGCTCCATCAAATTTTGGAATAGCCCCGGGGCCACACTCACCCCAAACTGTAACCGGGTGCACTTAAAGGCACCCCGGTGCGTTACAATGGTCTGGGCTTCCGCTGTGCTAGCAGTTTTAGGCGGGAAATATCTCGTTCCTGATTGGTTGCAGCCTCAGGCTGAAGTGTATATAAGGAGAGGTTTTTCTCCAGAGTTTTGCTGGGTCACACTATATTAAAGAGCTGTTGTCACTAACCTGGTCTCCTGCCTCGTCAATACCCGAACTTAACATTGGCGACGAGGATGGGATCTTGAGGCAGAGCACCAGAACAGAGCTGAACTCACTACGAGAATCAAACCCAGCAAGGTGATAGCGAATGCAGCGATGACCGGCTACACGCCACCCACTCCGTTTGACCCTGCCCAGGAAACATGGGGAATATATGACCCGTTTGAAAGTTTCCTGGAGGCAAGCGAGTTACAGGAGTCTCCGACAACCGCAAGCGGGCTTACTTCATAAGCCACTGTGGGTCCGCAGTCATCGCCGTCGCAGAAGCCTGGCGGAGCCAACACCGCTACACTCCGTGTCGTGGCAGACCCTTCAGACCCTCCTGAAGAATCACTTGCACCGGCCCGTCCAAATACGTTCGGCAGTGCGAGTTTGGGGCGCAGGCAACAAGAAGGCGAGTCTATCAGCGACTACATGGCAGCCCTGAGACAAGCCTCCAAGCATTGCGAGTACCGCGATCTGGACGAAGAGCTGCTGGAACAACTTATACGGGGGGTCAGAGACATCCGTTTGAGGAGACGGTTGCTAGCCAAGAGCAACCTGACATTGGCAAACGCTCTGGACGAAGCCAGAGCCCATGAGATGTCCAACCATGCAGCAGACACCTTGCAAAAGCGACTCACGCCGATGGCGGGCGCAAAGCCGAGCACAGTCCACCACGAAGAAACCTATCGTGAGTCAACCAGCGAAGAGGAGGAAGAAGTCCACTACACCGGAAAATCGACAAGGGAAGACCCGGAGGAATGCGGAAGCTGCGGGGGGGCGACATCAGCGCCAAAAATGTTAAGTTCGGGTATTGACGAGGCAGGAGACCAGGTTAGTGACAACAGCTCTTTAATATAGTGTGACCCAGCAAAACTCTGGAGAAAAACCTCTCCTTATATACACTTCAGCCTGAGGCTGCAACCAATCAGGAACGAGATATTTCCCGCCTAAAACTCCCGCCAAAACTTACAGTAATACATTACAAATCATATATGATGAGTCTTTGGTACTCTCTGAGCTTGGTTGTTTTCTTGCAGACCTTTCATTATCCAAACTAGACAACATCATCAATGCTAACATATATAGTTATATATGTTAAGAACAGTTTCACAGTACTTTAAAGAAAAGAAATAGAATGGTTATGTGCTTGTTGGGTATTTCCACAGCTCTATCATTACTTTTTGCTATTATTTCATAGATAGCAGTCAGAAAGCAGCTGTCTTCATAGATAACTGATATATTTTCGAGATGACACCTTAGCAAAAAAGTGAAAGTAGTCCTTGGATATAACAATTTTCCCTCAGTGTTTGAAATGCACAATGGCTCTTGCCTGTTAATTACATCCTTCTTGATACAAATCTTTGGCCATCAAGTATCTGCAAATTGCAGATTGCCAAATTGCCAATTGCTGTCTGACTGTAATAAGAAATCCACATGCAGTTTCATATAGTATTTTAAATCAACAATGAGTGTTCCTTTCTCAGGAGAAAAATATGCAATAAATAGTTTCTTCTTGAGTGTTAATCTATAGCAGGGGTGTCAAACTCACCGCATCACAGTATTGTATTGGGACTTTTTCCCCCTTCGCTAAACTGGCGTGGGCATGTCCAGCACATAGTGCATCTGGCCCGTGGGTCAGGCGTTTGACAGCACTAATCTATAGTTTTGTTATTTGTTACCTGTGAGAGGGATCTTGGAGTCCTAGTGGATAACCATTTAGATATGAGCCAGCAGTGTTCAGCAGCTGTTAAAAAAGCCAACACAGTTCTGGGCTGCATAAACAGAGGGATAGAATCAAGATCACGTGAAGTGTTAGTACCACTTTATAATGCCTTGGTAAGGCCACATTTGGAATATTGCATCCAGTTTTGGTCGCCACGATGTAAAAAAGATGTTGAGACTCTAGAAAGAGTGCAGAGAAGAGCAACAAAGATGATTAGGGGACTGGAGGATAAAACATATGAAGAACGGTTGCAGGAACTGGGTATGTCTAGTTTAACAAAAAGAAGGACTAGGGGAGACATGATAGCTGTGTTCCAATATCTCAGGGGCTGCCACAAAGAAGAGGGAGTCGGGCTGTTCTCCAAAGCACCTGAGGGTAGAACAAGAAGCAATGGGTGGAAACTGATCAAAGAAAGAAGCAACTTAGAACTAAGGAGAAATTTCCTGACAGTTAGAACAATTAATAAGTGGAACGACTTGCCTTCAGAAGTTGTGAATGCTCCAACACTGGAAATTTTTAAGAAAATGTTGGATAACCATCTGACTGAGATGGTGTAGGGTTTCCTGCCTGGGCAGGAGGTTGGACTAGAAGGCCTCCAAGGTCCCTTCCAACTCTGTTGTTATGTTATGTTATGTTATTTGTTACTTCTACATCTTTTTACTTCAAGATGGCGCCGACGAAGGCTGCCTCGGTGAAATGCTCTCTAATGGTTTCTTTATTTCTAATTGTTCTTTGTGTCTCACTGTGGATTTCCTACTCATGAGACCATCTGCTATTTTATGCACACTGAGAGCATATGCACCAAGACAAATTCCTTGTGTGTCCAATCACACTTGGCCAATAAAAAATTCTATTCTATTCTATTCTATTCAACAGTATTATTTTAAAATCTCAACATTTTAGGCATTTTATTAGGTTATAAGATAAGATACAAAATACAAAAGTAAATAGAAAAGCAGTGGGGGGGGGAAGGGAGAGAAGAGAAGTGACAAAAGGTTGGGAAAAAGAAAAAAAGCGATGACTTCCAACTTCCTCTGTTGCAATAAAATAAGGCATTAACATCAAACCACAACTTTTTACTTTTTCATAATAATGTAAACTAGTCATTGCTATAAGCACCCTATCAATATAATAGGCAAAACCCAAAATCTATATTCTACTCCTGAGATCTTATTAATTAAAAAAAATCCTCTTTTGTTCCATGACCAATATGACAAAGATTTTCCAGCCATGGAATATATTTCAGAAAATTGTTTTCATGTTTTAAACTGAAGTCTGAACAGCCTAGATAACTCTACACCAACCCCTATCACGATCAGTATTTTTATCTTTGAAAAAGAAGTGTTGAAAATTATTTTGCAGTTATCAAATAAATAAATTTTAAATTTTCTTTTCCCCAAAGAGAAGAAAAGATGGCCAAAACAAATTTTAAAGCAGTGCTAAAACATTCTAAAGATATGATTGAGTTGGAGGGAGGGGTTGGGAGGAAAATCAAAGTTTCTCTCATAAGATAAAATAGCTTTTTAAGGAAATTGGAGGAGCGATTCCTGAATGGTATTACAAGAAAAGAAGGGGTGGTTAGAGAGAAAGAGAATATCACCTTATCACCTAGAAGAACATTGCTTATCCAGTTATCCTTAGAGGAGATAAAACATAAGGTTCTTGGGGAGATTCCATGGAACTATTATTTTCTCCCTTGCTCAGGAGAAAGCTTTTAAAAACAGTGAAGAGCAGTAATATAAAATATAAGTGCTTTAGAAAAATAGCAAGGACAAAAATACAATAACTTATCCAGGAAGGCAAAGAGAAACTTCTTTTGATGATATGGTCAAATCTGGTATACAGAGAGATTGAATTGCCATCATTTATTTTATTTATTTATTTATTTTGTCAAACACAACAGTATATATAAGTATAAGCATGAAATAACCATACAAATTGGATACAATCAAGGGGAACATTAGGACAGGAACGGTAGGCACACTGGTGCTCTTATGCACGCCCCTTAAAATCATCCTTGCAAAGAAGACCAAATTATTTCATTTCAGTGTATTTTCCTGATTTCAAGTTTGTTTGTTTTTCCATGATGGCACGCATTTCTCCTGATCCTTGATTTACTAATGGATGATCAAGTTGCCTATCAATCTATTGACCTATGAAATTTTAAGATTAGAATTAGGTCAGCCCTATTGTTTTCATTCTTTCTATGATATGACAGTTGTAATTCCTTACAGCCAGTTAATTGTGAGATACAATTGTAAGCAGAGTTATCTATTTACACATTAATTATAAATGATCACTTACTGGAGGAAATCCATTGATAAATAGAATAGAATAGAATAGAATAGAATTTTTATTGGCCAAGTGTGATTGGACACACAAGGAATTTGTCTTGGTGCATATGCTCTCATTATACATAAAAATAAACAAAAGGAAGGCAAACTTACACAGTGTGTATATCTCTTTTACCCTTTCTTTCTGGTATTCTTTGTCCTTCCAAAGTTTCTGGAAGTCATAGAGACAATTTAAGGAAGATTTAAAAAGTATTTAATCAGGCTGCATCTGGAGACTTTGGTTGAGCACCATAAGCTCATTTCAGTATTGGCTGGTGTGCTGCACAATTGCAAGTATGCAATGCACATTTTTCAATGCACTAAAGTTTCCTAGGGTAGCTTTAGTATGATAAAATAGACTGTTTAGGGAAAAAAGGGAAGAGAAAAATAATTAAGCAAGCATAAGAATAATTTTTTTTTTATTGAAAGAGTTTTAAAAAAACAAAAACATTTTTCCCCCTTTTTTCCCCCTCCCTCCCAAAAAAAAACAAAACACCCCCCTCCCTCCCCCACCCCCCGGCTTCCCGGGTCAATCACAAGGTAAAGTTATACATAAACCAAACATAGAATAAAATTTTCCCTTCCAATCCAAATAACCACATCCAAAGCTTTTCGTCTCCCAACCCCCTCCCCATTACATAAAATAACTTTCTAATTATTCAAAGGCAATCTGATATTTCTTAATCTGATATCTGTTTTGTAGATAATCAATCCACTTTTTCCATTCAATTAAATATCTTTCCTGCGTATTGTCTTTTAAAAACGCTGAGATTTTAGCCATCTCAGCCAAATTAATAACTTTCAATATCCATTCTTCTATTGTAGGTATCTCTTCTTTCTTCCAGTATTGTCCAATCAACAGTCTTGCTGCTGTTATTAAGTTCAAAGCATAAGAATAAATTGAAACTAGACAGACAATCTTGCCATAGTTCAGAATAAAAGTTTTGTAGAACCTCACTTGAAAACAGATAATTTGTTTTGCAGGATTCAATCTGGTTGGTCATTGGGACCAGAGGTTTAGTCTTCTGAGCTTTTGTACTCATGCTAGAGCCCATCCTCAGGGAACTTCTCTCTAGCAGAGTGTGTTAATCCTGCAACATTATCCTGGGACACCTATAATTGCCTTCATTTGTGAAAGAATTTTATCCCTGTGCTTTGTCTTGTATCAGAACTACATATTGTACATAAAAGCAACTGTTTTGATCCAGATCAGATTTCTCCAACCCACCAAGATTTTCCTTAAGTAACAGTTTATGTCTCCTAAAGATCACCAGCTGACTAAGTTCTTTCCAAAGATCAGTTATTGGATTCTTTGAATTGGAATTATCAGGAGTGGAATATAGGACCTTTAGCACCTAAGTTCTACTACTGAGATGTGGCTCCTTTCCTAATATATTGGATTAGTTAGGTGGTAAAACTATATTTTCCTTATTCTGTATATATACAGCATCATCAGCTGTTGCTATTTTTCACTGAAATGTTGGCATCCATTTGATAAAAGGCTGCAGTATTCCAGATGGACCAAGGCCTCTTTCTTGCCAGCAACTTTCTAGCTGAACTTAAACATCACAATATGATTTAATTGTCTATTAACTGAATATTAAGTGGCAAATGTGACTTTTTTATTCAAAATTAATTATAACACATGGTATGGCTTTAATATGTTTACCATTTGAAATAAGGAAATGGATGATATCCCTCCCTCCTGTTTCTGTGTTCCAACGAGCACTGGAAAGTAAAATGGACAGTGAGCACTAATGAGCCTTCAGTAGGAATGACCTATTCCGAATGGAAGTCTTGCCGTGTGACATTTTGCTTAAGTGGGCGAACTGATGTGATATCAGTCACAGGAGTTTAAAGGTCTGATAAGATAACAAACATTATTAATTCAGCATCACTTTAAATGGAAAAAGTGTGGCCGCAGGGGTCTTTTGACAATTTTTAAAAAGAGATCAGAATATTTAATTGTGAATTAATTGCTGAAAACCCTTTTATGCTATTCAGAAACTTCAGTGAAGCTGAAATGGAAAAGATTCTACCAGTTGACTAAAGTATCATTACAGCTATTATCAAGGCAAAGAACTACAGACCCTTCTGCAGAAGACAGAGAGCATAATTGCAATCAGTTCATTTCCTGTTGCTAGTAAATTATCCAAATGGGAGAATGAGTGAGCTTTAATTTACGCACCACACCAAATAAAATAAAATAAAATTACTATTCTGCCATTCTAAAATCACTTCATTTGCAGAAGGAACTAGGACAGGTCTGTAATTAAGTGGAAAATAGAAGCTGTTTAATGACCACTGTGAACTAGCATGTTAAATAGCCATGTAAAATGAAGACTTGATGCCTCAACTGTAGCCAAATCTGTACTTTATAGGAAATAAACTGAATCAACTGTTGATTTCTTTGTCAATTGATTCAATTATGCACTTATGCCAACACCAATAATATAGGCCAAATTCAGACTTTGGCAGAAACAGTTCATACAACTAACAGTTCATACAACAAACATGATGAACTGAAGTTTTACTCACATACTAAGAATAGCAGTTCTTCAAAATAGTCTTGCTACATTGCATGAAACATTCGTGGCATAGGTAGCTTTATTACTAGGAAATAATACAAAACATCTGCAAGCAAAAACCAAGCTTAGAAAGCATCAGATCTCCACAGCTGTATTATTAGCCTGGATAGGTCAGCATTCATATCTACACCCCAGAACATTTGAATAAAGTCAAGCTTGTGTATCATGACAAAACAGTTGATTGCATTTAAAATGTATTCAAAATATTGTTGTCTATCTTAAACTTTCTTGATCTGGCATCAAATTAAATATCACTTCACATTAAATATCAAATAAATCAGACTTCAATATTGCAATTAAGAATTATTTCAAATGTTAAATTTTATCTATCCAGCAAGTTAACGACAAAATGGGGTTGGTAGGCCAATTTTTTACTACTGGTATTTATTTCAAAAGGGGGAGTGAAATAATTATTAAGATGTGCACTAAAGCCATTTTTATTCTGTAAATTTAATTCATTTCTGAGTCTAAGGTCAATTCTTCACTATAAGCTAGGAAGGCTGTCTCTAAAACTGCTGCCAGTTGTTTCTTAAGCAAATTTCCAAAATTACAATTTATATTGCAGTGTATTGTTCATAGAGCTGGACAGATGTTCAGTTCAGTTATGATCATCACAAGATCTTATTGGTCATTCAGCTGCTTCTTGCACTTATTCAGAGCAGGGATGTGTCACTAGCATCTTCTGTGTGGATTAGTCTACCAGAACATTCCTTTTCCTTTCAAGGACTGTTCCTCCACACAGGTTCCTGTGTCTTTACTTTCCTAGATGTTTGCACACATGGATACCTTCATATCCCCTTCAATATTATATCCTTTGACACTAATGCAAACTCTTGAATTATATTGTAAACCTTTAGCGATAATGGGGAAAATTACTATGTGTGGAGACAGAAATAGAAAGATAGAAAAATGATAGATAGAATCCTTCCTGATTATGGAAAAAGATGACAAGTCTTTACAGTTCACTATTTTCAAAGTCTATATAATGAATTCAGGATGCTCTGGACTGCCTCAACTGTTTGAGATCTATGCTTATGTTCATAACAATGTAATTATGAATATATCTATAATTTTGTAAATCTGTAAATTAACTTTAAAAAAAAAACCATTCCCCTCACCTCCATAAAAATAAAATGCTATGAAATAATTTTCTGTGTCCTCTCCTTTTCTACAGAGATACCCACAGACCGTGTATTTGTCTCCATCTGTCTGACAGTTGTTGTTGTTTAAATCCTTCCAAGAGGCTGTTCCAGTTGGATGATAGAAAGCGAAGATCAGTTCTATAAAATCAAAAATAGTAAGTGAATATTCCAGGCTAAAGAGCCTCCATAATAAATGGGGATGTGGGTAGAAGTGAAAGGAAAATCACATGTAAATAAGAATCTCTATGAAGGAGAAAAAGATACTGCTTGGCAATGAGCATCTGCCTGATTTCAGGAACAAATGAAATTTGAATATCTTAGGGATGTAGTGAGGCTTTCAGGTAGGCAAGGAAAAATGCTTTGGACATTAGAATCACCTACTAGTTCCAGAAATGAGGCAATGATTCTTGATGTAATAACTCTGATAACAGTGAAAATTTCAAAGGAATTTCATCATTTGGGAAATATTGAGGCAGAGAGTAAAATATAGTGAATTACAAAAGAGAAGCCGTTTGCATCCCCAGTAGGATAAGTCATTCTCATGATAGACTAAAAATGATGCTTCCTTCCAAGAATCAGAAAAAATATTCAAAAATCCAACAATTATTGAGAGTCCAGAGTCATTTTGTGTGAAATGTGAGGCCATATAAATTTTCTAAATAAATTCTAAAGAAGAGTGTGGTATCTTTTCTCATTAGGTGTTTTTCAACAAAATACACAAACACCAAATATTTCAGCACCTCTAAAGGAACTTAGGAACTTAACAACAAAAATGAGGATTCTTTCTAGGTTATCTTCTTTGGTCTTAAAGGAAGGGAATGGGTGGAATGGAAATAGTATGTTTAAAACATTTCCTTTTCAAGCAACATTGTAATTTGCCCTGATAAGGAAAACTGTTATTTTACTAGTTCCTTCATCTTAAAATAATTCTTAGATCAACCACTGGATTGATTGATTAATTATATAGGAAAAAATGCTACAACACGATCATCATATGTATCTTAGATGTTTAATAAATTATTAAGAATTATTGTTGATTGGTGAAATTTCTAGCTTTCTATCACCAAAAATAGATAGGTACTTGCAGCCATTTGTAAATGCTGGATTTTAATGATGTGATTGGAACAGTTCTGTCAGGCCTGAAAAACCAGGAGCACGTGAAGTTCCAATTGAAATTATTTATTACTAGTCATGCCTATGCAGGAATCTATTCAACTAACATTTACAACTATTTTGGTGTTAGGTAAAGGTCAATGGAATTGAAGAGAAGTTAGATGTAGTCCATTTGTGGCTATGTAGAGACTCTAAGCTGATTCCTCTTTTGACTCCATCCCCCATGTTCTGCCACACCTCCCACAATTTCTGCTTATATTCTTTTAACTAAATGTTGATTAAGGCACAGGAGAAGCATGATACAGCAGTCATTAATGTAGGTGGGCTTGTAACAAATATTAAGAAGCAGCTTGGGTGCAAATCCAGGAATTAGTGAAACTGAAAATGTTCCCCTGATAAAATTATTGCTTATCTCTGCTCATAAAGGTAAAGGTTTCCCCTGTCCAGTCATATCTGACTCTAAGGGATGGTGATCATGTTTGTCTCTTAGCTGAGGGAGCCAGCATTGTCTGAAGACAATCTCTGTGATCATGTGGCCAGTATGACTATACACCGAGACGCACAGAATGCTGTTACCTTCCCATTGAAGTGGTACCTATTTATCTACTTACATTTGTGTGCTTTTGAACTGCTAGGAGGGCAGGAGCTGGGGCAACTAACAAAAGCTCACCACATTGTGCAGCACTTAGGTCTTGAAACCGGACTGAGCCATTGCATTGCTCATGACCAGTGTCATATTCTTTTGTGTATCTTGAAAAATAAAATATTGTAATTATTAAACATCTGACTATTACCCAAAAATTGCCAAGCATGATTTGTCTTTTTTCCCATCATACTTCTATATTAGAATGTACTACTCCCACTCCATAGGCAATATTACAAGCACCACCCTGTTCACATTAACAGAAAGTGGGATAGAATCAGTTCAAATCTTGTTTGTTCTGCCTTGTTAAAATATCTGTCAGTTTCAGAAGCTGAAGTATAGAAGTAATAAATATCAGATCTTTTGAGGTATAAAACACACCTTTCCCCCCCCAAAAAAAAGAGGGTGAAAATCTGGGTGTGTCTTATACTCCGAATGTAGCCCATGCAGCTTCTCAAACGGAGGTTTCAGAGGCTGAAAGAAGCTTCAGAAAAAAAGTTCCCAAACAGAGCTTCATAAAAAAAGCCCCCAAATAGAGCTTCAGAAAAGAAGCTCCCAAAAAGAGCTTTAGAGGCTCTTTTTCTGAAGTTCTGTTTTGGAGGCTTTTAGAGGCAGAAAAAAAGTTTTTTCTGAAATGGAGTTTCAGTGGCAGCAAAAAAAAGCAAGGCAAAGGGTTCACAACCAAGGAACCTGTTGCTAAAATTCACCTCTGGGAACAGCTGATTGGGGGTATTCCAGGAGGCCATTCCACCTGCCAATCAGATTTTTTTCTTATTTTCCTCCCCAAAAACTAAGGTGTGTCTTATACTCCGAAAAATACGGGTATATCTATAATGGAATGTGAGATTCTCTCAGATCAGAAAAAGGGCTCTATAGATTGAAATTATCTTTTTATTTTTTATTTTTATTTATTTATTTGTCAAACACAACACATGCTTCTAAGTATAAGCATGAAATAACCATACGAATTGGATACAATCAAAGGGAACATTAGGACAGGAACAGTAGGCACGCTGGTGCTCTTATGCACGCCCCTTACAGACTTCTTAGGAATGGGATGAGGTCAACAGTAGATAGTCTTTGGTTAAAGCTTTGGGGATTTTGGGAAGAGACCACAGAGTCACGTAGTGCATTCCAGGCATTAACAATTCCATTATTGAAGTCATATTTTCTACAATCAAGATTGGAGCGGTTCACATTAAATTTAAACCTATTGTGTGCTCGTGTATTGTTGTGATTGAAGCTGAAGTAGTCTTTGACAGGAAGGACATTGTAGCAGATGATTTTATGAGTTATACTCAGGTCATGCCGAAGGCGGCAGAGTTCTAAATTTTCTAAACCCAGGATTTCAAGTGTGGTGGCATAAGGTATTTTGTTGTGATCAGAGGAGTGGAGAATTCTTCTTGTAAAATATTTCTGGACATGCTCAATTGTATTAATGTCCGAAATGAGGTGTGGGTTCCAGACAGGTGAGCTGTATTCGAGAATTGGTCTAGCAAATGATTTGTATGCTCTGGTTAGTAGTGTAATCTTTCTGGAGAAGAAGCTATGCAAGATTAAGTTTACAACTCTTAGAGCCTTTTTTGCGATGTAGTTGCAGTGGGCTTTGGCACTTAGATCGTTTGATATGAAAACTCCAAGGCCTTTGACGGGGTGAGGGTCATCTACAAGGTAATGTCCATCAAGCTTGTATTTAGTGTTCTGATTCTTTTTTCCAATGTGTAAGACAGAGCATTTGCTTCTTGATCATCTTTGTAGATTATTTTACAGCAGAGAAAAGGGAAGCATTTGATTCTACTATCAATTGTGATTTCAATGCCAGTTTGTTCTACTTTACTTTAATTGGGTTGGATTATCCTTCTTAGATGGTTATACAGCAGACTATCACAATTTTCCATTTTATTTCCTAGGGACTTCGTAAGAGCCTGAAGCTGAGTGATGTCCATTTGACAGTTTAACATTTGAATATATGATGAATACATCGGTGACAATTCAATCACTATTCATTTTACATATTTTGAACACTTATTAAATGGATCTGATCCAACTGGGAGCAGTTCTATAGCTCATTCTTTCATTTACCAACTGTTGCCCTTGTTGAGCTAATTTCAGATTAGGGGATTTGCCATGGTCATGTTGTAGTTGACTGTCAGTTATGGCTAAATTTGCTGAGACATTTACAGCACCTCACTTCAGTTTGCTTTTGTTTTTAATAAAGCATCTTCAGTCTAAGGCACCAGTTATGTAGGTGTGTCTGTGATGTGTTAATAAATCTGTAATTTTGAGTTCAAAGTTCTTTAAGTAACATCTGACTGCATATACACTGGCTATTGATAATAAAGGTTGAATCTTATTTCCCAAACCAATAAAAACCCAAAACCTAAATCTTGATTCCGGCAATTGTTTATTCTCCCATTTTTCTTTACTCTCCTACCTGGTATAATGACTTCCATGTTACCTTTAACTGACATCAGGTTCTTCCTGATTCTTATCTATTTTTTAGAATTTTTTTTCTCCTCTGGCTGCTCTGATTTCCTGCCCTGAATACTTGCCTCTAAATCCTTGAACTGTAATTCCCCTTCTCTGCACCTCTCCTTTGCTTATTTCAAAATGTTCTTTGAAGCAACCCACTAAAGAAGAAAGTGTAATGCCAGGCACTAATATTGCCTTTCTTCCTCTCGTAGGACAAATCCAGTTTTGTAATCATGGTTGGAAATAATAGTGTGAGGCATGGAAATGAAGCAATGCAATTCTTTTCATTTTCTGCTCAAAATGGCAGGAGAAACAAGGTGGAACAATTCCCACCACTTAATAGCTCCTTACAGCTTCCCTCATTTGGCTGTCAATAAGTGATCTTAACTCAGACGCTTGGTTTGGTTACAAGGCTTGTATTGAGAGAGAGAGAAAAAAAAATCATACACTGAGAGTAAAGAATCTCATCAAATGAAAACTTGTGTGACATGATTCTACTAAAATGGTATTGAATGCAAAATGCCAAGAAGATATAACAGTGCTTCAGAGTGGATATTTCATGTGGATATAGTTCCACCAATTCTTCATACAAAGAATTGGTGGAACTATAAATGTTGAATATTTACCTATGTATCCCTACACAACCCAAAATTAATCAGAAAGACTAAATCATATTTTTGAAATATAGTGTAGCACCGTCAGTTCTAAAACAACACAAAAATTATAAAATAAATTTTATAATTATAAAAAAAATATAAAATAATTTTTAAAACAAAAATTATAAAATAAGAGCACAAAAGTGCCTACCGTTCCTGTCCTATTGTCTCTTTTCATTATATCAAATTAATATAGTTGTTGCATACTTTTGCTCATATATATGCATATATGTTGTTGTTTTATGTTGTGTATACTGTTGTGACAAAATAAAAAAACCCACAAAGTATTAGATTGAACAACAACTTGAATGGAATGGAATGGAATGGAATAGAATAGAATAGAATAGAATAGAATAGAATAGAATAGAATAGAATAGAATAGAATTTTTTATTGGCCAAGTGTGATTGGATACACAAGGAATTTGTCTTATAATAGTGAAGATTGTAAGAGTATCTTATATTGCAATTTACTGGGGATTTTTGAGGCCTGAATGGAAATTGGAAGGAGAATAAAGATAAAAATTTCAATATTTCATTTTGCAACACTACTTGTTTTTACTGCTATAGAAGAATATATATGATCATTTGCCCAGTTGCCTTCACTGCTACTTGATAGAATCCAATAATATCAAAGCATTAAGGATAGGGTTTTTCCCCTCCATTTTTGCTATTGTTAAATAGTTATATGTTACTCTGCTCTTTTCAGAGTTACAGAGTAATTTTGCAATAATTTTTCAAGAAATAGGATCTCTGAGAATAAAATCTCCAGGAAAAAAAAAGAAAGAGTAAGAGAGATCTCAGGTGAAATTGTTATATGCAAGCCAAAATTTCTGATGCTGCTTAGAAAATGACATATATACATTTGTTCTTTTCTATTTTTTCAACTAACAGGCAATAGCATACAAATCTATGACAAAATCTCATTTCAGGGGAAAAAGGGTATTTAATCTTTTGACTGATACAAATAGGTATGCCAAACATCCTCTAAGCAGACTTCTGCAGTTTTAAAATCAATAACCATCCTTGCAAACTGCATAAACAGTTACTATTCTCAAACAAGCACATCTTAGCAGACAATGGATGAGTCCTTGATATTCACAATTTGAATACTCCAGATAGGATTATATGGTTGTATTGATTCTCTGTTTCTGCTGGCCATCAATTTCAATTTGTGAACTTTGCCTTCTGAAATCTGATGTTTTTTATACGTATAATGCACACATTCATCCTTATACAGGATATAGTAAATGTTAGAGGTTGTTTTCCTCTGCAAAAAGAATGAATGCTCACCATCCCTAAGGAAAATAATTATACATTATGGTGGCTTTCTTATTGCTACAATTGGATTTTTCTGTATTAATCCAGTGGCAGGCAATAATAGACTTTGGCTTCAGGTGATGAACTAGGGCAGTTCATCATCTTATTCTTTTAAAAGGGATTCACAAGACACAAAGCTTTGAGGTTATGCTTTATGTTTAACAAGGTCTTTATTTCTACATACTGGATCAAAGAAGTGGGCTCAGAGAAACAATATATTAAATATCCAATAGCTAATTAGAAAGGCAAGGGAAAAGAGAAAGAGAGAGAGAGAGAGAAACAGCACTTTCTTAATCTTTTTTAATTTAAAAGTTATGACTATTGAATTCTTACTATTAAGAAAGATATATATTTATATGATATAGAAAAATGAACTGAACTTCTCAAGACTTCAAGTGTTTTCTGCATCCCTGTCTCCAGGCTATATTTGGTTAATTAGAATGATCAGATTGAAAGTAGTATAGTGGTATTTGCCTTGCTATTTAAATAATGCTGTCCATTTAATTATAGTTTATTATAATTTATAATAAGAGCCGAAGTGGCGCAGTGGTTAGAGTGCAGTACTGCAGGTAACTTCTGCTGACTGACTGCTGACTGCAATTTGGCAGTTCGAATCTCACCAGGCTCAAGGTTGACTCAGCCTTCCATCCTTCTGAGGTCAGTAAAATGAGGACCCAGATTGTTGGGGGCAATATGCTGACTTTGTAAACTGCTTAGATAGGGCTGTAAAGCACTGTGAAGTGGAATATAAATCTAAATGGTATTGCTATTGCTATAACAAATTATAATCTATAAATGGTATAGTTGCTATAAAATATATGTTTAATGTAACCTATTGCCAACTCACACAGCCTAGGAGCAAGTCACTTTTGTGAAAACTAATAATCTGCAACCTGAAACCAAAAAAGACCAGGATTGCCTACAAAGTAGAACTAATCATGAATATATTTAAGGTGGTCAATAGTGGTTGCAGAAATGTAATCACAGAATTTGTTTTCTAATTATTAAGTAATATCTCAACAAGCAGTTGAAATAATTACAATAGGTAGGGCTTTAAAAGGCAAATGATGGATGCTATGAGATTAGAACGACTGGTATTGCAATCCATCTATAAGAGTTATTACAAACTGAATGATTTCCTCATTCATTAGGCTGTTTCATGGAGCTGATAAAAATGTCAGCTGTCTCCTCTTATACTTAACTTTGAGATCTTTGGGGTCTGATTCAATAATGGAAGAAGCTATTGTTTGTTGGTGTTGAACACAAATTGTCATTAAATGCTGGCACTTTATATATTAACAATAATTAGTAAAAATTTTTACAAAAATAGCAATAGCACTTATATACCACTTCATGGTGCTTTACAATCCTTTCTCAGCAGTTTACAGAGTCAACATATCACCCACAACAATCTGGGTCCTCATTTTACTGACCTAGGAAGGATGGAAGGCTGCATCAACTTTGAGCCAGTCAGGATCAAACAGCTGGTAGACAAGGCTACTGCAATACATCATTCTAACCATTGCACCACCACAACTCAGTGGTTATTATGAATTATGAATTTAATACAATAGTTTTGTAAGCAATTACATTGTACTATTAACTGGAATAAATTGAATTTACTTGTGATATGCCTAATCTATAGTGATCAGACGTCCCGCTTTTGGCAGGACAGTCCCGCTTTTTAATAATTTGTCCCGTGTCCTGTGGCAATTCCAAAAATCCTGATTTTTTTTTGTTTCACTCCCATTCTGAAAATGGGAGGCGGCAACACAAAAGGAGGAGGCGGAGAAGGGGGAGTGGTGGAGAAGGGGGTGCGAGAGGGAGGAGAGATGCCGCTTGACTTCACCCAAGAGGAAGAGAAGAGCCGAGAGGAGAGCTGAGGAGAGCCGAGCCTGCCTGGAAGAGCAGAGAAGTAGCAGCCAGTCCTCCTCCTTCAGGCAGGTGGCAAGACTCAGTGCGCATGCGCAGCCCCCACCCTCCCGCCAATGGTGTCCCACTTTGCCATCGCTGAAATCTGGTCACTTTAGCCTAATCTATCTATCAAATATCATAAAGGCCAAGCTCCTAAATATTGTTTGTAGTCTTTTAAACTTAAATACTGGGTACCACAGTTTTAGCTTCATTAGAAACCCAAAGGTCTGAAAACAGTTGCTCCACACTGGAGAAAGAGAGATGATTCAGCCTCATTGCTAGAGATCTGGATGGTGAAATAATGAAATATTGCCAAGATCTCATCCTATAGGCATATAAAATCCAGTCAACTTAGAGGTCCTTGTTTGCCACAATTAAGTCAGCTCTAGTATAACATTTCACTTGGACAAGAAATAATCGAAATATCCACTTTTTGCTTAGAGTAGCAAAAAAGATTGTGGGTAGGGGAGAAAAAAGTAAAATCTTTCTAAAATCAGCTAACTACTCTTTCAGCTAATGACTGCAGCTTCCTATTACTTTGAGTCATCATCTTAATGCTTTGAGAAAACTGGATTTTACTCACATCACCTTGAGTAAACCTTGAGCCAGTGAGGATCAAATTCCTGGCAGTGAGCTGAATTAGCCTGCAATACTGCATTCTTACTACTGAACCACCACAGCTCATGATAGGTATTTGGAAGCTGGAGGATGGGCTGGATGAGCAGGCTAGAGGAAAATTTGGAGGACCAGAGGGGCTCAAGGATGGACTGCATTTACAACCCAGGCTGCTTTGGCCATGTTTGTTGCATTGGTCTTTTCTGTGGGCTTGACTGTTTGGAACAAGGGAACAGCTGAGGCTTTGGATCAGATTGTGCCTATGAAACCATTCCCCTCTTGTCACTTCCCATGGTTTAGGACAGAGTTAAGGGATATTAAATAAAAGTCTTCAAGAAAGTTGCTAAGTGAACAAGTTGGGATGAAGTCAACCAAAAACAAGTCAGAGCTATTAATAAGGCCTATCTTCTGGCAGTAAGTACTCTGGATAAATTTCAGTGGCCAGGCTTTCATTGACATGTGGCCTATATTAACTTTTTTTGGTCCGTTATTAGGTTATATTTTTTAAAAAATGGCTTTTAAGCAAATAGTACCAAAGTCACTAAAAACTTTGAAATTTCTTCAGTTCAGATTCAAAAATTAAAAGAAGAAATCAAAAAGGAATTAAGAAATTCTTTACAGGAGTTTTTGGAGAGTCGTTTTTCAGAAATAGATCAAAAATTTGATGAAATAGAGAAAGAGATGTTGGATTTTAAGGAAGTGGTGGAAGAGCAGAAGAGGGAAATGAAAATGGTAAAGGATGCAATTGCGCAAATATTAAGCTCTTGTATACAGATGGAAAATAATCTTGAAGAAATTAATAAAGCTAATTTTGGTTGCAAAGGAAAATAGAGGAAATTCAAAAGAATCAAAACAATTGGAACTTAGATAATAAGATGGAAGATATACAGGCAAAGATAGATAGGGCAGATGAAGAAAGAGTAATATTACAATATAGATTAATGGAATATACTATAAGGATGAGGGGTTTGAAGCAAAGTAGGAAGGAAAATTTAAAAGAGATTTTTACGCAAGCCTTTGCTCAGATAAAGGGTGTGGAGCCAGAAGACTTTGAGATTAATATTGAAAGAATTTATTGTGTTAATTCTTGGTGGGCAAGACAAAATAGAGTACCGAGGGATGTAGTTATTTATTTTACAACTAAAAAAATTCAGTATGAAATTTTGCAAGCCTTTTATAAAAAATAAATTTCAAATATTGGAACAAGATATAAAAATGATGAAGGAAATTCCTCCTAAAATGTTAAGAAAGAGAAGAGAATTTGCTTTTTTAGTGGATGAGTTTAGGAAAAATCAGATATATTTTAGATGGGAAGTTCCAATGGGTTTGTCAGTGAATTTTAGAGGCAGAAAGTATTTTCTTAATTCAGTTATGAAAATAAGACATTTTTATATTAATGTTTTAAAGAGTGGGAATCCTTTGTGGTTAGATGCTAAGTTAATTGGTTTGGAAATGATGGAAAATAGAATAGGAGAGGGGAGGAATGTTTAAGATGTGAATATGATGATTATGGTTAATTTTTGGAATTGATTTGTTTAGGATATAAATTATAGGATTTTTGTTATTTGCTATTTGTATGGTATAAATCTATGGGATGATATTATTTAATTGTGAAGGATGGAAAGTAAAATTTATGAATTTAGATAATGTTGTGGATGTAATGATTTTAATTGTTTACTGTTATATTGTGGATGTAGTTTAAATGATTATTTGTTTTAATTGACACGTTTATAGACAGTAAAAGTTATGAAGTTAAACTGGAAATATTGTATTTGAGAGATTTTATTCGAAATGATATTTGATTGATGGAGTAGTATTGGAAGATTGGACATTAAATGTTATGACAATTGAAGAAATATATAAGTGATGAGAATTTGAATTTGAGAAGCTGGATTGTAATTTAAGAAATGGATTTATGAAATTTGAAGGAATATACAAGTGTGTGAAAAAATTTGAATTTTAGAAGATGGACTAATTTTTAAAATGGACTGTAAGAAGAACGGACATTAAATGTTATGGCAATTGAAGAAATATATAAGTGATGAAAATTTGAATTCGAGAAGATGGACTGTAATTTGAGAAATGAATTTATGAAATTTGAAGGAATATACAAGTGGAAAAAATCTGAATTTGAGAAGATGGATTAATTTTAAAAATGGACTGTAAGAAGAAGTAATATGTGAAGTTGGTACTGCTTCTTTTCTTTTTTCCTTTTTATTATTCTTTCCTATCTCTTTATTTTTATTGTGAGGGGATTTAAAGTTTTAAATTTTTAAAGGTGGGAGGTTATGTATATTTTGTATACTTTAGTTTGTGATTGTTGGTCATAATACCCGGTATTTGCTCTGGGAAGTCCGGGGGAGGAGGGGAAGGAAATGATACATGGATTGATTATTAATGTACAGTAATGTTTGAAATTAAAATTTAAAATGATATTGGGGCTGCCCGACTGCCATTTCAGAAAGAAAAGGAGAGAGGAGTAGAAGGAGGGAAGAAAGTAGGTAGGAAAGAGTTGAGAAGGAGGAGGGGAATAAGAAGGTTAGATAGGGTAGAAGAAGGGAGGAGTGGAGAAGGAGGAGAGGAAGTAGTAAAGTGAAGGAGATGAAGGATGTGAAAGTAGTAGAGGGTAGAAAGGGAGGTTGTGAAGAAAGGAAGTGGCAGTCAGGCAGGCCTGAATCAGTAATAAATAAAAATTAATGATTAATGATGGATAATAGTTTGTACATAAATATGATGTTGGAAAATGGAAATAAAAATTATTTAAAAAGACATGTGGCCTATTGAGTATAGTGAGCTCAGAGAATGCCTTGTTGTGTAAAAAAATTTGTTCAGTATATGTAGACAAAGATACTAAAATTCACTCACAGCTGGCTGGATGGCCTTGGCAGATCTGATGTCTGGGAGGAATATTGATTTGGACCTCTTGGGCATAATGAACTAGACAGAATACTTAGGACTTTGAACTCAGCCATGTTCTTTAGACTCATGCAGCTTCTGCTTTTTCAAGAAGGCCTGGGAAATGTGAGGGGTTCTGGTGGTGGTAAATTTTTCATTGAGGGAGAGGTTGTTGTATTACCTGTTAACAAGGCTTTGGTTCACACCTTCTCAAGAAGCCATCACTGGACTTCAGTAAATTAGACAATTTTTGTCCAGTTTCTAATATCCCCCTTTGGGGGAAAAGGGCTCTACAAAATATTCAAAACAGGATGAAGTGAATTATTTGGATTCTTTTCAGACAGGATCCAGAGCCGTTTATGTCCCATTGACAAATTGGGGGACTAGTGAAAAATTGAGGTGGGTTCACTATTGTTAGTTTTTATAAATTTATACTTTTATAATTTTAAGATTTTAGCAGTGATAGTAACAATCATTTTGCATACAGTATATTCATTGTTTTTGGCTTTATTACACACTATCCAGAATCATTTCTTTGTGAGATGGGCAACCATAAAATTTGACAAAAATATAAACAAAAATATCTTGAAATAATTATTCTTAGAAAGAACTCTCAGTTATCTTGTTTATCTATGATTATTATTGACAATTTTATTGGTTAATATCCATGAGACATTTTAAAGATGATAAGATATTGAGAAAATATTTAAGAGACAAGTTAGTTGGAATTTTATTGGTCTGAAATGGAATTTTAAAGTATGTATGTTAAGACAAAGTTTTAAAAAGATGTATTAGAATGTTTTGATTTTAGAAATACTTTAAAGAAAAGCTTAGTGTTTTAAAATGAATGAAAAAGTATATATTTAAGGAGCATATATTTAATTACTTTTTTTATTTGAATATCACTTCTGAATTTTGTGCTTGTGATAAAAAAAATGAAATGTTGATTTTGGTTTTGCCAATTAGATAGATTGGTTGTTATAGCAATAGCTAGTTATATATTAATATGTAAAAGTAAAAAGTAAAAAGTTGAGACTAATGTTATCTTGTATTGTTATCTTTGTATTTTATACATTGATAAAACAATAAAAGTCATGAGAAAATATTTAAGAGGCAGGCAAAAGAACATGAAAATCCACAAGAATGTCCTAAACAAAAAATAGTGTTGTATTTCCTTAAAAGGGAATT